>NC_064875.1:68743467-68783467 GCF_943734745.1 Anopheles darlingi
TAGATCACACGCCCGCGATTCGATGACCTACGAAAGGGGGGAGAGGGACAACGACGGCGACGTGCGGCTTAAAGCGGCTTCCCTTGGTTAAGCACGTTTTTTGACGTGTCTTAAGACCGGCTAATCGCCAAAAAGCCATGTCCTCAACAACAACAAAAAGTGACTCGAGCCGCGACAGACCGGGACAGACCAGTGAGGTCAACAGCACAAACCACAACCTGCATGCCCGGTCCGTATGGGTTTTGAGGCGTGTGTGCGGTCGTTAGTGCCCGCAGAATTTCGGCTAGTGACCAGCACCGTACCAGGACCAGGAGTGCCTTCCATAAGAGGGCGGCCCCCGTTTGATATGGCAATGTAGAGCACTAGGACCACGACCGACCGGCCGACTGGGCGGGCGGGCGAGTAAACCTGCGCCCAGATGTAATTAAAATTCGCCAACATCTGACATTGACCCGGTTCCACTTGACGATCCCTTTCAGATCCGACGGAGGTGGCCTGACACGCCCGAAACGATCCGGGGGGAGGTTCGTCGCCTGTTTGGTGGTCAAGTTTTTCTTTCTAAAATATTTTTGTCTGGTCGCCGGTACGCACGCACGCACGCACGCACGAACGTACAAAAAAGGCTGGTGGCCATGTTACTACACGTTTACTGCCCATGTGTCGATACCGCGGTACCTTTGTGGGCTTTGAGATGGAGTGCAAGTGTCACTGTGAGTGGAAGGCCTCCCGCCGCCGACGACGACGATTTTGACGAATGAGGAGCGCGCAATCGAACGCCATGACACTCCGCCTAATGTCCTTTATCTCTCTTCAGACCCGGCTCTGTGGCCGCTCGGTTGTAGCGAGCGAGAGGTTCGTGAAAAGTAAGAAATATTAAAAATTAATCCAACGAAACTAATCATTGCCGTTCGACGGCTGGACTGGAATGCGTGGTGTGTGTGTGTGTGTGTGTGTGTGTGTGTGTGAGGACGTGATCTACATTCCCTCCCCCGGTTTTCGGGCTCTCGAACCGCTCTCGAATGTGAGTCTCAAAACTGACCTCGACAATCCTTGGCCGATGGTGGGTTGATCCTAAGACCACCCTAAATCCCACCTGACGCAATACTGGCCGGGTGTTTTTGTTTTGGGGGAAGTAATGGAGCGGGCAGTGTCGGCTTTGCTATATAAAGTGGTCACCCCGAGGTACAGAAGTATCATTCAGCTAGTGTTCAGTGTTCCATTGCTATCGCAGCACTCGTGAGTGAGAGATATTTGAATACGAAAATGTTCCGTCTAGTGATTGCTTCCGCGGCGTTGATTGTGGCCGTTGCCGCCGGTCCACTGGATTCCCGTCATCAGCATCAGCAGCACCCGGAGGCTCATGCAACGATTCTTTCGTACGAGAACGTGCTGCACGATGATGGCCACTACAACTATCAGTACGAGACGAGCAACGGAATTGCCGCTCATGAGGAGGGTCTCGGTGCTCACGCGGCCAACGGTGTCTACTCGTACACCGGTCCCGATGGTGTGCTGTACCGTGTGACGTACGTTGCTGATGAGAACGGTTTCCGGCCCCAGGGTGAACATCTGCCGACGCCACCACCAACGCCCGAGCACGTGTTCAAGACGCTCGAGCAGATCCGCGCCAATCCGCCCAAGGACCAGAAGGACTTCAGCCTCGAAGCGCTCGATGCCACCATCGCTCGGCTTCGTCAGCATTAAGCTCGTGGTCAACGTCAACGTAGAAATGACTTAAAGGAAATCTAAAACAACATTCACCCCCTACGTCCTCATCATTATCATCTCACCCTCATGCCACTAGACGATAAGTAGAACAATTTCAATTCCTTGTTATGTTTGAACACACACACACATACATGCTGTTATCAACACAATAAAAGCCATACTTTGTTGAAAATTCTTTAATTTCCATGTTCGTTCAATTGATTGTAGTAAGTGTCCTGCTGGGCGCCTCGGGGAATGGATCACCTTTCTCTGTAAATCACTCAGCCCATTAACCTCTTGACCGAATTGTTTGCTGGTTTTTCGCTTTCTTTTGTCCCCCCCCACAGGCAACACACAAATTCTTCTCGTTGTCAGTTCACCGCGGGTGCCAATTCGGTCAATCGAGCAACTCGCGAACCGGCCAATAAGTTGCTGGCAAAAGACTATCGGCGGATTGAAAATGGCAGAAATGCAGCAGCAGCAGCAGCAGCAGCAACAGCAACAGTGACATAACTCATTCCGCTGGTGACCCATTTCCTGAAGGAAACCATGCGAGGACCGTGTGGTCCCCGGGGTTTCACCTTCCGCGCTACTCACACTCCAGTCGCCCGTAATGGATTAGTCCAATTAAGCCACTCGTAGGGAGGGTGCCGATGGTTGCGTGTGTGCCACTCCGCGTGTGCGGTGCAATTTTCTTCTTTCACATTCTTCCAGAAACCTGCAAAACTCTCGAAGAATGTTCTCTCTCACCTTCACCATTCCTGGCCTGGCGAGTTGCGTAGAAAGTAAGAGAAGAAATCTTTGTTTTAAACTGTACGGTTTGTGGAAAAGGAGGTTAGTGCCGAGGAACTGAATTGCGCTGCTTGTTGCTTGCCAATTAATCTTGCCGACAGTTTAAGAAATTGAAAATAAAAAACCATTTTCAATCCTTTTTGAAACTATTTTTATTTTCCAAACAGCGGATTCCAACCCTTTTGCGGGCGGATTATTTTTTCTCGCTTTTTCACGAATGAGTAAACTAAAAGCAGCCCAATAACGCCTGTAATGTATGCAGTGTGGTGTCCCGAAAATTGCATAAACACAGGGAAACTCCCCAAAAGCGTTTAAAACGTTATTTGCGTTATGAGCGTGGTTTATGAATCCTTTGGAGGCAGGGGGTATCCCTGGGGGGCCAGGCCGCTCTAACAGTCAGGATCCTAAGGAAAGTGATGAACTAGGAGTGGAAAACTGCCTCAAAGGTCCGGGTTGTTCGAGAAAATGATGTAATAAGGGCAAAGGTTTAAGTTCGCATTGTGATAGAAATTTTAAATTTATCATTATTTTATTTCTTCGTTCATGATTGAGTTTTTATGGTTCTTAATATTTGCTTTAGAAAAACAAAATAAGAAAAATAAAAAGAAGCTTCCTAATAATACAAGGATGAAACCTGCTAACTCATCGTTTACGTCCATCTCTAAATTCTTTATCAAAGTATTGACTAAAAGCACCTTACTGCATAGTTTTAGTTATGTAAATATGCTACCAAAAGCTAGAACCATTACAGAAAGTACAGCATCGACACCTTAGCACCACCAGCCGGATCTTCAACCTTATCTCGTCAGTGTCGATTCTAACCGAGCATTGCTCAAGTACCGATTGGAAGCATGAAGTTCGTGGACAAATATTTGAAAACACTTTCGGGTACGTTGGTGGGAGTTGCCACCGAATGGTGGCCACTGTTTACTATAAAATGAAAAAAACAAAATCTCCAAAAATAACTTGGACCGTGATTTTTTTTTTTTTTTGGCGAAGCAGGTGAAGGTTAGCACGCCCGATATGAATCCCTAACTTTCTTCAGATTCCGCCGCCAAAACCACCGGGGAATCATCATCCAAACTCGTCAATATTGACAGATGGAGCACCAGAAAACGGGTTCCGTTGGAGGTATTCTACTCACGCCTCATTATCATACGGCATGAGATGGTGGGGGCCGCTGACGGTGAGCAACCGTCCCACCGCCCCTTGTTTCGCCTACGAAACAAGTGCAACCGAGTGCTTTAGATGCACATTGTGACACTCTGTCTTCGGTATCCGTCGGATCGGTCGGTTTCTCAGCGACAGCTTTTCGGCCAATTCAATTCTATCCAATTATGGGCCGGGGATTGGCTGCGATCGTGGTGTGAATCTGCAGCAGCGCCAGCAGCAGCCCCGCAGCGTTGCAGTTCCAGAGATTCCGGAAAACCGAAATGTCATTGACGATGATGAATGCGAAGCGTAGATCCGATCCGATCTGTTGGCTTATGGATTGAGCAAACAAACACACACACACACACACACACACACACACCGCACCCCATTCCACTCCACGGCTAGGCCACCTGTTGCGAACGGGGCGACCCCGACCAGCGACCAGCAAGCGAGTGACAGGTTTTCAGCTTTTGCGCGATCGACGACGTCGCGAACTGGAGCTGGAAATCCGGTCAGCGGATGTCGGACGAGAGGCACGGTGCAGATCGAAACCGAACTCGCTCGCTTTCCGTTTCCTCGTCCGCCCTCTCGTCGTCGTCTTGTTTGCCCACGAATAATTGGACAGATATTTCGCCAAAAAAGTTCTGCTCCAAACAGGCACCGGCCGCCCTCCGCGACGTGGCGTCTCGTGGCAAGGCCACCGCTCACGAGGGATGTGACAACGAACAAGGCACTACCACCACCGGCAACGGTGACGGACGGTCAGCGATGAGTTAATTGGATCATAAAAATACACTTTTTATCTTACTTACACACCCCAGACCGTGGCGCAGATCCACAGCAGACAGGAGGAGGAGGAGGTGGTGCAAAAGTATTATAGTCTTAAGAGGAGAAGGACGCTGGGGACGCATACTATTTGTCCGCGATGAGTCGCGGAATCCGGGTACGGATTTATTCGATGGTTATCGAGAAACTCTACTCTACTCGGTACACCGACGGCTGGTCGATGAGAAGATGAGCGGAAGAGGCGCTTTAGCTTAGTCCTCTTCCTGCGTCCACCCGATAGACAAACAGCCGTGCATCTGTTTGATGGTGTGGGGATTGATGCGCCGCCTTGTAGCCTCGATCGAAATCGAGATCCACTTCTCCCGAACCGTGGGCCCGGATGTGGAATAAGTTCAAGGTCCAGGACCCACTGATCGAAGCGAAAACATGTGAAGATGTGCAAATTGTTATGAGATTGCCGGTAGGTGCGCATCGCATCGCATCACAGATTCCATCCCCGGTGATGGGCACGATCGTTGCCTGTGTGTGTGAGCGGATAAACCGATCCGACGCGGCCAATCAGATGCAATTAGCGACGTATCTTGGCAGATCGCAAGCAGTAGCAGTAGCGACGCGACGGACAGTGGACATGCCATTAGTTTGATCGGAGCAGATAAGCGGCGATCCTCCAGCATGTGATAAGCAGAGAAGACATCTGACATCTCGACCATGTTGAGTTGCACCGTGTCCTTGTGCCAAATGTCAATCGTAGCCACGGAGAACTAGATCGCTATAGCGAGCGCTGGCTGGGCTATTTCGGAATGACCGAGCGCATCCCTTTTGCCTCGAAAGTTGTCCACATTTAAAGCAAAACAAATGAGCTCTTCAAAACACTATTCAGGCAATAACTCAAATCGCACACCCTCAACCCACCCTCATCCCCACGCAAAACAGGGGATGATCCCATGTCCGACCGAAGTCAATGTGTTAGCGACGAGCGTGAAAATGACTCGCGCACGGTCGGTCTGATTTTGGGTCCATCAGCGCCGGTTCAGGACCTTCTTCTCCACACTCCTCTTACTGTGCACCTCCCGCGCTGCGATAAAATAATGAGCCAATAAAGTCGAGGCTTTAATGACGCGAGCCGCTAATTTGTGACGGTCTTTATTCAAATGTGTAATGCTCCGCGATCGGGACGGGGAGTGGAACGTTTAGCGAGGAGGATGATCATGATGATGATAATGGTGGTGATACGATACCTTCTGTGGCTACCTCCCTGAATTGGCGTCCCGAACAAAACGGTCCGTAAAGGCAGGCTGGCTGGTTGGCTTATCGGTTTGGCCATAAATCAGATGTCGTCACCCATGAACGGTCGGTTTCGGCCAACGGTGCCGTTACGCTGAACGGTGTGAACGGTCATCCCTCACAGCCGGACGCCAGCAACCCAACCGGCCAGATGGGTGGCGATACGGTTTTTTACGGTTTCTATGGACCCGGTGGTGATTTACTGGAGTTGGCTTTATTAAGAAGGGTGCGTCAGTCCCTCCACTTCCTAATAAAGTTTCTGATGCGCAGCAAGGGACACTTGAAATTCATTCAAAAAAGTTCTTGAGAAAAATCTTGCCGACACATTTCGAAATGATCGTCCGATCGGACCTATCGGGCACCAGCAGAGGGCCGCTCCGAAGCGCTAACGAGAGTGAAAACCAAACGATTTTACGACTCCTCTGGAGGCGCGCAGCGTACCTTGTTCAACCTTCGACCGCGAAATGCAAACGACCGACCAACGAACCGACAAACACGCGGCAAAAGGACGCACGAGGCGCCCATTTTCGGGGCGGCGGGTTTTACGACCACCGGAATCCGGATTCCAGTTGCTGCAAGCTCCACAATGTTCCGTGAGAAGCGAAGTCCAACTTGTGCGAAAGTGAATCTGATCTTCAGCACATCCGCCGGAGGAATTTTAAATAAGAAATTTACTAAACTTAATGTCCCCGATGCAAGAGCGCGCGCGCGCGTGTGTGTGTGTGTGTGGGTGCATGATGTCACTTCTCTTCCAGCATCACACCCACTCCAACCACAGTCCAGACAGAGTTTACCATCAGAGTCATCAAATAGCGATCAACGATCACGGCACTCAATCGGAGGCCATTATCGAAACGAGCGATCTTTATGTGTTCGCCGTCGTATCTCAGCTTTATGTCACACCTAATTCGATTAGGTTGTCCTCATAAAATAATACGCCACCCAAGCACGCCACCAATCCGCTTCGATCCGGAGCCTCGTTACTTGGGTGCGCGTGGCGCGCCGCGACGTCTGGGTGATTTCGTAAACTTCCCTGCCTGCCAGTCCTTGCCCGCCGGTCGGTTAAGGAAGGGACCGTTTAAAGGGTTTACAGATTAAGGGATCATCTCGCACTACGAGAGAAGTCACTCCAACACGCCCCTTCGAATGGGCTGTGCGGTACAACTACGCAGCTAGCGGAGTATCAGGGACCGTGCGGTCGTTAAAAAATGGAATAAAATAATATCGAAAGGCCACAACAACAACACCACCCCAGACACAGCCGTAAATCATACCCCCAAAAACCTGGCTCTTTTGTAACGCATCGGTCGCTCGACTGATAGCTTGAATGGTTCCAATGGTCATGATAACACTCCACCACCTTGTCTTGGCGATGATCCTTTCCAACAGGGGAATCGTTCGCGTGGATTATGAGGTCATCGTGGGTGGGTCTTTGCACCCATCTCGGTATCCTTTCAACTGCCCATCGGTGACACGGTTGCGATAGAATCGAAGCTCGATCAATTTAGGTTAATGAGCAGGATTCGCACGTCGGTCCGCAGGGGGACCGCAATCAATGTGCGTCCATTTATTATCTGGCTCAGCTTCTGCGCTCCTCATCGCGGAGGATTCATCCGCTGCTTCTGCGGTTACTGCGGCAGAGGAGCAGCAAATGCCACGCGTTGCTCGATTCGAAGCACTAACCCGAGCGGAACCGCGAACTTGGTGATATGGATGTATCGAAACCGTGGCAAAGTTCAAGGCTAATTGACGAGGCCTGTTCTTCGGTTTTGCGTTTTGTTTTTTTTTTTGTTTTTTTGGGTTTTTGAGGGAGAGATCGATGGAGAATGAAACCACACCACGGTGCGCCCATCTTTTTATGGCCCAAGCTTATAAAAGTTTGAAGGCGCGAAAATTTAAATACCACGCCTGCGGTGGACGGCTGTGTGACCGGTGTGGCCGCAATCGAAATGGAACCCCCGGCACCAAATCTGCCAGCTCAAAAGCATAGTTCCGCAATCTACGATGTGTGGATAGCTGGTCGTGTGGTCGTTTATGGTCCGGAATGATAGCAGAGAGTTTGTAGAACTCATCCTTGTTTGGTGTTGATTTTCGCGTTTTGATCGGTCATCACCATCTCCACCATCTCGATTGACCAGCGATGCGGCTCTTTGATTCGAGTGCGATATCAGCTGCGTTATCTTGGCACATTAGAGTATCTTTGGAATAGATCCCAGGTATCAAATTTCTATCGCGGTCGTAAGATTGTAAGTGATTTTTTTTTCATAAATAGCTGCATACAATGTGGTCAAACAGGAAGAGAATACTTCAAACAAAAGATGTACTACTGCAGAAAACCAATGAATATGAACGAACTTTGTCCCCACAGCAAGATGCCGGAACATCTTCAGAACCGATGACTTGTGTTGAATTGCTAAATCCAAGCCCTAATTAACGACGCGATAAGCTCCACCCGCCTTCAGCCTACGTTTAATGAAGGTGTTGAGAAAATTTAAGGCAAATTAACAGCACGTAAACCGTCGGCTTTCGGTTGGTCGGTTGGTGCGAATTAACGATGGGAACTGATGAAGCTCGCAAAGCAACGCCGCTTGACAACGCAACGAAACGAACAACGAAGCCTCCCCTAAAACATTGCCGCCTATGATTTATGATCCAGTTTCGCTTCCAGAGGACGGAAGGAATGCATTAGTAACCATTTGTATGGCATCGCAGATGTCATGCAAATTGAGATACTAAGTCAAACATGCGTCACAAAATTCGGACACTCTAGCGCGCACGGAATGCATTATTCAGCGAATGGCTCGTCTTGTTGGTGGCCGATTGACTGAAATCTGAGTTATGGCCCTTTTGCCCTTCGTCGAACACATAAATGGAACACTTCCCCCTTCAAGCACTTGCACTCTAATTAAAGCACTCAGGAGGCAATCTCGGTCCATTCGAGCTGCTCAGCCGTTGACCTTTAACTGGTTACCATCTAGGACCAATGCCCGATGAGCCCCCAAAAAACCACCCAAAAACCATGCCAAGCCAATGTCGATCGTCAGCGAAGCGATAAAAGAAAATTTACGATGAGAAAATCCGTCGACCACTCGCGACTCCAGCTCCGAGACGACCGATTTACCGGGCATTGTGTTCCCACATTGGCAGCGTCAGGCAGCGGCGTCCTTCAGCATAAGTGCTGTGCGCCACGTTCGACCACGTCACGTTTGCATTCAATTCGGCAAATTTATTCAAATCGATCGTCACCCATCATCCACGCGGTGGACCGCTACCACCCTCCAAAAAACCTGCGTAGGACTCACTAATTGAGCTAGCCTGATATGTTTGATCACATGGAGTCCGCATGGATTTGCGTGAAAGAGGATATCACCTACGCTGCTCGGTAACACATTAAGCTTTGTTCCTCCAGATTGCGTCATCGATTCCGTTTAGATCGACCCTCGATCGGACCAGTTCCTTCCTCCCTCTCCTGACCGTGGTTCCCCCCCAAAAAAAAACCCTTTCGATACGCTTCATCGCCATCACCTGTATACACTCACGCACGCACACGACCGAACGACGGAGTGATATGAGAGGGTTTGTCCAAACATTGTCACCCGTTCAGGTCGAGGCCTGAACTCCGGACGGGTTTAATAAAGAGAATTTCAAGGGTGGGAAATTGGCAGATTGGGCGGGCATCACAGAGAAGAGGATGAACACCACCGAGGGGATGCAGCATCAAGTTCATTCCCAGTTCCATTCCAAAACTCCTTCTCGCGGCGCAGTTCTTCCGCGATGGACCTCCCCCCTTAAGTCGCATGAACTCGTCCGTTGTTTAACGCCCCGGTGCCGGGCATCTCAACTAACTCTTCTCTTGGCCTCGCGCCTCTCTGACCACCTTCTATTCCCCCCTGAGCCGGCGGCCGGAGGGGGAGATGAGTTGTGTGCGAACTCTGTTTGATTACTGGAGCTGGATCGAATCTTTTTCGAAGGGGGGTTAAGTTTTGGGCCACGATTAGAGATCCGATGTGATGTGGCGAGAGACTTCTAACCCCCGGGTGGGTTCGTCGGTCTTTTGGGGGATTGTGAATTTTTGGGGGATATATAAAAGATGCGATGCTACGATGGTCATTCATTCAGTGTCATCCTCACAGCAGTAGTAGAAGCAGCAGCAGCAGCAGCAGTAGAACAGTAGACGGTGTTGAATCTGAAAGTGAAAACCGAGAACAAATCATCCTCAAGTCCCAGCTCCACCCTTGCTCAAGATCTCAGACCAGTTAACAGCGTGTCAAGTGTGATTCAACCGAAAATGTTCAAAGTGGTGAGTTCGTGGGTCTAAGTGAAGCCTTGAACACCGTGAACTAGTAAGGCAGTGGATACAATCAAACACATAGCTCTTTCAGTGCAAAAGGACCACGTGTGAGCATGTGATACGAAGTTGTAGACCGAGCAGTCGAAACTCCTGTTAATTTGGAATCTTATCTTCAATCGTTTACTACCCGCACTCTGACTCTGACAGATCTGTTTTGTAATGTCAAACTGTTAAAGTAGTTGATCCTAGTAGCCCGCGAGTGGCGCAGTAAGCCATGACCTAGGCCTTCTTCGCTGTGTACTACGTCGCATCTTATCGTCTCAAGGCCATCGGTAGCACTTAAACCGGCCAGTTAAACGCAAGGGACACTGCTTAAGATCTGTTCACACCCTGGAGTACACCGAGCGCTCATTAACACGCCTCTAGGCGTTTATCCTTATCTTTATGTCCTTTGCCCAACACACCGACCACTAATGATCATTCATTCCTTCCTCGTCACAGGTCGTTTCCCTCGTTGCTCTGGTGGTGGCTATCGCGGCCGTCGTGTCGGCAGCCCCAGCATCCGATGATGCGTCGGCCACGATCTTGACGCACGAATCGCGCCTTGAACCGGACGGTGCGTACTCGTACAAGTACGCCACGAGCAATGGCATCCAGGCGGAGGAAAGCGGAATCGGTGGACAGTCGGTGCAGGGTTCGGCCTCGTGGGTCGGTGATGATGGTGTACCGATCGTACTGACCTACACCGCCGACGAGAATGGATTCCGCCCTCAGGGTGTGCACCTACCGACGCCACCACCAATCCCGGATTACATCCTCCGTGCGCTCCGGTACATCGAGGCCAAGCAGGCTGGCCAGAATGGTCGCAAGTGAAGTCCTTCCACCACCATCGATCGTGTAAATGCAGATTAACTACGCTTCCTTTCAAGCACAGCAACATTCCATCCCAAAGTGTCTTCACCTCACCGTACTCCAAGCAGCAGCCTGTCTGCCATCTCTTCTCCTCCGACGAGCATTATCATCGCACCATATCTGACCGCGCTGGCCAGTGTTAACCTGATACCTATTCGATAAAAAATAAATTTATTTGTATAAAACCAAACCCCGCAAAAGGCATTTATGTTATCGATAAAACCGATTCCAGCACAACTAATTGGCCCATCTTCTGGGCACTCAAGGCACTTTGTAAACGCTCCGCATGGTGCTACGTCCGGCAGCATGGAGCTGCTAATTAAGTTCCTTAGTTTATAGCACGCCTCCAGACCAGTCAAGACGCCCACCCAGTGGTGTCGCGCTGGTTATTGATTTGAAATGGTATCATTTAAGAGAAGTCAATATGCCACCGACCAGCCATCGACACGACACCTACGGGCGTCACATTAGGATGGTAAGCAGCAGCAACGGCAGCATCGATCGTGAAATACGATACGCTTTTAAGCACGCTGCTGGCATCGGCGGCCAACATCATAAGCATAAATCGTCCGTTTTGGATCGTGCTCTGCGGGATATCCCCCGGGTATCCCGGCCACCGTTGGGCCACCGACACTATTGGCAGTTTGATTGATGGTTTGTGCATTGACGTCGACACCTGGCTGTTGGGTGGCACGAATTTACCTAAAACTCACATAAAACGACACTTCATTGCCATCGATGCAGAGGAGTATGTTATGCAGTTCATTATGCTGCTTATGAAAGAATGAAAACTGTCACTCTCGCCCTCGACCAACGGGCGGAAGGAAATCGAAAGCTCACGAATATTATCTTAATCGCTGTGCGTCGGATGTCGAGCCACTCGTTACAACTCGGTCAATCGGAGTCTTTTCTTTGCGGTCCTTCGAAGGCCGTTCGCGATGCAAAGGAAAGATTAATTGAATTAGAGTAGCAAACCGGTGTTAATCTATGTTGATTGTGTCAGGTGCACCGGGAATAAGAGTGGAATGATTAATCACCGTCTAATGGCCACACGACCATGACCAGGAGCATCGCTAATTGAAGGGATAATGGGGTTGTTCCGTCCGTAAATGGCAACAGTTATCGTGCTGGTCGATGATAAAATTTACAACAAATTCCCCCATTTTATAAACTAACCAGTTCTAATCGCATCAATGACCACTTAACAAAGGTCAAAGGGAGAGAAAAAGAGACAAAGAGAAAAAGAGAGAGAGAGAGAGAGAGAGAGAGAGAGAAAGAGAGAAGTAGAATGTAATCGATCGATTTGACCTTTGCCTAATCCTGTCCACCGAATCCGCCACTTTTGCCAAAGTGGTGATCTGTTTCTCGTTCGTTTTCTGTTCTCCATTTCACACCGGAAACCGTTAAATAGGCTGATTTGAATGAAGAAAAACCGCACGATCACGCTGCCGGCGACGGTTCTACTCCGTCGGTGTGTCCGGCAGCACGCGATACCGTCTAAATCGGGTTAACCAACTAACGAGCGACGATTTTGGCCGGCTACACTTTGACCATTTATCAACGCTGATTAGTTTGCTGGAAACGATTTATTCTCGGAGCGGATCCGATAACCCGTTCTGAGCGTTCGAGCGTAATGTCTCAATACCTCGATCGCCATTTGCATCCGGCATTTTAGGATGTGTTGAGTGCGTCAGTCGACAGTTACAAATCACAACAGGCGAACGAAATCATTGAATTGCGATGAAGCCTTTTAGCACATGCCAAGGAAAGGAACCGGGTGTCATCCACTCGATCTGTATTCTGGTGTCCAGCGAGGTGTATTGACCAAGGAGGATTACAGTTTACCGTCGGAGTGCGTATCGAATTCACATAGGCATACAAATCTCACGCCAAATTCTGTCGCTGTTCGCTGAAGCTGAAGTGGATTGACCAGACAACACCATCAATGGTGTGAAAAGGCAGCATGCGTGAAGAGGAGAAGGAGGGGGTTTCTTAGCCACTCGCTTTCAAATGGTGACGTCAGTCAAGTGGGGCGAGAGATGAGCTTTTGATCCGAGAAGCTGCGACGGGCGAGAAGCTCCAGCAAACGACCGGCGCATAGTGGAAGGCGCCACACAAGTGAGCGGCTGAATGCTGAATAGTAGTCGTTAGGCCGCACCACACGAAGCGAATACTTCGCGTAAATTCGCCACGTAAACTTTAACACAATCCAGTTTATGTGTGAAAACTAGTAAAAAGTTTCTTCTTCGTTTGTCAAGCCTGCAAAAGCAATTTGACATTTCATTTTACGTTTACGTTGACGATGCGAAACAGTCTTAAATAATGCCGCTTCTATCTCCATAACAACCAATTTTTTCGTAAAGCAAAGATGATATCCTTTAACAGAAAGACTTCTAATATTCATCATTCGAATAGCTTCATTTGCAAACATATCGGCCTTGGACCTACGAGGCAATATAGCGATTTGCAAACCAGTGCGTTCATCACTCCCTCATCCGGCATTACAACCGACGATCGATTTTCGTATCCTGCAGTAGATCTCCACACATAGCGAGCTAAGTATCCATGTTTGTAATTTATGAATAAGTAATCCGAAAGCGACCAAAGAAAAAATGAATTTGTTACCAATAGTTTTTATCATCTGAAAACATTACTCACCACTGCTTCATCCAAATGCGACGTTACATTGTAATGATAATGATGAGAAGCATAAGTCCCTGGTCTATGGCGGAACATAACAACCTACAACAATGAAACCAAACAATGTGCCATAGTAAAAAGGCTCCCAAAACAGCATTATGTGCATAAGTAATGCCTCAAAAAGGGACGCATCACCGGTGGCGAGACCGCACTAGACCAAGTGGTGTGTAAAGTGATTTACCACACAACCAAATCAACCCCGGATTGCCCCCTCCCCCGTTTGACTATCAAACAACTGACCGGTTTCGGGTTTCCCCCTTGCGTAGCGTGGCCCGTTCTGCGTTGGCGACCAGTGACCACGATGATGATGATGATGATGACACTCCGATGCCATGGACACGGAGGGCGGACACGCAGCGGATTGCGAAAAGTGCATGACGGTATCAGGAGAACGCAAAGTGGAGGAAGGGGGCCACAGAATTAAACTGCAACCAACACGCCACCCCTATCGCACCTTTTGGGGGTTGGGTGTAATGGTTGGTGCGGTAAAGTTGAACCAGGTCATCGACGACGAATGAAGATGATGCCGACGACCACGACAACGACGACGATGCCGGTCCGTTGGGGGAATCTTCACTCTTTTCACTTCGCTCTCCACTTTGGCTTCGGTGGCAACAAGATTAAATGTCCGGTCCGGGTTATTGCCGGCACGCAGATTGTGCCGTGATGTAACGTTCGCGCTGGGCGCGTTTCGATTTTTTTATTTTTGCTTCAATGGACGAGGATGAGGATGTAGGACAAGAACAAGATTCTAGAATAATTATTTGGGTTACTTCAAGTGTGCCCGTGTGTATATGTGTGGCTTCTCACAGCAATTCTAAGCCGGTATCCCGATCCGAAGCCACCTTGAACCGCGGATTCCGCGAATAAATATCTTCGCTAATGAGCAGCTACATTGTTGCGAATGCTCACGACGCCAAGGGAAGGAGCAGAAAAAAGGGTGGAGGGGGAAGGTGACGCGGCGTGACAAATGGCTGAGTATCATATACTTTTTCATCCAATCGACCAGTGGGCAGTTGCTGATGCATTGCGCTGCTAATGCTCTGCACGCGAGTCCAAAGTAAATCCGATAAACTCCGGCGACTAACACTCGCCGTTGAACCGGCTGCTTGAGGTGATGAGCAGCCTCCCATGGTAGGTGAAGCTGGGGTGAAGGTCTCGCATGCATACATAGATTCCAAGAGACGCAGAGATGATGCTGCTGCAGCGCTTAACGCTCTTCAGGCAACCAACAGTGAGTTATCTTGGGGAATCTCTCTCTTTCTCTCTTTCTCTGGTTGCTCAGGGTTGAAAGTGAAATTCAAATTCGGTTTCAGCCGGTCGCCTCCTCTGCATGTGAGCAGCAGCAAGTTGGGGAAACGATTAGCGAAATCTCGTTAGAAACGATTACTTGCAGTGACCTCAAACACCAGGTGCTAACCGGCCAATTAGAAAATTGGAGCATCCGAAGAGCCGAGAGAACGCAAGATGAATCAATCGTTTCCCCGGAAATGCCGATGGCGCAAGGATATTGCAGTGATCTCGCATACCTTGAAGATCATCTTTCTTCTCTCCTCCTACCCGCTACTCAATGAGATTGCATCTTTTAAAAACAAGCAGCAAAATCAGGACGGATAAGGCACGGTAAGTGGTCGCTGTCAATTTGCTTATTTGCTCCCTTCATTAGTGTAGGTGTTATAACAGGGAAGCTGGGAGCAAAGAGTACGGGGGTAGTCAAACACTCAATTAAGCATAAATTAAACCATCCATTTTCGGCACGATCGGTGGCGCGCGCGCCCGCTCGCCTCGCGGGTTGAGTAAACTTCAATCGCGACGGATCGCTGCCGACATCGTCGCCGAAACACCAAACACCCCGGCAGCAACTGAACGGCAGTAGCGAAAGGTCAAACAAAATGATTTATGTTCACAGTTAGAGCCAACCAGCTTACTAGCTAGTGTATGTGAGGGACTTCCCTTCCACGACGACGACGACGACGACGTTTGCGCGCTCTCCATTTGACGCAATACACGCACACGCGTATTTCATAACGAGACATTTTCATAAAATTACCCACCGCACCGAGGCCGACAAAAAAAAAACTGGGAGTCTCTGACGCTTCGACTGCTGCTTCGGCATGTTGCGTGCGAGACATCCGAAACGCATCAGCAGCGGCATCATCGTACCGATTTCCGCATCCGACCCTGAATCTGACAACGGATCATCGGATGGTTTCTTGGGTTTCTTGGATGCGCTCAGCTGACATGGCATGGCGTGACAGTCGGGGACTCACGTCAACGTCTGGCCTCACTCACTGGTGGCAGACAGGACAGTGTTGGGCGTAGACGAGGAGGAGGAGGTGGAGTAGATGGAGGCTGCACTCTCGTGCCTCTGGTGCCAAGAAAGAAAGGGAAAGAAAGAGGGGAAAAAGGTCAGTTTTTGGGGGTTGCCATTTCACCCCCTTGAAAATCGGCCGGTTGCCATGGCCTGCTGCGTGAACTGTGACACTAACCTGAACCATCGCCACGGCATCGTATGGCATGGCATGCTCGCTGCACTGTGGTCACCGGTGTAAATGTCAATTTTTGGATTCAAGGCCACCGTCGAGCGCAACCGAGGGCGCGCTCGTTACTAGCCACTCGCGATGGGATGAGACCGCCAAACAGACAGACAGAGAGAGAGAGAATTGATTTGCCAGCAGTGGATGGATGATGCGCGCAACGTGCAAGATGCGCTCGTTACTCGATGCGCCCAATAGCGCCGGCCGGCCAGCCGCGCATTTTCGTAGAAAATGTCAAACAGCTAGACGCCTCAGGTGCGTCTCACATCGCGGACCTCCTCACCGGAGTCGTTGTCGTCGTCGCCACCGTCTGACGAAAGTGTTCGAATCGCACGCTAGAATGTGCTGCAAAAGGAGATTCGGATTCATCTCTTCTTCACTTACTCTACCCCGGGTTGGTGTGCGTGAGTGTGTGTGTGCAAGGACAAGTGCACTTGACTGCTGGCTAATTGCTGGTGACCAAAAAAAAAACAATAAAAAAGACACCTGGACTACCCGTATCGGCTCGACGCTTCCTCGGAGTAAGTGGAAAGCCGATGCCGAAATGTCATAACCCTTCATCCACCGCGGTCAACCGGTTGCCGAAAATAGTTTCATCAATACTACGCGGGATCCTTGCAATGGTGGTGACCTTTCAGCGAGCGGAGGGAGTATTCCTCCAAAACAAAAAAAAAAAAAAAAACTTCCAAAAATTCATCAATTATCCTGCTTCCATACCGAGCGCGACCAAACCGACCGGTCACTGGCATGATTGCATTGACCTCACATGACAGTGTGGCCAATCTTCGAGGTAGGGTGGCCCTCCGAACGTGCGCGCCCTCGCTAGGGTCGCATCTTGACACGCAACCCGCAACGAACTGTCACGATCCGCCCTGGTTCGGTCACTGGTTTGATGCTGATTTAATTTAATTTTTAAGATTCACCGATTAAACCCATCGGCCATCGGAGTGCACAGGCCGGTCATTTAAGCTGTCGTCGCCGCCACCGCCTTTTCAATTTTTTATGATGATTACGATCGAACACGAATCGATAATCATTTTTTCGGGGGGCTTGATAACTTAATCGTGTTCAACGGCCACTCCCGGGGAATTATCTGGGCAGAGAAGATTGCATTTGCTTTTTCCTCGCCCCCCGGTTTCAACTTTGTACCTGAGAATCAAATTATGCGCCTCCATGCCATCGGACTAATGATAATTGACAATAATGACAGCGATGACAGTGAGCTACTTTCCGGTCCCATGCCGACAGTGCTTACTGCAAGCAGGTGCTGCAGCAGCATCTAAAAGTATGCTGGCATGTTGATTTCATTTTTGGGTTGTTGTATCCAAGCGAACCAAGCAGCTCAGTGTCATCGGATCGATGAAAGGGTCACCGAATCGAGGTTCGTCGCTTGCTGTTTTGCTGTCCGGTGGCATTGCAGTCTTTTGATGCATTTTGTCCCCTCGATTGCCCGGGTAACGCGTGACACGCTTTTTGCCATCGCCATTTCTCTCTCTCTCTCTCTCTCTCTCTCTCTCTCTCTCTCTCTCTCTCTTTTTTTTTTTTCTTTCTTTTTTTTCTCTCTCTCTCTCTCTCTTTCTCTAGAAAATTAAAAATTAGCTTATTGTTGTACCAGCGGGAAAATCATAAACATGCAAACGTACCCCGCATCTTGGGAATGAACACCAGGCATTTCGTCATTCAAACTCGCCTTCCAGCCTCCTGCGATGCTCCACAGTTCTTGCATTCTGGAGGGGAGAAGGGGGAAACCACCGAAATACAATGCTTTTATGCAAACAATCGCTCCTCTTGCGCGCTAGCCCCGTGGTGGTGCCACCCTTAATGAACTCCCATTCGGTGGCCCGCTGCTGTGGTCAAGATTAGGTGGCCACGATGGCGCGCGTGTCCAAAGCTCCGTCCAGGTCCAGCTATCAATTAATTAGCGCTTTTGTGTTAGAAAGTGCAAGCAGTCGAATAATAGTGCGATTAGCTCCGATGTGGTAATTGGTGGTGCTGGATCTAAAATCTAGCGATTTTGGAATTCCAACCCAGAAGAGACGGATTCTGGAAATGGTTTCGCGTGATCTCGGTACCCAAAAATGTTGTTATCTCCCAGCCACCTGCTTGTGCAACTTTCTTTCCCATTCCTTTGCCAGTTGTCCGTCGACCATAGTTGGGTAGCGCATTCGGTTCGAACCGTTTTTGGCCGGCCAGGAAATCGCTTACATCGCTGACGCGCCGAGCCATTCCGGACAGCCTGGTCCTCTCCGGCTCCTAGGCAGATGATGAAATATTCAAAATTTATTCCAAAATTATGATAAACACACGATGGCGGCGGCCGCTTGAGCTGAGGCCGAACTAGCCGGTAGCTAAACGCGCGCCCGCCATAGAGAGGGAGAGAGAGAGCGAGCGGGATTGATGATGGTGGTCGATGGTGATGGTTGGGCCATCTTCTTTCATTACAAAGTGGGGAGTACAAGCGGGGGGGAGTGGGGCCTTTACATGCGATCGACGCATGCAGCGATATCCGTGTTGGTGGGAACCGGTGTGTTTGCTTTGGCATTTATAGCCACGACCTTGAGCACGTTACAGGTGGGCAAAGGAAGGGCGCGGGGTGGGGTGGAGGGGGGGTGGATGCCATCCGATCGTATCGATTAACAACCGCACCAAGTGTGGCGTATGGGATTTGGTGTATTGAAGCCCTGGAGCCTCCATTCACTTGCCAGTTGCACTAGATAGAAGGCTCTGTACCAGTTGGCACCTCAAACCTCAGGAGCTTCTAATCAGACACCACCCCCTGGGAGGGGGAGGGACGTTTGTTTTTCCAATACCAACCAACTCCTAGCAGATGCTTATCACCAGTTACCCTTGAAGGGTTCGTTCGGTGGTATTCAGTTTCGATTGGATCTCGGATGGATCTCCTCCAATCCTCCAATTGGATTGTGGTGATGGTGGTGGTGGTGTGTCACCCGGTTGCCCTGCCGGTGGCGGAAATGTGTGTGAAGATCTTCAATAACTTCTTCGATCGTGAGGATTAGATTACGCCGACCGGTGACGGTGTGAACAGGCGGATGGTTTTTTTTTGTTTTTTGTTTTTACTGTCTCGTTTCATGCCAACCACACGCAGGCCACGCACCTCGCCTCCCACCGACCCGGGGGGTTGCGGCCCGGGTTGAAAATAATATAATCTAGAGAGACATCTCTCGCCATATCACCCCGGTGGGTACCGGTTTTTCGGACTCCGTTTTTTCGATGTTGATGAGCTATTTTTATGATGTACGGCTTGTGCGCCACCTTGTCAAAGCGCGAAGCGGCAGTCCGTTCGATCGTTCATTCCCTCATCACAAACACCACCAGCACGTGCGTCCAGGGATGTGTTGGGCGGGGAAATGTATTATTCATGGCCATTTTTCGTTTTCGAAACAACGAGCTTTGAGATCAGCGAACAGGAAGTCGAAAGAAAAAAATGTTGGAAGATTTTTTGATGGTGTAAAAAATTCAGAAAACATTTTCGAACCCAACATATACTACCCATGATCGTTACCATGGAAACCGGATTACACCTGTTATCCCATACCGTATTACCGCACGTCACCTTGATCTTGAATAGTAACGCGTTCGACGCATAATCACGCCACCGTACCGCAACTCAATGGCATTTCGAATGAGCTGCCGACCTGTCGTGAGGATCGTCGTGCAATTCGTGAAAGTAAAAGGGTCCCTGCCGATCGACCGATCGAATCGATCGAGAGCGGAGCAGACGAGTGAGCGAACGAGCGAATGGAATGATGAAGCGAAGCGATGGAACTAATCTAAGAAAACATCCTCATTAAGGTCCATCATCATCACCATCATCATCATCATCACCATCTTTAGCATGGGCATCGATTTCCGATTGGATGCCGACCACGGTGCCCAGTAGGTCACGCACTCGTCTCACTTTGCCTTCTTGCAATTCGCGCTCACGCCAGCTCATTAGTCCGAGGTGTCCGGGGGGAATGGCATCCATCCCCTCTCACCCCTTTTTCCTCGGTGGAAATTTAACAATTCTCGTCCGCGAGTGCGAGTGAGTTTTCCGCAAAAATCCCGAATCTTCAGTTCCGCTCTCGTGGACGCGTACAATGAGAGATCTCGCGACAACTCTCGCGTACTCGCATCGAATTTGACTAACGCAACCCCGTCCCGCGGGGGAAGGGGGGGGGGCCATCGCTGGATCGCAAAGAGCGTAACGCGACTCCCACTTCGTCACCGAGACGTTGGAGTAAAGGGATCCGCGGATGGCGCCCGAGAAAACCGAGAGGCAAGCAAGCGACCGACCGACAGTCGCCTCTGCGTACTCGCAGAATGGTACCGTGAGGCTGTGTATATGTGTGTGTTTGCGTGGCCTACGAAAGGTTGCGGTTGAAGATGCCACCACTCGGTCGGCGCCGCGCGATGGCATTCTCTGCTGCTGTTGGCCATCTCTCCCCCCCTTTTTCGATGCGGGCGACCGAATGAGACACATCCAGACAGAGAGAAGGAGAGAGAGACATGCGAGTTGGGTGTGAACCAGCAGCGTGCCCGCCAGAAGCCGAACCGCCAGAGCTGCGTGCTTCACTATAAAAGCGCTCCGACGCTCGATAATTGCTATCAGTCCTCGAATTAGCTTTTATCAAGCCACATCTCAGCCCTCAGCAGCAGCAGCAGCATCCAATTCTCGTCAAAATGTTCAAGCTGGTGAGTCCTCCGAGTGGCTTTCGAGTGCTTTCGACAAACAAACGGAGTGAAAACGAATCCGATCGTTCGAGAACATACAGAACAGTGAATATTACACGAATGCCTGTGTGTGTGTGCGAGTGGTTCTGTGGTCCTGGTTTTTAGTGTGAGATCGATTTTTCGGTCCAGGATACTTGTGCCTTGGGACTCGTTGCCGTTATCCTGTGTTGAACACTAGGAGCTTGATCACCCTGTGCCTGTTTACAAGCGCTCATTGATTCTCATTTCCCTCTCCTGTCACTGTGTAGTTCGTCCTCGCCGCCGTAGTTGCCGTGGCTGCCGCCCAGAACCCCCAGGATGCGCAGGCCCAGGTCGTGGAGTACGATTCCGTGATCAACCCGGACGGTTCGTACAACCATCGGTACCAGACGAGCAACGGTATTCAGGCGCAGGAGAGCGGCATCGGTGGCCAGTCGGCCCAGGGTAGCTACTCGTACACCGGTGACGATGGTGCCCAGTACCAGGTGACGTACGTGGCCGATGAGAACGGTTTCCAGCCACAGGGTGCCCACCTGCCCGTCGATGGACCCGCTCCCGAGCACGTCCTCAAGACGCTGCAGCAGATCCGCGCCAACCCGCCGCGTGATGACCCGAACTTCAGCCTGGATGCTCTCGATGCTGCCATCGCTCGGCTGAGCGGCTAAGCCATCCCTACCCCCCACCCCTTGCCTACCACTAGTTACCTCCCTCGCCCCTGTCTACACCCAAAAAGTGTTCGCGCATATCGGAACACAAATACCTGAAACATACTCCTTTTGGTCCACAGGACCAAATCACACTTACATACTACACGTAACACACACACACAGAAGCACCTTCCCACTTTTTCCTCTTTTTCACTTCTCTGTTTCTTCTCGAATGCTCTTAAATTCCCTTTTACAACCCTTTTTCTATTGTATCCCCCTCGCCCCACCAAACGCCACAAAACATACAGACACGAAACAACGTATGTAAATAGTCCGTTTCTAGTTTGTAAATAAAACAACTGACAAAAAATTAACATCTTCGTCTATTGTGCATTTGTTCGGTTCATGCCTTGCGACCAGGTCTTTGCCATTCCATAATCCGATGTTCAAGGAACTTGCGGAACATTGCGCAGATTCCTCTTGACGATGACTCCGATTGCCATCCATTTGCCATTAGCAACAGCAGCAGCAACAGCAGCAGTAACAGCAGGCCTAGCATACGCATCTAGTAGTCATACACATTAGGACAGCTTAAAGCCTCTGGTGTGTGTGTGTGCTACTGTAATTGATTTATAGCCAGCTTTAATTGGATGCGCTTTGCCACCGATGATGCGTCAAGGCTCGGAAGGCTTAAGTCATCTAGGTCGACCCATCTTCGATCCAGAGGACGACCGTGATCTTCTCTCCCTCTCTCTCTCTCTCTCTCTCTCTCTCTCTGTCTCTTGCTCGCGCACTCTGGCTGTGATCAAACGAACGTTTATTCGTCCCCACCGGATCTCGTCTAAGCGCTTTAGTACGCACGTGTAGCCTTAAGCCTCTCGGATTGATGATCGTAAAGTGACCGACCGTCGAGCACGCTAGCCCATCGAAATGTTAAACGATCGATTAGTGTAGAGCGAGCTAGTGAGCTTCGAGAACATCAACGGTGATGTACGAACCACTCACCACATCAGCGACCGTCAAAAGGCCACCGAGCGGACCGCCGTGGAAAGCGGAAAGCTGGAACCGGTCAGGACCTTCGATCAAATGCTCGATCCGCTATTTATAGCCCCCCCCATGGGACATCTTTTTCGTCCATTCTCACGCTCACGTTTCACTCGCGGGCACGTGGCATTTGCAGTAGTGGCCACATTCTTCAGGCACTTGTCGTGTTGCTCTTCTTGACGATTCCACTTCCTAGCCGGATTGACGGTGGATCGCGCTCGCGCAATCAAGGTCAAGGTTTTGCCGAAACATCTCCCATTCACAGCCACATCCACGTCGGCACCTCCTGACGTAATGCTGTGTGTGGAGGACGTGAATTGCACCGCTTCTTCGCTTGATCTGCATCTTCGAGATGATGAATGATGCGAACGATAACTTTCACTTTCACACTCCGCAGAGCCATGTGACCGATGCCGCTCGCAGCGCGCGTGCTCTATGGGTGTTATACAACCTTCCTGTCCCTCCTCCTCGATGGAATCCTGCTGTTGACTTGGGGCTGGGTCGAGGGCGTCCCGAATCGAGATGGTCAACCCATCTTCTCTCAACTCTGAACTCGCTCATCGCTTCAAGTGGCATTATCGGATCGGATTCAAGCATTCGAAACGAAACGACGAATCCATATTTGGTGCCAAGGATTTGATTTGAGGACGAGTATTTTGAGCGACAAACCTGTCACACGGGGCGTGACGGCGACAAAAATGGAATTTGGTTTGGAGCCTCCACTTAGAAGTAGTTCTCCTCGAATATTTGAATCCGGTTTCGGATCCGCTTTTAGCCTCCCTCGGGCTGCGGGGAAGTTGATCGATGAACCACCGCACCGTGTATCCCCCTGCGACTCGCTGACAGCAATTGATAAGCGATTGTGATTAAAAATAGATTTTTTTCTGCATTTCTGTTCAGGTGTGCGATTAGTTTACGAATTCTCGTAACTTGGATGTGTTAAACGGGTTTTAAGACGTGATGGGACCACCTTATCATAACGATAAATATGCAAAATGAATCTGCTGACAAGCTATTGATAGAATGTCTGTTAGTGAAAAATTCTTGCAAAAGAATTGCGTCATAGTAACCCGATTCGTTTAGGCAACCATCTAGCATCCATTGGAGTCAATAGGAATAGTTATCGAATTGTGGTACAAGAATTCAAGTTGAACAGCAGAAACGTTGCATTGATATTCAAAGTAATATGCATTTCGATAAGCATAGTTTGTGCAGCAGGAATCGGTGGAGGAATCTTCTGTGGCAGGCCAAGATGACTCGTCGATTATAGCACCCGATAAGTATGTAAGTGAGAAAGTTTGTGCAACCAATTTTGCTTCTAAACCAAAGACCACCATCAACGAAAGGGGACTCGCTTACAGCTCACGTTGCCCTGGATACCAAACAAAGCGTGAAACAGATAATCAATCAACTGCTTCACGTGGATATCTCTACTTATCTCCTTCACAGGATCCCGACCGCACCCGCTGAGAGGTCAAAACATATCTCTAGAGAGCGAGGGAGAAATATGTGCAATAACTCCAGAGGGTGCCTGGACTTTTCGGGGGACGATTGAGGCCTGATTTAGTTGAATGAACCGAAATGTAAAGGCGGCTGACCAACACACACACACCACACAACTGCAGCGATTCAAGACCCCTGACACGGCACGGCGGGATATAAATCGTCATCGAAACGAACCGATTGGCCTGAACCCAGACGCGAGTACACGAGTGGTTAATGATGCTTTTGCCCCCACCGTCTTCTTCAGCGAGCTGGGTTTGGTGTCATCCGGTGACCTCCGCCAACAGCGCAAGGCGTGGGCGATGGAATATTCGGAGAAGCGCACATCCAGCACCGCACCGTGCATAAAGTAGTGTGCAAAACGGTGTTGCTTCGCTGCAGCGAATGAAACTAAACTGCTATGCAGGCAGATAATGCTTCTTGAAGCCAGGTCTGGTATGGTTGTAAAAGGAATGGAAGATGATTAATAATAAAATATCACATATCTTCATTGTGATCTGCCATTGAGATCCGATTGCTTTCTCATTTGGAGGTACGAGCGAGATACGTCGAGACGCATGACGCAACCACTGGAGAGTGGGGGACGCGCCAGACGCACGTGCGAAGCGTTCATCATTCCACAGCGCGCGCGCTCGCCCGCGGTAACTAGAATAAAGTCCACAAACGAATGTCTTTAAAACTCTCGATTTATTGACCCCATGCTAACCTCAAAATATTAAACAGCAGCAGCAGCAACATTCCTGCCGTGCGGACACATTCTTCGTCACCGGCCTCAGTTCTTCATTCTAAGAAATGTCGCCCCATCGGCCCCTCCAACGCTGACCTTTCGCGCACCAATGATGCGGAAACTGGTCGCCATTTTACCAAGCTGATTCATCCCGAGTGTTGCGGTTTTTTGTGACGTGGTGACGTGAGGTGACAGACCGCTGCCATACACAATCACGCGCTCATCTATAAGTGCCGCCAGTACGCCGCATGCAAAAGCGCTTCTCTTATAACTCGGCCGGCTCTTCTGGCCTGGTCTGGCCTGGTGGTGACAGCGCGATCAACGCTTGCAGATTAGTTCACCTTTGACGCCGCCGAACCGTGGCTTTGGCGGCTGCTTCTTGGTGCCTGGCAGAGTGACAGAGAGATCATCCCGAGGTGGAGGGGGCTTTGTATCAGCCAGTCAATCAAGACCGTTTGGTCCGAACGAAGCCGAATGCTTCGCTTTGCCATTTGCATACACAAGAGCTGAGGGCTTGAATGGCCATGCTGGGGGCGACAACAGGAGCGAAGACCGCCGAAGCTTCTAGGAACAACCGGGCATCTTTCTTTTGAATTCTGCGTATGAATGTGAAATGCTGGTGAGCGGCTACAGCAGTTGGATTGAATTGGATGGGAGCTTATGTAAGATGCCTTCTCACGCCAGATTACCCCAGCAGTGCCCCAACACACACACGCAACACGCATGATTGAGGTCTAGTCTCTAACACTGTGCTAGAAGAGTTTATTTCGATCTTATCTACTAACGATAATACAGCAAACGGTTAACGCAATCACCCTTATCGTGACCTAAAACACGAAACGGATGCGATCACCCCCAACCGAGTTGATCGGTGACAGTTGCCCGATGTACTCATCCAGAGCATCCAAATCCACGGGTCCTTCCTCGACCTCTTGGCCTTCTCGAGGGAAAACCGTCAATCCGTCGCCGCCTTCAACGAGGAAACTACTTACAACGACACGGTACTCACGGAACGGATTGACCGGTTCGTACACCTCGCCCGTACACTGCTGGCAAAGCACTTCCAGTGATACCAGACGTCGTCCCGGTGGGTTGTTGATCCGGTACGTCACGCGTAGACCCGAAACTTGCAGAAGATTCCTCGCTTCGACCGTCCCATTCACAACCTGGGCATTGCGGACACTCTGTTCCAGGGCAGCGATCAGGTAGTCGCCACGTAGCAGCAACGAGTAGAGCCGGTTCTCGAAGGGCAACACCTCGAACAGCTGCTTAAAGCTGATCGATCCTGTAGGTAGATCGGCTCGAATGCCACCACGATTGTGGAGAGCAATACCATTGTAAACCGGGAAGAAGGCACGGACCATCGAATCGGTAATGAGGCTTCCGATTGGACACTCGCCGGTAATGCAATCACTGCGCGACATGACCACTTCCGACACGGCCACGGTACGGTTTCCGATCTGTTCCACCTCCTGTCGGAACGGTGCCAACGCACTGAGAACGGCCGGATCTTCGGCAATGTCCTCGGACAGGAAAATCGGATTACCCTCCCACCGTTCGACTTCACCTTCTTCGTCGAAGAATAGGGTCAGGTTGCCAACGAGTCGACCGTAGGAACCGGCCTGCACCACCAGCACACGCCGTCCATCCGGTTGGAATACCACCGTCGGATACTCGCCTTCCACTTCGAGCGGGAAACCATTCGGTTCGCCACTGAACAGCACCGTGTTCGATTGTCCACCGATGATCAGATCCACGTGCGGTCCACAGTCCCGAGCGATGTTCCGTTCGGCGTTGAATCCGTTGTACGAGATGACGATGATGATCTCAACACCTTCGCTGTCCAGCCGTTCCGCTTCCTCGCGGATAGCTGCGGCCGGATTGGTGAACGTAAGATTACCGGGATCACCGACGGCGGACACGGTGGGCAGAATAACACCGAGGATACCGATCCGGCGTCCCTCCCTTTCAACGACAATCGAGCGCTCAAAGTTCGTGAACGAGGGTTCGCCCGAGTTGTCCACGTTGGTCAGCACGACCGGACTTTCGGAGGCGGCCAGGAACGGGTTCAGACCTTCCAGTCCATGGAAGAAGTCAAACCGACCGAGAGTCTAAGGAAACGTGTTTTGGCTCAATAAGAAGTCGATAACAGTTGGAAAGTCCCGAGATCAGCTAACTTACCATCGCATCGGTTGGCAGGACGTTGAGCATGGCCGCAATCACCTCCCAGCGGTGCACCGAGTACCAGAGCGTTCCCTTAAAGTTGCCACCGGAGTTCAGGTAAAGCGTTGGGTTGGACTGGGCCTGTAGCTCGCGGACGATGGACACTTGCCGGGCATAGCCACCCTGGCACTGTTCACGGCCAATACAGACAAACCCCTCCAGATCCACCTCGTTGTACCGGGCGTACAGATCGTTGAAGTGGATGATGGACAGCGGGAACAGTGGACCATCCTCCTGTGCCTGAGCCGAGGTTGCTACCAGCACCAGCAGCACAACTGCTGCCAACAGTGAGCTACACTTCCGGATTACAGCCATCGTCGGAGCTTCGATTTACAGAACTGCCTCAATAGTGGGCCAGTCCGCTTCTATTAAATAGACTCCCAGAACATAGGATATGACGAAACGCGCCCTGATTACACAATGTCTGCAGGTGATAAGCCGCGGTATACATAATCTCACGTGTTAACCTATTGCCCGAAATGACAAACAACATTGTACGTTGATCGATTTCGGCGGCGGCGGCGGCGGTAGTAAAGCTTATCAGCTCTTTAATGAGAGAGAGAAAGAGAGTCAGTTTTATGATCGGCGGCTCCCGGTACGACTGACCCTAAATACCACGGGACAGGATTGCTTAAGGAAACGTGGATTAAACGTGATACAGTCATGCCATGGGCCACTAGTGGGCCGTCTCAAAATCAGGTCGTGAAGGGTTAACGATAACGAGCGGTGTGTTGTTTTCTCCGATATGCTTTACGATGGCCTCTGCTGGACGCCACACTGCGTTCGATTCGTGTAATATGTTCACATTGTAATGACGCGGTAAAAAAGAAGAGCGTACTAGAGACGCAGCTGTGGCAACTGTCGCAGATATTCTCACTCTTCCTGTATCGGTGCCAGCGGGTGCCGATACCAGGTAACCCAGCACCAGCGCTATAGGCCACCAACTGTTTACTCAGCTCGTTCTAGTAGGATAAATGGAATCAATTAAAAAGATGTTTCCCCAATTTATAACCCATCATTAGCAGTGGTATCGTGTGGATTCATTTATGGTGCCTCCGTACTTAACACCCGTGCGTATTCTCGATGTCAGATGTCAGGGTAATGGCATTACCATCTATGATCGCCACTCGAAGAACTTCAGGTGGTCGCCTCGCTAGAAGCCTTCTAGTGTCTAGGCGGATCAGCCACCTCAGCGAGTACAACACTCAAGGTCGCTGAGTACTGAAGTACTAATCGGAACGAGAAGGCATCTTCGAGCTTCTCCGGTCTCCAACACCCGGTAACCGGTTTGATGTGGTGTGTGCGTGTAAAGTGATATAGTGCCATTTAATGCGCCAGAACGGCGGGCGTTGTTCACCCCGTCCCGAAAACACGTCAACCTTTGACCGTGTACACGTAATGGTCTACGACACATCAAACTCCCCACAAGCACATAACTTTATTCAGCAATAATTGCAGATATTGATATTGTCACTATCGAATTGTGACTATCAGCTGTTTTATCCATGGAGTTCACCATGAAGGTTTTCACTTCAGATTTGAAAAAAACCTATGCCTAGGTGACAACAACTGGCTTCGTCGACTCGTATACAAACATAGATGTCCCCACATTTAAAACTGTATCAACAATCGATCTGCGGATTGTTATTGATACATTGGGAGCCCCAGATGTTACCAGTGGTTGGTAGTTTCTGGTGCGTTCTGAACGAGTTCATGCGAGCTTCAGGAGGCTAGCTGCTTCACCATTTCCAATACTTAATAACACAATCGAGGTTGCTGGTAAGTTACAACATTATTTTATCATCTTCTCAGCAACAAAATCACTACAACGACTAGATTACAACGATTTCATGTAATAATCATGTGCTTGAAGACGACAACAAAAAGCCTTATCGGCTGTTAAAAAGAAGCTTTGTTTAAAAAATGTGACATTCCGTTTTGGTATCAGTACATGTGCAACCTTTCTGATACAGTGACCGGTATGAGTAAAAGCCCAACTCCAGTTACATTGTACTAATTAAGAATTCATAATCGGTGCAGCTTGTTTTTAAAATATCATTCTTTTCTATTTCAGTATACAAAACTTACTCAAACAATCAATACCATTCCATTCCGGGTTTCCAAATTAAATCAATAGCATCACTGCACCCATGACGGTCTTCAAACGTACGGTTATTATCAAATGGGCGTTGAGATTCGCTGTTTCGTTCGTATATCTAAATATGCTCATTTACACTCTGGATCTGACCTCCTTTCGTAGTGTAACAGGACGTTTTGGGTAATGATAAAATGAAATTGTAGCAATATTAGATGAAACTATTATATTCTGTTTTTATGTAACAACACGCCTCTCCATGTTTTGACCAAACAGAACGCACACTAGCGGAGAGAGGTTAAACGGAACTGTTGCTAAAAACATCAGCTCTCTTCCGGTCACAACTAATGCAACAACGGAACCGCCTGAGTCGACCGCTGTTCCCGGTGCTAGTTCCAACAAGGAAGAAGAAAATGCTCCGCAAGAATTAATTAATACGTTTACCGTCTATATCTGCCCTCCTATTCCCCCAAATCTGGGTAAATAGCGACCGTCACTTTTGTTGCTTTATTGAGCCAAAACTAACTCTTTTTTTGTCAACCGCAGAGGGGCCAATCAAAGTAGATACCACTTACGAACCGCTGAACGTGATAGAAGATAGATACAGAAACAAACTACAACCCGGAGGACAGTATAAACCACCCGATTGCATGGCGCGCCATCGAGTGGCCATTATTGTTCCGTATCGTAATCGAGAGCAGCAGTTGCCGATCTTCCTCAAGAATCTACACCAGTTTCTCATGAAACAACAGCTCGACTATAGAATTTACATCGCTGAGCAAACGCCTGGCTCAACGTTTAACAAGGCTGCGATTATGAATGTCGGCTTTACGGAGGCTATGAAGCAGCGAAACTGGGAATGCCTGGTTTTCCACGATATCGATCTGTTGCCGTTGGATGACCGTAACCTCTATACTTGTCCCGATCAACCGCGCCACATGTCGGTAGCGGTAGATACGTTTGGTTTTAAGCTGCCTTACGAATTAATCTTCGGTGGAGTCATTGCCATCAGCAGCAAACATTTCCGGAAGGTGAACGGATATTCCAATTCCTATTGGGGCTGGGGAGCGGAAGACGACGACTTGTCAAACAGGTATCTGCTTATAATGCATTCGGTTTATTATCAGAGTGGATCGTCAACGTAATCCTTTCATTCATCCGTAGGTTGAGACATTATGGCTTGCATATTGCCCGCTATCCTAGTAATATAGCACGGTACTCGATGCTGAGTCATGCGAAGGAGAAAAGGAATCCGAAAATGTAACTGTTAATAATGAATATGGCAAATATGATCGTAACTATACTTGGTTCTGAAACAAATGTTTTGCTCCTTTCTAGGCTCGAGGTACTAGCAGACGGTAAAAAGCGCTTCGACATTGATGGGTTAAACTCGTTGCACTATCGACTAGTAAACCTTACAAACAAGCCTCTTTATACGTGGATTTACGCAGAGCTCAAATTAGACGTAAGTGTATTGAATGGATAGTTTTTCCATCCTGAAATGTAGATCTATTAGGTGGTATTAAATCTACAGGGCAGCTGATGATTATCGTTCCTGGCACATGGGTTATGATAGAAGTAGATATTTCCCTTGAAACTACAACAAAGCGCAAAGACGTACCCCAGCATCCAAGCGACGCTACTTAATCGCACACCAGACTATTATGTTTCTTTTGCAGTATTTCGCTATCAGCATTGTGTTCGGTAGGTTTGAATGAAAAATAAAATTAGCTCTCCTGGAGCTCCTCAAACCCATGGCCCGGGGGAGTTGCAAATGACGTTATTTTGAATTTAAGTACCGCTCGAAGTTTTCCAAAGCTAGCATCATTTGTTGCCTAAAATTATGCTGCGCGTATTCTTTTTAAAGCTCGAAATTTACAGCCCCTAAAAAGCTCAAGCATTTGGATAGGTGGCGCTGCAGTGTTCCGGTTTTTATTTTCAAACCGACCGTTAGGACTTCATTTGTGTGTGTGAGCTGCGAAAAACGCGCAGCACGACGGTTTTTCCTTCCAGCAACCATCCACAGCCCTCAACACCAGGTCCTTCCGTTGAACTGGTCAGCGAAATAAATTTACAGTCAATCACACTTATCATTGATTGACAGAGCAACAGCAGCAAGCCGCATCAGCATTAACATTACGATATGGAGCTAGAGGTTTGCCAATAGCGACATTTGCGGCAAAAATTTCTTTCGTAGCCTTTAAAAATGCTTAGATGAAGGGTTTATGTTTTGCATTGTGTATGCTAAAAGTGTGCACAATTAGACTAACGACCCATTTTATTTTGTAAAGAATATAAATTAACTATCGCAGCCGATCATTACAAACTGCTCGTTACATCCTACCTAAAAACAGTTCAACTACACCTATCAGCCACACACAACAAGTCTTAGATTTCCTCACACCATCAGGTCATCCAAACGCACGGCGCATTTCATAGATTACTACCTAACAAGAGTCTTTTTGGTTCGTTTGAGGAATGGATTCTTTTTTTAACGCAACGCATCGTTTAAGGCCTACGGCTTTCGTATCTCTTTCTCTCTATCTAGCTATTTGGCGGTGGCGTCCCTTGTGCGCTTTGAGCAATATACGGTTTGTATTCGGGCACAGTTTTGGTCGCGGAATGAAACAGGTTTTCCTAAAAGTACTTCGAAATACAATCTTCTACCTCTTCTACTCTCCTCCTTCGCTGCTACGCATCCAAATCGATAATTTCGTCCTTGATGCTCACATAAGGATGCAGCAATTGCGGTGGCATCGAATCCATATCATCTTCCTCATCATCGGTAAGCTTCTGGCGCTTTACGGAACCGTAATCTTCGAACGAGTACGTGTTATTGCTGTCCGAATTGTCACCGGCATAGTACCCACCGGACGAGTTGTCCAGATTATGCTTCCGTTCTCCGGTTCCCGCTAATCCACCAACGCCACCACCACCCCCCATTCCTCCATTGGCTTCGACGAGCTGGGAAAAGTGCATCTTGATGATGTGCTTCGAGAAGTTGGAGATCACGAATCGGTCGCCCTTCTTTGTCGGCAGCTTCGACACCTTGATCTGTACGGCGCACATTGGGCACTTGATGAATGCGTTGTAGCCGTTCGTTTCGTAAGTCACGTTTATCATCTCTTCCGTCACCTGTAGTCGGATCGGTTGCTTCTCGCTCCACATGTCGATCAGCTTCACGATGCAGCCCTGTATCTTTTTGATGCGCTCCTCGTCGCTGAGCGGCGGAAAGACGGTGGCCTGCTCGAACGCCAGCGGTGAGTTCTTGTGCGACATCTTGATCTCGGTAAGCATGTGTTCCTGTATGTCGTTCAGCGGTTGTTGATGCAACCGAACCACCTCCTGCAGTAGCTGCTGTTGCTGCAAAAGTTGCTGAGCCTGCTGCTGTTGTTGTGCTTGTTGTGCGACTGCAGCTGCTGCGGCTACTGCCGCTGCCGCTGCCTGCTGTTGTTGAACTTGTTGCTGTTGTTGCTGATGTTGCTGCTGTTGTTGCTGCTGGTGGTGCTGCTGTTGCTGCTGTTGCTGCTGCTGCAACAGTCGATGTTCCCGTTCCCGTTCGCGCTGCTGCAACGACAGTTCCGCCGCAGGTATCCGTTGATGGTTGGTTGGAGGTTCGGGCCGCTGGATCTCGTTCGCCACCTTGGTATAGTTCAGGTAGGCACTGATCTGTAGCAGCAGCTTCCGGTGGCCTGGCACAATACGGAACTCTCGCGCAGGATCACTGCAGAAGATGTGGAAATAGAACTGTGTGGCCGGTACCAGATGGATCAGCTCTTCGCGCGCGAACCGCTCCATATCGATGAAATCGTCATCGTTCAGATTCCGTAAGCTGCTCTCAGCCTCGTAGCCACACATTTTGAGCAAATTTTTCAAATAAATCGGTACCGGGCCGCACACCTTCTCGATGCGTCCCCAGTCGATGCGGCTTGGCTTTTGCGTCGAATTCGAGGGTGAGAAGCGATCCTAAAAAGAGAACCAAAATAGCTTCAGTTGAATTTCAATGTTACAAACATGTTTTTACAATTTATCTCTCGCCGAACACCACCGTTCACCATTGATGATCCGCTTTATCTCCTATCCGCAAAACGAAAGGTCTGCAGCAGCCAGAGGAAGAGGGATCGAGCGTTCGTCAGCGTTTCGAAATTTCGATCAAAAGTGGCGCATAGCCTAGGTGCCCCCCCATAAAACAAAAACAACAAGTCATGATCGTTGATCAGAAAAAGTTAGTTAATTCGATTGTTGCACATAGCCCAGGCACGAGCACGGCAGGACCATGGCCGGCGCGCGTTGTACGTCTATTGTTCAAGCGGGATCAAGCAACGAGGGACTATCTGCTCTGAAGCTGATTAAGAATTTTCCCATCTGTACAAACTTCCAATCTATATTCAACCATTCTTCCATTAATATTCATAATTTCCATTTCGAATACTCTCTTCGTCTATTCGTCTCTTCGGCACCAGCAACAAGTCGCAGCAGCAGCGTTCGCTCGCTCCCTTTCGTTTGCATCTCCATAAACGTGTGAGAAGTGGAGTAGTAGAAGGGTGAAGCAGCAGCAGCATTATGTATGCAGGCGGCTGCCGAGTGGTGGCTGCTTTCGTATGTATTTTATTCCTTCGTCCGAACCCAATATTCGCCCGCTGGCCCGCTTTTGCGTACTACTCACGTGTATTACACACCTCTGCCTCCTTCGCTATGCTTTTTTAGCGCCGGAGATGAGTTTTTTTTTCCTTGCTGTTAAAGAACGATCTTATCTAGGTCCGCGCACTAGCAAAACCAGTGCATGTCATTATACGGCGTGCGCGGCCACGCTCGACTCTCTCTCTCGACATTCTCCAGCAAATGAGGGAATATGATCGTAAACGGAGCATCATCTTGTCCATCAGCGGCATTCAGCATTTCCCACTCTCTTGGAATCCATCTAAAACTATGTCAAGACATCAGCGGCGGCAACAGCAGCAGCAGACGGCAACCAACCCCTCGGGGGCGGATGGAATAAATGCATTCGCATTACAGACAGACAATTCCCCGCGTACCATCGTTTATCGTCTGGGCACGAGTCTGGCCACATGAGAGTTTCGAATCCGCGAGTGCTTGTGGTAATGTTTTATGGAACATCATGTCCGCATGTCCACCCATCGCGCATACTCTACCAATGCGCGAGAAGACAGATGCTAATCCCCTCATCGGTTCCCGCAATGAAAATCGATTTTTAGGATGGTGTCTAGGGTTCCGTTTCATCGGAAAGTTACAGATTTATGAGCGCCATTTGCGGCGCCAACGAAAAAAAAAACCTCGGCAAATACAGGACACAACTGGCTATGTCAGCACAATTTGTGTTCTCGATTATTGTTGCTCTTTGCCACTAAAACACACACACACAATGGCATTATGTCCCCAATAAGGCACTATTATGCTCCGGTGGAGAGAAGACTCCAATTACAGGCAACCAAAACAATGCCACCGTTCGCCGTTTCGGTAGAACTCTGTAAAACGTAACACAACAATCTACCGGGGACCTAGAAGAAAGGAAGTAGGTGACGTGCCTTGGCCGCTCACACAAAATGCCACTTCATTGTGGCATGGTAACACTTGTTTTTCCCATAATGTCGCACCAGTGCTTCTGCTGCTGCTGCTGCTACTCGGTAGCTAGGCGGATGAATATATTGCTTTCAGTTGCAACAAACAAGAACTACCCCAACCATCCACGTCAAACACTACAAAAGTGACGATTCAGCAGCACCAGAGCTCGATCGTTCACAATACGTCAGTCATTTCTTCACGAAAAAACTATGAGGAAAAACAATTTTGTAAAAAAACAGGCCTTCGGTTCAACAGTTGCTGAACCAATTTCGAAATATACAGCGCCAGCGACTGAGTACAAGCCGAATACGTCGGTTCCACCAGTGCACAATGCTCCATGCTATGTGGCGTTGTGCTGTGCTACCATTGCACAAGCTCCCCCCCCCCCCCCTCTTGTTGATGTTGTTGTTGTTGGCCACAATTCCTCCACCAAGGGTTCTCCTTAGCCACCATATCTCTAGCGTCTACTAGAGGGGCGCTTCTGTTGAGAATCTTACCAGCGGCGGCTGGTTCGTGCACTAGCTCCGCTCGATCGTTCGCTTACTTGAACACTCCAGAGTGTACTTCCTTTCAAACAATCAAGTGGAAACACGAGCAACAACGAAGCGTCAAAAACGAGGCCAATAGGAGCGCAAAGTGCACACCATAGTCGAGCGGTGCGCGCAGTTCGCGACCAAAGAATACGGTGCGGAACTTAAAAAGTTAGTCTCCGTGTCGTGGCGCATATGCGAATGATAAATGAGAAGTCACACTTTGTCAGAGTAGATCGTCAGAAAGGGTTGCAAGACCGCGCCACGCCGGTTCCAGGACGGTTCCAGAGCTCGGCTGCGGATATTCTAATGTGGGTGACCTGTGGGGTTGAATCGAATCGATTCGCTTTGAAACGAAACGAATCGGAAGGGTTCCATAGCCCACGTAGGAACCCTTATTGAATACTGGGCGAATACAGCCCGGGAAGTGGAACACCCAGGGCAGGGTGTTGCTGTTGCTGACCTCGTGAGTCGAGCTTGCATACTTTAGTACCGGATGCCTTGAACCGTGGGTCTTGCCAGACATATTCCGGGGCACATTCGCACCCGATAAGGCAACGGCCTAATGGTGCCCGCATGTTGATAGTTCATTTCGGGAAGAGTTCAATTACCCCAGGGGACACATTAGTGGAACCACGACGGAACTGATATCGACCAGCATTACGATATATTCCACGAAACTTGTCCCTCGGTTTTTGGTAACGGAAGCAACAGGCACCGGAGGCACACTACACTCCCTACCACTCGTCTTATCTTATCCTGATGCTTCATGATCGTGTTCTGGGTGGTGAAGTGAATTTCGTCTAGACGACTCCGCGCAAGTCCGCGCACACGTTGCTTACCTTCTCGTCCAGCTGCAACTCGGCGAAAGCTGGCCGTTCTGTAAGATTCTCCTTGTACTCCTCGTATCGCTGCAGAAACTTGGCCCGCTTCCCGATGCGGGGTATGATCTCTTTAATCATATCGTACTTCAGACACTTGAACGCGGCCTCATCGACTTCCTCCTCTGTGCGTGGTGGGAAGTGGTGGTACAATGGGCGCGCCGCCGCGAATTGTGACGAATCCCAGGCAGCACACCAGGCATTATTACGGGAATACAGATCGGTATCAGGAGCGGGGAAAATATGGAATGAAACAGACAGAAAAAGATAAAAATTCATGTTACAGAGAGAGAGAGAGAGAGAGAGCGAAAGAGCGAGATAACGATAGAAAAGGGGCGAGGGCAAGGGCCATGAGCAAAATGATAAAAACACATAAACACTGAGAAGCGGGCCATCGCATCCACCTCGCATACCCTTCCCCGCCGTCTATGCTGCAACGGAGAGATAGAGAGAGCGCCACATGGTAGACATGGAACAAGTAACTCCGGCCTGCTGCTGCTGCTGCTGCTGCTGGGTGTGTTAGTTTGCCGGGCTTAAGTGGGCATTATCAACTAGTGGGTCTGGAAATGAGAACATGGCACGGTGGACGCATGAAGAGAGGAATAGTTGAAATACTCATGGAATATGACGAATAGAAGAAGGGATGATTGCGCGTTACCGATCGCATTCATATTCCAGCCCCGGCACAATTCAACTCCAGGAAACGGTAATCTCTCTCTTCCATCTCTCCAATCGCTCTTCTTGTTCCCTCCCATATGCTAGTCACACTTCACACTCATCAGAGCCCTTATGCCAATGCTGACGATGATGATGATGATGATGGTTGTGCCATAGATATCATAAAATGGTTTCATTTTATGTGTCTACCCCGCTTGTCACACAACTCAAGACGAGACTCCAGAGAGTACAGAGAGAGGCGGAGAATGTGGGGACAGCATTACACCACTCGCTAGCAGGCTAGCTGCGTTAAGAGGATTGCGCCAGATGCGGAGACATATGCGCGTGTGCGCATAGAAAATTATGCTCATTCTGCACAGCCCAGGAAGTATCGATTCGCAGCTCATTACGCAACAGCCGCTGTGAGTGGTGGTATATAATGTTCACTTCGCGGGCCGCTCGCGCACTCGATACACATATTTCGCCGCCCTCCTCCCGGCGGGAAAGCCCTTCTTAATACGTAATGCGTCGTACTAGGGGGACCAAGTTTGGCACGGCGCGCGCATGGCTCTTTGCAGGCATGGCTGGCCTGGCTTTGAGTGACGCGTTGATGTCTCGAGTGTCTTGAGCGTGTGATTGATGGCTTCGGTTCGGTCTTTCGTTGACAGTTTCGTAATTCCATATCTGGAATATTCTTCATAATTTGACGGAATTTCTAACAAATAATAGACCATTTACTTCTCGAAATTGGCAACGCTTATTAGGAAGTGGGATGGCGGCGACTGCGGGATGAGACGCGTAACTGGCCCATTTTCAGCATGCATCAGGCTAATGATAATAACCGTAATTTTGCTAACCAACAAAAGACCGGGGCTTTGCACAACTTGCTACAACCGGTATTAGTAGCTGCTGCTGGTGCTGGAATATGGCGGTAGGTTTCCGCCGCGCTCGTAATGACGCGGTGAAGTTGCGGAAAAACGCGATTGAAAATGATAGAGAGAGAGAGAGCCTGGGACTGCTGGCGAATGCTAGGAGGAAACTGTATATATTCGAGATTACTGTGCAGTCATCGTTTGTGTGCCCAGTAGAGGGGAAACTCGCGCGCCTCTGAGCAACATTTACAGGAGTGTATTTACTTTAATAAGGCAAAAAAGATAGAGAGAAACTTCATTCTTTGCACCATAGCTCGGTTTTTGTTGTATGTCGTGGCCAAAAGTTGTTTTCTTTCCATCGAAACTAGGCCAACCGGCGCGCGCGTACTATTCGAGCGTCTTATAAGCCCTGCACCACCACCACCAGCAGCAGTTGGCCTGTAGTGGCTTGTTCTTCGTTAGAAACAGAAAGGTGGGAAGGGGATTTCGAAATACCAAGTGTGTCGAGCCGCCATTATGATTTCAAAACCTGTACTGTGCACGGTAATATTGAAGCGTAACAATAGGGCCGAAAGGTGGCAGCAGCAGAGTAGGAAGCAGCAGTAAGAAGGCGTACAGAAATAAAACTATTCACCGAAACATTATGATTATTTCACTTAAGCTCAACACACGACCGGTCGGGCTGCGGTGCCGGTGCCGGTGCGGAAAGATAGAGATATAGAAGGCCACCTCCGTGGCGCCATGGCTTCTGCGAATTCAAACACGCACACCAGCCAGCCAGCTATCGGCGTACGGTTTAAGGTGCTACTGCATTTCATATTACACGCTAGCCTCGGGCTACAAAACGTGAAGTGGAATATTTTCCAACAACTGCAATAATGCCTCCCTTTAACATACGTTGCAGCAGGAGCAGGACTGACGGTTCGTTCGACTGGAAAAGGAACGGGGGGTAGGGGGAGACATGATGGACAAAATCTCATTGAAAATTCAAATTAAATTTCACTCCCAACCACCCTGCTGCTCCTAGTGTCTTTCTTTTTCCCTCTCTGTCTCTCTCTCTTTATCGTTCCCTCAAGGTGAACGTAAAAATCATATTTTTTGTTTAGTTCGTGAATCGTGAACTAAACAAATGAGAAAGCAAACACACGCAACGCGCAAAAAAAAAACCCATCACCGATAACGTGTAGCTCATTTCGCGATGGAAAAAGCTGTGTTTAATGCTTTGCTGGGCTGTACACACAGCCGGGGGATTGTCGCACATGTTACACAAAACCAGGTGTCTCCGGCAGCTTCCGGCATATCGCATTCACTCCAGACACACACAAGAGGTGGAGGTAAAGATCATGTGCAAAATGTGCTCGTTGGAAAAACAGAGGAAAAACATGCAACAAAACCACCATAACACAACACACACACACACGAACTACGTGCAGCTGCTGATGGCGCGAGAGAGTAAACAACAAACATTCGCGATGCTTTTGGGGGTTTGCAGATCTGCAGCCAGGTTTCCCAGAGGCCCTAGGGATTAGAGCTTTCGCCATTCAACACTTGACACAGTTGAGGACCCGCGTCATTCCTCCTCCCCATTCCCATTCCATTTTACCTTGAAACACTTTTATCAACTCCGGCATATTCCATCCGTTGAGCAGATTTTTCACATACGTATCCATGATGGGGAATGGTTTCTTCCTGCTCCGTGTGTATATATATGAGCGGTGATTGCAGGAACTGAATTTTCCACGTTTTCTCTCGCGAACGCACTCAAGACACCGGTAACATGTCACCTACTCACGCACTATATGGCGGCACTATCATTAACCAGATCACAAGAAAAGACTACTCCGCCCTACACGCCGCGTGATAAGGTGGTAGTAGGAAAAACAGGTGAGCCGAAAGAGGAGATGATAAGCTCCCGCAGTAATCCGAATCCGCGGACACACCAGTTGCACTATCTACACGCGTAATCCGGGAGAGAAACACGGGGACGAACGGACGGACGACCACACTACCGCCATCGACCGTTCTCTGCCGCAAAATGGCGGTCTTACGAAGAATCCACTCCACAACTCCGGGGAAAACGGCCCCGAGAGCGAAACTATGCTCGATTTATGTTTGTAAAAAGAGAGCGTGAGAGGGCGACATTGCGAGTGGCGCATTTTCCATGCCGGCCGGAGTAGTGCTCTCGAGCAAACACGTGCTTCCAACGCAAGATACGTTCGCGGGCTCCAGATGTAAACAAGCAGCACGCTGAGCCATGCTGAGCCACGCTCTCCGTTCACGCACGCTGGGGCTCTCGGCGGAGTTGAAAGCACAGCTGGTTATGGCAAACACCGCATCGAAGCAATGCATCGACGGTACGCC
>NC_064875.1:68788467-68795967 GCF_943734745.1 Anopheles darlingi
TAGACATTATATTCCAGTGCGCGTTTCCAAAATGTTTATTAACAACTGAATTTCATTGCATCAATTACCTTTCGTAGATAACGTTCAATTAGTGGAAGATAGCATCAACATCCGGTACACCACGAGGATGCTTGAACTTTACTGGCTTGACTGGCCGGGGGCGCATGGTATCCGGTCCACGGGATGATTGGGCCAGCAGCTCCTGGTAGTCTTCTTCCTCGAGCCGCTCGGAGATGTTCAACGTAAGCCGCTTAACGCTATCCTTCTCCTCCTGCTGACGCCGTTCCTGTTCGCGAATGTACTGTGCCAGCTGGCTGTCCTCTGGTGCCTCGAACGTTTTGTACTGCTGCTGTTTGCCTTTGCTGCGGATCATCAGGGCAAAGGGAACCATGTCCGTTTTCTGTTGATTCGGCATCTATTAAAAAGGTAGAATAAGAGTTAAACCATAGAATCCACGTAGTTGAATAGTTGACGGCGAGGCGGGTCTTCTCTTCTTACCTGAAGCTGGTCGTATGTCTTTTTGGTTTCATTGCGGAACGAAACCGGGATCGGTATCTGCTTTGCATGGATTTTATTAGAGTCGCGTACCCGCTGCTGGTAACAATCGGCAGCCATACGCTCATACTCTCGCTCAAAGTCCAAATCCTCCGGCAGGCGCTCCTGCTCCGCTCCCAACGGTGTACTCCGATCGTACTCCTGGTCGTCCTGATCCTGGTCTGTTGTGCCGGCTCCAGCATTGTTAGCGTCTTCATAGTCATCATACGGCGCATTACCGCCTAGATCGTACGTCTCCGACATATCACCTACGTCCGAGGAATAGTCATCCGTTTCCGATATCTGGTCAGTGAGCAGCTCCGAGGTTTCCTTGATAGAATCCAACTGCTCCTGTTGCTGTTGCTGCTTTTGCTTCCATTCTTCCCATTCGGCTCCACCGGACATCAGCGGATCGCCATCGTTTTCGGCCGATTCTGGGTATAGTTTTTGCCGAAGCGTTTCAACGGCAGCCGCTGCTCGTTCGTAGCTCGTATGCAGCTTCAGCTTCGGGCGCAAATTTCTCAAGCACTCGCGGTACATCTGATCATCCAGAATGGGGAAGAGATCTCTTTCGCCCACGACTTGGAAGCATGCGTGCGATCGCTTAAGCCAGTAGTAATGTTGGAAGAAGACGATGAAGTAGTCGAGCAGCTTGCGGTTCAGTCCACTAGTGAAGTACATGCCGCAAGTGTCCAGCAGCACGCAGACCAACTTCAAACGAAACAGTGATCCCGGTGGATCAACGGCCGACGGTGGTGCATCCGGCATTGTTTGCACGCCGTACGAGATGATCGAGTACAGCGTGTTGAGTATGTTGGTGGCCTCGACCAGCTGATAGTTGTACAGCTCGCCCAGATACTTCACCATCGCCACCCTGCGTTGAGCCAGCTTATTGTCGTGTATCTCGAGCCCCGCACGGATATCCTCGAACACCGTATCGACCACACGGATAACCGCTTTCTCCTGATAGGATGCCAGACCTGACACAAGGTCAGCCAGATCGCGAATCAAATGATAGCGAACGTTGTACGCCTTTGACAAGCACTTGACCGTATACTCGAACGTATCCGGATCGTCCCAGTTAAGTCGTCTCAGCAGCTTGATCAATTTGTCCGCATTTGTCTTATTCAGCTCGCGATAGATCAGATGTCGGATGTAGGTGTGCATGAGCGGCCGCACCTTGCGTGCCATTCGAAGTCCTTCCGGTCGCTTCACAAGGTAGTAGCAGTTCTCGACCAGCTGTGCGTAACGCCCGTTCATCGTGGTGTTCGTCTTGAGGCGCATCATTTGCTCCAGAAAGGCGTTCGTGCGCATCCGGCTTTCACGGCAGTTGTACAGATACACGCCGCATACCTCCAGGAACGCGCACGTCATTTCGATATAATGATGCTGAAAGCTTTGCAGCAGGCATCGCAAACAGTAAAGTGCGTCCAGCTTTTTGTAGATATTGAACTTGACCAGTTCGCCGATGTACCGCACCACTTTGATCTTCGTCTCGATATTGATCTGATCCTTCTTCTTAATATGATACTTGAAGTCAACCTTCAGCATCTGACACAGCTCCGCACCGAGATCGGTGGCGACGAGATTGATGATGGCGACGAACCGGGCGTACATCGGAAGCAGATCCAGCCGGGTTCGTTGTACCCCAAACAGCACCTTCACCAGTCGCTTGCGCTTGCTCTTGGTGTTGAAATTTAGCAGAAACTCGATGGCCGCATTATCGATGAGATCACGATTGACGCAGTTGTGCAGACTCTGGGCAAATTGTTCAAATTGTTTCCGATTGTTTGCACCTCCATTCGGGGCACCATTCGCATCATCCACGCGAGCAGTCGCATCTGGTATCTCCGCACCTCCTTCCACGACCTCAACACTTTCCGCTTGTTGTTGCTGCTCCACAAACGCTTTGATTTCTGATTCGGTCAGCTCTTCATCAAGTTCCGGATCCTGATCGAGTACCTCCTCCGTTATCGGTGGTTCCACTTCAACGCCCAAATCCACTTCCTCTTCCTCCCGTTTGCCACAGAAGTTTGGCAAAAACTGGCGCAAATCCGGCAGATCGACGTAGAACGATTTCGTTTCATCGTCTCGCCACGGATCGAGCGGACCAAACTCTAAACCTTCGCCCTTCTCATCGACCACCGTGCCCTCCGGTGGCACGTTCGCTTCCGGAGCGGCTAGCAGCACCGGCATAGGTTCACCGAGCAGATCCGCCAGTGTTTCGGTTGAGGCGAACAGCTTGGTATACGAGCTTTGTAGCTGTAGCAGCTGCTCACGCTTTTCACTCGTGATCTCTCCTTTCATGTGCAGCATTTTCCACTTGGACTTTTCTGCTTGTTGCAGCTGACCATGTTCGACCCGAAGATGCTCCGCTAGCGAGTGGTAGTAGTCCTTCAGTAGGTTGCGCAAACTGCACTGTTTATCCGGGGGCAAAAGCGTGGAGACCGGTATCTCGATCTCGTACTTGGCCGCCAGTTTCGACATCCTTGCCGACAGGAGTCCAGCGTACTCGTCGCCACAGTGTTTGCAGAACGAGAGCACAATCGACAGGTTAATGTGTTCCTCTTTATCCTGCGCGATTAGCCCAACGAGACAGGCCCCCAGCAACGGCAATCCGATCTTGTTCGAGAAGATCCCGACGCTGACCAGCTCGGCATAAAACCGCAGATCGACACGCATCTTGCTCGCGTTCTGCACCTTCTCGCCCGGTTTAATCAACAGCAGCTTTTGCCAGTTTTCGAACATTGTCGAAGAGAACTCGGCGTACGTTTGATGCAGATAGTTACACAGCGTGATGATCGCCGGGATGTCGCTCATCTTCAGCTTCGCCTCAACGAGGGCCGCGCTGACCTCCGAGATGTACTTCGTGAGGTTCAGCGTGCGAACGTCGCTCATGATCGCGGTCAGCTGCTGGGCCGTGAATTGCTTCAATTTCTTCACCAAGGCCGTGTTCTTCTTCACGCTCGAGTCGTACTTGAAGAAGTACTCTTCCGACGGATGGGTCACGTTCAAGTTCTGCTGCCGGAAGGTGGCCTTCTGTGCATAGCGCTCCTCCAAGCCGGCCACAAAGGCAGACACTTCGGCCTTCTCGTCTTCGCTCGGGGATTCCTCCGTTGTCTGGACGGTTTCATCTTCCGGTTGATTACAGGTTTCCGGTTCTTCCGTGTTCTGATCCGTACCCATTTTAATCACTCTCTCGTTGTGCTACAAGGAATAATTTGTGGAGTTAATGCGTGCCGCGGAACCGAATTCGAATGTTTACCTACCGCCGAGAACAACAACACTTTTCAGCTGTCTCCCCGTGAGAACGCAGGATCCAAATGTGCTGGACTCCAATATCCTGAAGAGCAAACACTGCTGAACTGTCCTTGCTGGCTTACTTAGATTAGTGTAGTCCTGTTGTGGACGTTGATTCTTCAACAACACGAGTATTGAGCACTTTTTCAATTGTTTTGTCAATTTTCTGGTGCGGTTTGGGAACCACTGGCGTGCCTGTGTGTGTTGGTGCGTGCGCTATGTTTCCATACCATCCAACCAACACCAGCAGCTCGTCTTTTTGAGTTGGTTTGTTCTCTTAGCAGCACACAGTTCGAAGGTGGCAAAGTTTCATCAATTCCAGATTACAGAAAAGAGTGAATTTAGCAGCAGCAAGTGACACTAGAGGACGACAGCCAAGGTTGGTCTCCGTCTACCATTAAAGAGTACCCCGTCACGACGGATTTTCTTCGATTTCCGTCGCCTCTTTTGTGTGAATTTTTTCCTCCTGCTTTTTGCCTTGACTAGCGAAAGGCAACAACGCACGCCGTTGGTGTTGGTGCGGCCACTTCTACTCTACTTTGCCTCTTCTGGTGTGCCCCCGTTTTGCATTCGCCAGCAGCAGCAGCAGCAGTTGCAATAATTATCCGTCGTCATTTTCCATTTCAGCATCCATTTTCCTTCGTGCACGAGGCGAGGCGTTTGTGGCAGTAGGCGAGATCCGCCAGCAGTCGTCACCACCTGCACCCCTCGACCTCCTCTAGGGAAGGAGCAAGGAATAGTGTAGTAGGCTGCGGATCGGCGGAAGCAGAGGAAGTTCGCACGGGAAGTACGAGGCTCGCGAGAGCCAGAAGGACACATCATCGCAGCACATCGGAAGCACCATGAACCAATAGTTTCGTGTCGCAACATAACGTTTTTGTGTGAGAAATCGCGAGTGTGTGTGTTCGTTTATGTGTGTGCGCATCAGAAAGTGGAAGAAGTGGTGAAGTGAGGGAAGTTTGTGAACGGAGGGAACTGCTGCTGCTGGTGTGATCGGACCTCAACCGATCCGCCTAGCGCTCCGGCCGTTTCTGTGGTTGCTCTGTTCGTCCTTCGATGGCTGATAATGCCCATGGTGCTAGCGCCGCAAGTGTAAAGTGTAGTAACGAGGACGAAGATCGCAGCAGGCTCGCCACCGGAGGTTCCCAACCGCAAACCCTCTCCAGAATGTTCAACCCAAACAGCAGTAGCAGTAGCAGCAGCAGCAGCAGTGGCCAACAACAACAGCAAGCTGGCGCTGGATCGACCACAGCCAGTACCGCAGCCGCCGCCACCACCCCCGGACCCGTCGACCGTCTTAAGATGCTGTACCCGAACGTGAACGAGGCCGTGGATCCGCTGCCCCGTTCCTGGAGCTCGCAGGACAAGTGCAGCACCATCGGACTGACGCAAAACAATCTACGTGTTCACTACAAAGGTTTTTATCGCTCCGCACCCCCTCTCCCTGCTCTCCCCCCATCAAGGGAGCCATATTTCATCGCCGTTTCGGTGTCTAAAATTAGGATCCCTGCTTCGCGACCTGCTTGGATCTGCTACTCGCGTGCCTGCCTGCCTGTCTGTCGCTTTATTTTCGCTCTCGCCATTTTCCTCGTCTATCCTCTCCCCACTCGATGAGGGTAGCGGAAATGATACATTTTCCTTCGATGATTCCGAGACGATTAAGACCCACAATTTTCACGGACCTTGAGACAACATTCGAGGTGGTGAAAAGGTCAGAATAATCCACCAGTGAGAGGTGTAAATGCCAGCAAAGATTCGATGGCTTGTCGAGTGCTCAATTCAAGTCCCATGATAGGTTTTGTTTCCGTCGTTTCGTGCCCGATCGTGGAAACTTTCTGTTTTTCCTCATCAAACGAGCCAGACACGCGATGTGCGAGTGTGCGTAGCAAGCTGTGATTGAGACGAGTGCCAGTATGTGTGTTTCTTGCGCAAATCATGCTCGGAAAGGGCGAGGGGAAAGGGAGGCGGCAGGGGTCCAGCAGCACAAAGAAGAAGGGAGGCAAGCGTTAGAAACTTGAAGGTAGAGCGGGGTAACTGTGAAAATCAGCAGGTTTTGACGTTTGGTGGCCGAGGAAATGTTGATCATCGCGTTGTCATCGCCATTACATGGCACGTTGATAAGCTTAATTTCCCCATTTGAATGCATCCTTTTGTCACCCCAGCAATCCATTTAATTATAAAAATTCGTAATTATTTATTGAAAACCATGGCCAAAGAGCACGCGCTCGGAAAAACTCGAACGCCCACAAACCATGTGCGTTTCTTCACAAAGACCTTCGCTACAACGCATTACTTGCTTGTGTGTGGTGTGGGTATCCGCGGGGCTCCCGTTCTTTCGCCTGCCCCTACGCCTGCCGTGTTAATCGTGTTTTGTGGCTGTGTAGTCTGAGCAGGCCAAAAATGGCGACCCTTTGTGCTCATCAGCTGTTCAAGCTTGCACAAAAAATGATTATTTTTCATTCGTTCGCTGGCTCGCCGTCTCAAATATTTGTTCCCTAACATCCCTCCTCCTCCTACCCCTTCTTTTTGTCATCGAGTGACCATCGAGCAGCTTCGAGATCGGGAGCTGTTTCGCCCCAAACGCCCTTTAGGAAGGCCAGAGCGTTTGAACGAGGAAAACGCGTCACTAAACATCTAGGGCAGTAGCAAGTGAAGGGGGTTCGGTAGGGGTAGTGGGAGGAAGAGGTGTGTGGTGGAAATGTGGGGGTGGGGGGCTCGATGTCTGCTTTTGTGTGCGTAGTGGCGTAGATCAAAACAATGAGGTGTCGAATGTCAGTCGCTGGCACGCACACATGCCCCAACTGTCAAACCCCGAACGCATACACTCCAACAGCGTGTTAGCATAAATAGGAAATGGAAATCATAACGAAAGCATAAGACACCCCCTCTCCTGTCCTCACCCCCCACGAAAGAGGTGATCATGAGATGCGACCTCTTTTAAAAGGTGCCTCAACCCCTTGTTGTTGTCACGCCGTCGTCATTAAATGATCCCTCTCCCCTCTCCTTCTGCAGTTATCATTTAACATGTTGTGGCCATCGAGCACATGATGGGCAGGATTTGCGTCCTGAATGCTCTCTCTTTTGTTCCGACGAGCAACAAACCCCAAACGCGACTCAATTCGTTGTTCGCTTTGCCTGGTTTGGCCGCATTGATTTCACTTTCCGCATGCGAAAGGGCTTGTCTGCTGCTGGCGCTGCTGCTACACCGTTCCGTAATGTAGGCAGACGACAACACATTAATCACTGGAGTGGGTAAAGTGACGGCGGAGAAGGAGGTCTCGTAATCGCCGCGATTACTTGTGACCACATCTTTCTACCCGGTTGGCCGAGCTTGGACGAAGGGGAGGGTGGATGAACAAGCACATAACCGGTACGGGGTGGTACCGTGTGCGTTCCGTTACGGAACCGATCCAACGGAATCGCATTACTCGCCGCAGCACGCAGAAGTCACTGTGTGACATGGTACGTGGGTTGCACGGCTAGCAATGTGATCGATTTCATGTGTCACACGCAGGCTAGTTTGCTCCATACTTTGCATTTAATTTGTTTAAACTTCTACCCACCCCCGATAATTATCTTTATTCAGCAAGCTGGGCACTAATGTCATCTTCCGTTCTGCCGGGGGCTTTGTCAGCTAATCAGCTGTGACTCATTTGGCTCACTGAT
>NC_064875.1:68800967-68833467 GCF_943734745.1 Anopheles darlingi
CTTCGCCTGCTGATCTACTACGAAGGACGGAGGATAACAAGACAACAAGGGGGTAAGGAATAGATCATCGATTTATATGCTCTACTATCACAGCATCTTCGTCTTTAGAGGTAAATGTTACTCCTATTACTGATTTTTGTACAAGTGAGTTTACTATTCGATTTAATTCCCTTCATTCCATAACAATCTCTTTTGAGAGAGCTAGTAGCTATACAAAGGTCCTTGCAATAATGTAGTACTGAACTAGGAATGTATTTGTACTCCGCATGATAAGGAAAGACGTTGTAGAATCTAGTAGAACATTTTCAAAATTCTAAAACCAGCACGCTTGGATTATAGTACATATCACACCGTAAGGCAATCTGGAATAGTGTGTGAGATGGATTTGGTCCACTCACTTCGCGAATATATACTAGTATCGCGGATCATGTTTGGAATCGTATCTTTGGCTTCGTTACCATTTGAACTAGTTAGTATATTTTAATGTAATGCATCTGACTCACTCTCGTAGCAACTAGTAAGGGTTGTTCTTTGTTCTTTCACCTCCACTAGTTCCATCCATTAGAATCACGTTAAATGGCGAAATAAATAGATACAGCTAAATATACGTTTTAACTTACCGAATACAGTATATCCAATTGGTACATCACACACCTTTCTGATGGAACGCATGCATAAATTTTACATATTCTATGCTTCAGCCGCCGGAGTGGTGGACATACACGCGGGAGCAGGAATGGAACTGGTTTTGGGTGTTCGTAATACTAATGCTCGGTCGAGAGCGATCATTTGCTTGTCTTGTAACCTGGAACAATGCGATGACTATCTAGCACCGTAATGGTAAACCGTTTGGAAGGAAATAAGCTCACTCAGAACTACCCAAATCCATTTCCTGTGCCGCTTACAGTAGGTCGTTACAGAAGTGCTACATTTAGTCATTTCGGGGTGCGATCTCTTTCCAGTATGTCCTCTGGGCTATTAAATAGTAATTCCCGTTCCGCACACAAAAGATCGGAAGAAGATCATAGTGTCCGTTCGACAAGTGCGCCGTTGGAAGGCTAACTATCATACAAACACACATACTAGAGATCATCATGACTTAAGATTTGTTTGATCAGGTACATAAATTTATAACGCGATATCGCGATATCACGAGGTCCCGTTTGCAGTCATTTAACTTAGAACAGTTTTCAAATAGCTCGGATGCGTCTTACTTATATGGCAGCGATTATACTACATCAAAATCGGTAACAGCGACGATTAGTTCTGACCGCCACAATTCCTAGGGTCGGTTAGTATAGGGTTTGACAAACAATTTCTTCTGTTCTCTTGTCATCTGCACATGTCTGTCTTGGAGTGGTTCAGTCTATCTCATAGTTTGCTTGTTTCCCATTAAAAGAGATCAGAAAGATTGCTGCGATATAGACGCTTTTTGGCTTACATCGTTTGTGCGAATTGTCTTTTCTAGTGCTCCCCAAGAGGAGTGTTGTAGGATGAGTGTACAGATTACAAAACATTAAATAATAGAAAATCATAAACATAATGTTCGGTCGGGTCGCGCAATCAATTCGTTCCCCATTCCCCCCGGTTCCTGGCTTGATTTGTACAAAAGCAAAGCCACGATTTTCAACAATAATAACGCTTTTTTCTCTTTTGCTGCCATTAGCAAAATCATAAATTCATAAAACTAAATATGCTAAACAAAATTGGTTCCCCGGGCGCACAATTGTTTTCTTCCTTTTGTTTTGCGGTTTGATTGTACAAACATCGGCACAATAGAATAGAGAATTTAAGATACAGTACAAATAAACTTACTCCTAGCCGGTAGAGGGTGGGGGGATTGTAAAATGGCATACAATATGTTCTCTTCTAATCGAAACTAACAGAAGAATACAAGATAGAATACACAACACGGTACACAGTATTTGAACGTTTTTTTGCATCTTTTTTGTTTTTTTTCTCACTGATTACGTTTATAATTATTATTTGATTTAAAAGAGAGGGGATAGGGAAGTTTTTGTTTTGTTACATTCTTCTTTTCCGGAACATCCGCTTGCCAGCAGCGCCTGCCACGATCACTGGAACTGCGCCGCCACTGCCACAGGATGATGGTTGCTTGCTGTGTTTCGCTGTGGTGAACGAAGCCTCTATTTTCTTTTTTCGGCTGATCGAATAGGCTGCGACGGCATTCAGGGGACTCGCCGCTTGTTGCTCTAGCTGCTGTTGCTGCTGCTGATGATGATGATGTTGACGGTGCGGATCGGATCATACCGGAGCGGAGGAATGTGTCGTCACGGTAATTTGAACGTTTTAGTTAGGATTCCAACTAACAGCAATGACGATGGAGTGGCATAGGTAAGATGAGTTAAGTAGTGTCTGGGTTTGGGCGTTGCATATACTTTGTGTTGTTTTCTTCTTTCTCTCGCCTTCACTCTATCTCTCTTTCTATACATGTATTCGTATTAATAAGGGATTCCATGATTGTGAAAATGCGCGTAAGCGCTTGTGTGTGTACGTGCGTGTCTGTGGGTATGCAGTGGATGCATGTGTGCTATCAGTTATGTATATTCCGGTTATTTTTTTGCTATCTCTACTCTGGTACTTTAATTGCACTACTTGCAATTCAAAACGAACACAATTATAAAAAAATAAAATATCAAATCAAAGAGCACAGTTCTATAGATGACTGCGCGAAGAGTACTCTCCAGAAGGGGAACAGATGCTTCTTGGTGATTAAATACCCTACGTGCACACGGTACCACACACGCACACACAAGCGCGAATACGCGCATCTGCACATACACCATACACACGCACACACGGGCACGGAAAGCGCAAGGCTTCCTTTGATCCTCTGTTCCATAGCCACATTGATGGAACGTTAGATTCCTTCATCCTCAAAAGCATTCCAAATAAAACAAATAAAAGGAAAGCAACGTAATGTAGGGTCTTTCGGAAATGGGCTCTCCACCTTGCCATTAACCGTAAGACGAATGAGGGAACGGGGAATCGTAGACGGGATTTGCTGTTTTCAGTGTCGAGAGCGATGTTCCTCGCGGCGCTCGCGGTCGCGATCACGCTCTCTTTCACGGTCCGACGATCGGTACCGATCGTCATTGTAGTAGCGCTTCGAGGAGCTGTCCGTCGCACTATCCGTTGCCGGTTCTGGTGTTTTTCTCGGTCGAGAGCGTCTAGAGCTGGGACGGACAAACACAAAAAACCGAGAAAGTCAGCGTGAAGATATAATAAAACGCGCGACGAGAACACAACACAACACACACAAACGGCAGGCACTTACCCATCTCGCTCACGGTCTCGGTCGCGATCACGATCGCGGTCACGCTCACGATCACGCGAGCGCTCCCGGTAACGGGAGGTGGAGCGTTCACGGCGCTGGCGCCGGTGTGAACGTTCGCGCGAACGTGACCGTTCCCGCCGGGAGTAGCTTTTTGTTTCGATACCGTGGAGTGTATCCTGCAGCGACACAATCAGTATCTTGCATCGCTCATCATGAGCTACCTTGGACTGCTTGATCAGTGAGATCGCGGTTGCCAGTGTTTCCGTGGCACTCGTGTACTCGCCTGCTGCTGCATCCGATACGGCCCTGCGAAAGGAAGAGAGAGAAAGAGCGATATGAACCATTAAAACCATCGATTTGGGCGAATTGGCCAGGATGTCACCAGATGCGTACCGTGCGATGGCGGAACTGCTGACGGTGCGATTACGGGTCATGATCTCTTCAAACTCGGCTTCACTTAGCTGCGGGGTAATGGGATGCTCGGCGAAGCCAGATCCCGGCGGTCCGGGAGGTTTACTTCCACCCTGCACAGGTGGCCACGGGCCACCCCGTGGTGGTCCACCGCCACCCTGTGGATTGAAGTGTGCTGGTGGGCCCTGAGGTCCCTGTGGACCACCTTGGGGACCTCCATGCGGTGGTCCAACCGGAGGACCACCAGGGCCACCATTCGGCCCATGGTTCGGTGGACCGCCTGCGCCCTGATTAAAGAAGGCCGGATTCACATGTGGAGCTGGCCCCTGAGGTCCTGCACCGGGAGGACCTCCCATCGAGCCTGGATGGGGACCACGGGGACCGTGTGGTCCCTGCATGTGTGGTCCACCCTGTCCCGGACCTCCCGGATGCCCTCCACCTCCTGGACCAGGATAACCACCGTGCATCGGTGCTCGATTCCAATCCGGGCGCATTGCACGTGGCATTCCATTAGGAGGCCCTTGGAACTGAAATGGAAACGAAGGCAGAGGATTTATGATTAGAGACTGAGATCAGTTCCACCGTGCCGAGGTAATTAAGCGGGCGGGATGAAGTCACGGATGAACAACTTGCCATCTGCGGTCGATGTTGCATCGGGCCTGGACCTCCAGGGCCACCTGGACGTGGACCGTTCATACGGGGCGGTCCGTTCCACTGGTTTTGATTCTGGAACCGAGGTGGTTGCTGTGGTGGTCCATTCCCTTGATGCATAGGCGGTCCCTACGAATGAGCGCGACCGAGGAAGGCGAATGATATTAATATGCTTCTAGATCCGTACCGCTTTTGCGGCCCATCACCACCTGTGTACTCACCTGGGGTCTTGGAGGTCCACCACCTGGACCATGGTGGCCTTGCATGTGCATCGGTCCGCCCATATGAGGATGCGGAGGGCGCATGCCTCCTGGTGGCATGTTAGGGTTCATCATTCGCGGCTGTGGACCTGGTCCGCCTGGCCCTCCCGGCCCTCCTGGTCCTCCTGGCCCACCGGGGCCACCCGGCCCCACACCTCCCATCGGTCCACCCTGTGGTCCGCCGGATGGAGGCCCACCGCCACCGCCCATCGGCATTCCGGGCATCGGTGGTCGCGGTCCATTCGTTTGTCCCGGAGCTGGCGGTGTTGGGCGCGTCTTTTGCTGACTTTCGAACTGATTCAACGCCTGCTTGGTGGGCAGCGTGACGACGGGATTCTGTCCGTGGAGCTCCTTCTTCGGGAGCCGCTCCATCACCAACCGCATGCTCGTTTCCGAACCGAGCGATATCACGCAAAAGCCTTTTGACTGGCCGTTGGCGCGGTTTTCGAAAAATTTCACCTCCTGAAAGTCGTTGACCCCAACGTTGGCAACCGAATCGGCTATATCCTGATCCGTGGTCCACCAGGGCAGGTTGCCCACGTACAGCTGATGTCGGCGCGGTGCGTGGCCAAGTGCCCAGCCTCCGGGAGCGTGGTGGTGATAAGAGCCGTTGGTATCGACTCCCTCGAGCCGCTCGATCGAAGGCCGGGACCCGACAGGACCTCCTGCACCACCAGCGCCAACACCTCCACCTCCGCTACGATCACCGGACGGTACAATCACATCGTCGTACAAGTCCCCGCTTTCGCCTCCGAAATCATCCTGCAAAGCAAAATGGGAAGCGGGTCAACAACAGCATCCCTCGAGGCCGGAAGAATCCTCATGCACACACACACGCACACGCACGCACGCGATTGTTTCACCAAATCCTTACATTGTTCTGTGAGTAGTCCTGGTCCAGGTCGTCGGCATACAGATCGATATCAACGCCATCGGCCATCTTTATCCGGTTTTTCCGTGAACGCCAATGCGAACACTACGACGGCGAAGCTGGCGGCGGCAGCAGCAGCAGGAAAGACCACTTTCGCGGGGACGGAACTCTTTTCGGGATCGGTCTGCCCGTTTTCGATGCGAATTTTCGGCTCACAATCCGTTCACTTTAGTGTGCCGCACACATTACTTGCACGGCGAAGTAAATGGCGCTGCGATACGCGACGCAAAACACTGGGAAACTGGAAAATGCTGTGGAAAATGAGCACTTTTTCGCTTCTCGCTGCTGCAAAATGCCGCTCGGCATAGTAGGATCGATGCCGACACCAATACCACTTTGAGCGTAAGCAAGAGGTCGTAAGAATGCCGTATAAAGGTCGCCTAGCCGGCTTAGTGCTGCTGTGCGTTACTGAAGGGTGCATGCGAGGAAATGGGAGAAAATGGGAAAATCAGTTCCCTAACTTCGTGGCTGACTTGACGAATTTCGTATTTATTGACGCAGCATTTTAGATGGACAGTGAGGCCAAAGAAACCGCTTTTGTACCACCAAATTGGATTTTTATATCCCCCAATCTTTATAGTAAATCTTCAAGAACGTGTGTAAATGAAATAACGTTGAAAGACGATCAAATTTAGATGTTTTTCATGTGTTTATTGTGACATCTTTTGAGGCAAACAACTTTGCCCTGCCAGCATGTGGCGGCGGCGTTGGCGACACCAGGTGTTTGACCCTAAGATAGAGCGATTAGCTTAATCCTCTTCCTCCTCTTCAGCGGCACCACCGCTGCCACCCTGTCCCTTCTTCATGTTCTTCCTCTTGACGCGACCGGCACGGCCACCGCCGAACGGAGACTTGAGCGAGAAGTCAATGTGTTTCTGCGAATCCAGGCGCACGATGAACGAGGGAATGTTCACGACCTGCTTGCGGACACTGTAAGGACAAAAAGGAAAGAAGCGCAAAGATTAATTCTCTTTGAATAAACAATAAGTTGCAATCGCTAATTCAACCTTATCAAGTAACGAACTAAATCAGTAGCAAAGCGCGATGATGATCCAGGTTTTTGCTATATGTTCCATGCTCTAGATATGCTTTTAAATCTGCTTCGTTTTGCAGGAAAAGGATGTTTCACATTTTTCGGCCCTCTTCCACCACTGTTTTTTGGGAGGAAAAGGTTCCTAATGCGAAGTTTTCTATCCCCCAAGATGAGTATTATCGAGCAGTTACCACATTGCTCATTCTGGCACCCTGACACCGACAGGATGGATATCGGATCGAGTGTGGCCATGGGGTATGGACAAATGAATTAAGATACATCTAGAGCATATGCTTATATTTAAAATGATTGTTGATTACTTTCTTCAATTGATAGTTTTCTTAAAAATTGTTTCACATTTTTCGGCCCTCTTCCGCCACCAGTGTCGGGAGGAAAAGGTTCCTAATGCGAAGTTTACTGTCCCCCAAGATTAAAGTTAGTGAGCAGTTACCACATTGCTCTTTCTGGCACCGTGAATCCGACAGAGATTTATCGAAACGAGTGTGGCCATGGGGTCAACTAGTAGTTTCCAAGATTAACTCGTGTTTTTCAACCCAGTTTGCATCATGATATCCATTTTGCACTAGCTTTGCAGTATGTTTCAAGTGTTCCACATTTTTCGGCCCTCTTCCACCACCAGTATTAGAAGGAAAAGGTTCCTAATGCGAAGTTTTCTATCCCCCAAGATGAGTATTATTGAGCAGTTACCACATTGCTCATTCTGGCACCCTGAAACCGACAGGATGGATATCGGATCGAGTGTGGCCATGGGGTCAATATACATACTGCAAGCCAGAAATATAAAATGCATGTATTCCCAAATCAACGTGAAAGGAAACCAATCCATTTACGAGAATGCAATCAACAGTTTGAACAGATTTTGTTTTAGGTTTTTCGATTGTCAGCGTGTTTTTCTCACAGAATCCATAACGGTGTGTTCATTTTTGGTTGTTGGAGAAATGTTTCACATTTTTCGGCCCTCTTCCACCACCAGTATCAGGAGGAAAAGGTTCCTAATGCGAAGATTACTGTCCCCCAAGATATATGTTAGTGAGCAGTTACCACATTGCTCTTTCTGGCACCCTGAATCCGACTGAGAAGTGTCGAAACGAGTGTGGCCATGGGGATAACACTAGCGAAAGGATTCTTGAGAAGCACACGCTACGACAGACGAGACTTACGAACATGTACAAGAGACCATCGATCAGCACCGCGCGCTTGCTCCAGAGCATTTAGTTTGTTAGTCGGTGTTACCTTGTCGAAGTGTTCAATGTTAATATTGACGTGCAACTGAAGACGACGCTCTTTCTTCCATAGATCAAGAACTGAATTGTTCGGTGCTTTCTTTGCGCCATCATTCTCCTTGGTCCTGAACGGTACCACGTGCTAGCGATTTGCGAGCAGAAACGCTCGAACGCTGCTTTTGTGAGGCGTTAGATTACCAGAATCACTTTCGATCATCCAGAAGAACCTAAGTGGCACTCACGATCATTTGCGGCGGCAGAATGCCAGCGCAAAATCTCTCTAGAGAACTGAGACAGAGCCATGCGAAGAAGAATCGTCAATAATACACGTCGAGATGGGTTTTTATCCTTTTCGATTTCGATTTCGAAGTCCTGCAAAGGAAACGCTTCATCGAGCTCGGGGATGCTTACCGGATGTGTCTCTGGCGGATCAGAACGCGGGCATGATGGTAGGACTTGGCGAGTCCCAGCTTGAACACCTGAGTTTGCAGACGACGCTCCAAGAAATCCTCGATCTTCAGACCGAGAACGTAATCGAGCTTCATGCGCGACTCGTCCAGCACACCGATGCGCACCAGACGACGGAGGAGGGCGTTACCTACGAGGGGGAATCGAAAAAGGTTGATCAATCCAGGTGCGTGCCACGCTCTTGCGGTGCTTTCGACGCTCTTTTCAGTACCCGGCTTTAGCGGGGCTCTTTTCTATCAACAAAAACTGTTCTGCCAAGAGGTGTCAGACAGGAGAAAAGGTGTGTTCGTATCATCAAAGTGTTCCTACCGAAGTGTCCGAACCGGACGGGCAGGCGGACTTACCCTGGAAAAGACGCTTCTCGTCCTTCTCCTCCAGCGTCAGCAGCTCACGAGCGGCCTTTCGGATCTTGGCCAGGGTGTATTTCACACGCCAAACCTCTCGCTTGTTTCGCAGACCGTACTGGCCGATGATTCTCAACTCCGCATCGAGACGCGGCTTTTCGAAGGGACGGCGCGGGGTAACGTAGGTCTTCGAGAAGACCGAAGGGATACGGTGATTCACCATGATTTCTAGCTTCTGCGAAATGGAAAACGAGAACGGGGTGAACCGATTTTCAAGGCGCGAGAAGTTTTCCACACGGTGCCACACTTACCGAGGCTAAAACCTTTCAGCACGCGCACGACGGGTGTTTTCACGGAGAGCGCACGGAGAAAAAGACCGGAACTCGGCAGCGCCACCTCGCATCAAGCCTCGCGTGACAAGCGAGTGACAGTCTGCCGGAAGTGCCACTTTTTGACGTGTGAAAGGGCTCACGGAACCATCGCGTGGACGACAAAATTTGATCGTTTATCTCGTTTTTTATTTCGTTTTGATCGTTTGATCGCTTGCTCTTCTTCGTGCTCTTCATCTTTTCTTCTTTTTCTGCTAAAATCAAAACACAGGAAAATTTTCCGCGTTTTTCGTGAGTTTTCGTGAATTTTCGTGCAACCCAGAGTTCTCAGAGTCTCCCCCGCAACTCCCGCCGTCGTTCCCGTCGAAAAAGAAGCTTGGAAAACCGTAGAAAAAGCACAAAACCGGAGCGCGAAGAAAAACCAGAGGTATAGTCTTTTTCTACTCTCCAGCTATAGTCTTTTGATGACCCTTTTCGGCCGGCTCCTCCAGATTTGATAGCCCTTTTGCTGAGATGACCACCCTTTTTGTGGGCCTTGCATTTTGAGGTTATGCACGACGAAGGTGACCTTGAATGATCAGCTGTTGGACGCCAAATCGGAGGACCAATCAGAAATCAGAGTCAGAAAAGCCGATTCTTTTTCCGAAAAGCGTAACTCCATGAATTTAATTGAACTTTTTCTCAATATATTCCACTAAAAGCGCAATGAGTAGATTGAAATCGTGGACGATATTGGGTTTTCTGGGGTTTTTCGTTCACGGAGGGGCAGAAAAACCGCTAAATATGCGTAAGTTTCTGTTTTTTGCGATGAAATTCTGTTTTTGGGTAACTCGACATCCTCTTTTCCTTTCAGTCCGTGATCCGATCGAACTGAAAGTACCGGACAATCTGAAGATGAATGATATCAATGATTACAGCGAAGTGGTCCTCCCGGCGTACTCTCGGACCACCATCCGGTTGACGAACTTTTCGCTGGCCGATCATCCGAGCATGGGCTACGCCCTCGTCCAGCTGAACGCCTTCGAATTTAACCTAACGCTCAGCTACAACACCACGATCGTCGACGGAGGCCACCTAACGGGGCAAAATCTGGGTCTGCTGATGTACGAGGATGGCGATCTGTATGCCTTCAACTTGAACCCGCAGCAACCGGTGTGGGTCTCGATAGTACTGATGATCTACAACACATCCGCTCCGGTCCCCGGAGGCTGCAACCTGGAGTTTCCCGTCGAAACATCGCCCATCCTGAATGTTACGCTGACGCCTGCCTCCATCATCGTCGACACACCACCGGCCTCTGTAGCGCTCCAGTTTCGGAATAACTCCTCGAATGCTTGCGGCAAAGCGCGGCTCAAGTACGAATCATACTACATTCAGATGGCCTCCCATGATTTCTCTCAGCGCTCCTACTTTACTGCCCTTCGTTCGCTGATGGCTTATGCGACGGCGATAACGACTGGCCACCAGAACACGCTTAGCTCACCGCTGCATGTAAACCGGCACGAGTATGGACGGCAACCGGGTAGAGGCATGGTGTTCGTTACCGTTGTTACCGACTCCGTCCATCGCGGGTTTTCCCTTTACGTTCCCGGGCACACCTATTCCTGTCGACCGTTTGATGATCAGTCCGATTGCTATGGTCTTAACATTCCTTGGCGCATGGTGGCGCTGTTGATGACACTGTTGGCTGCCCTGGAAGTGGTGATGGGTTGGTTACCAGTTACCGTCAAATGCCCAGCTATGATCGGGTATCTGATGGTACTTCTAAGCATTGAGGGACTACAGCATTTAGGCACGGTAGTGTCTACGAGCGCCGTCACTGCAACGCTGATAACCGCTGCATTGGTGGGAGCTGCCATTGGATTGTTGCTAGCCGCATTTGCACCACAAGTCGCTAAGGTTTTATGTGCATTTGCTTCGGGGTATCTGATTGTTATCACGCAGCTTGGATTCATTAGTAAGTACACGTTGCTCTTCACGAGAATACCAATTATTTTACTATAATTTTTCTCTCCTTTACAGGTGGAAATCTCTTCACCATACCGCTTGTATCGGTCTACATGTGGATCGTGGCGCTGGTGATTGGTTTGATACTGTCGCTGACTCTTCCGATCTTGCTTGTGACCCGCTCGGTAATCTTCGGTGCCATTTGTATCTTCTATGGCGTGAATATGGTCTTTGGAGCACGACTCGACTATCCCTTAAAGCATTCCTTCCTGCGACTTTCCGTATCGAACTACAGTAGCGTCTATGTCGACCCCATGCTAGACGAGATAGACGGTGCCGCGCTAGCAGCGTTCATAATCATTCTGATCGTATGTCTGTTCCTACGATCTCGTTACCAACCGGAGGTGGTTCAGAGTGATTTCAAAACTGCATGGAGCAGTCGCCATTCCTTCAATGATGCGTTGCATACGAGCACTGTTATCTCGGCGGACGACGTATTCGCTTATCAGCAGTTTGGCAACACAAGCCATCCACCGGTCATCACACGATGGACTAGTGGTGATGATGATGTCTTTGAATCTCCAAGAAGCAATTATCGCTTTTTTCAGCGCCTGAGAAGATGAATCTACAATGAATCTACAAGCAACCACAGCTGTGGTTGTTTCTACCTGGAATAAGTCTCAATTTTCACATGTTTAGATAAGGTTTAATGCCTTTTGCATGTCCGCGAACCCGTATGTTTAAAGTGTCGAACTGATTTTGTGAATAGTTTCCCTTGTATTGAGGAATAAAAAAGATAATATACATTACTAAACCGTGAGCTTCCCATCCGAGTGTCTGAAAGTAACAGCGAAATAAGGGCTGGCCCATTCCTACGGTTGTCCAGCCGTACGGCGCAGACAGAGTGGCGTTAAGGCATTCCCTTGCCCATCACCATATGAGCGTGTATACCGTCAGCCCGGCATCTACCATTAACTTACAATTAATCACTTGCGCCAATCTGTTTCCTGAGAATTGTGCTCCGCCGTGCTCTGGTCGGCCGTCCAGCCGTCCGTCTTCTTACAGCGTCGCCGGGAGCGATTGGTGGACTGCTCCATGACGAACATACTCTGTCGTCAGTTGCACTGCGACAAAAAGCGGGCCCGGCGAGTACGATTACGATCCGGTGGGGGCCTGACGGAGAAGACATTCGGTTTCATTAATCTTGCGGGAATATTCGGGTGGTACAACTCAATTAATCATTGCCCCGTCTCCAACAGCAGCGTGTACCTCGCTGGTCGAGGCGCGCCATCAACGGTGGTGGCCCAATTTACAATGTAAATGTTCTAGTTGATGCGATTGTTTGTTCGCCTTTAATTGGATTTCGAGAAAGCATCGCCACAGTTTTGTACCGAACGGTTACTTGTCGTGTCTGTGCTTCGATGTGTCCCACAACTGCACGCGACGTGGAATGCTGTGAGGGCATCACTAGCAGGGCAACACTACTCCGTCAGACTCATCTTTAGGTCTTTCAGACGCATTTCAGACGCATCTCTTTTTAAACATTTTTCCTTCAGGCATACACACAGAACAACTACCTACAGGAACACCTATTTATTGCGCGAAATCTTGAAGATCGTTTCTTCTCGATCGTTGAAGTCTTTTCTTTTTTCCACTGAAGAGAGATAAACGCATAATCGTACTCACTTTGGCTAAGCTTGTGCCCCATCCTCCAGCATTATGGGGCGGAGTTATGTTGCGCTCAGGCCAGCATAAATCGATGCTCGATGCTGCGTGGCAGCAGGAGAGACGAGAGCAAAGAATTCAAAATGCTCTCCGCGAGAATCCCGGCGGCAATCGCGCTCTCTCCTGTTCGGGCCAGATGAACCGAGTCATCGGGAACTCTTTTTATCTTTTTTTAATTTGATCATACCGGCCGCTGGAAGGTCGTTTCATTGCTGTTCAACTTTTTTTTTACCCTCTTTTTTAAGTTCCGGTTTTAGCAGACAACCGCACATGGGAAGGGGAGTGAAGATGCGTGCGTCAGCCATACGTTAGACGCGGTGTCGCGACATGATAGAACATGTTGAGACATGTGCCATGTCCAGATGCGATACGCCGCAACAGCTGATCGCAGTCGTATTTTGTCTCAATCTTTTATTCATTCATGCTTTGTCCTGGAAATAAATCAAATCAAATAGAAATGAAATGGCATAGATTGTTCACAACAAAACCGACTAACAAATAGCCAACATATCGTAATAGAGTCATTTATTAGCCTATCGCCCCATAGATATTGATGCCACGTACCATAACGCTACCAAAAGGCAAATGGCCTATTCAAACAAGAGCCCATTGATTTGGTTGGTTGCCTGACGGTTGATTATTATGCGATCAACCATCAACCGCTCCCACTCGACTGTGAGCCCCTTCATGGAGCATCGATCGTCAGCGTCCGTATTTGTCTACTTATGATGAGTGCGGCTTATGCTAAGAGCACTTCCGCGACCAGCAGAGGCAACCTCCGGACGGAATCTCCGGAATGCTTATGGGCATTAGCTTTGTGTAATCTGATGACACGCGAGCATCGGCTTCAAATGGTTGCCGGTGTGAGGGGAGGAGGGACATGCAGAGCAGAGGCAAGGAGCAGGCCAATAAAACACGGTCACATCGGTTTTATCGTAATCCGGAGCGCGATCGTTCAATAAAACCGGATGACGGTGACCGGGATGTCAGTTTTGATGGAATGTTCATCATTCGGGGTAGAGGAAGTCCCGGCTACGATAGGCTTAGATAGGGAGTATTGCTGAGATTGATCAAACCGAGGCCCATGCTGCTGCATCCGTCCGGCCAGGCTAGCCTAGTTTTTATTGGGTTTCGAAGTGCTTGCCGAGCCGAACTTCGATCTCTTTCACAGATGCAGCGCGACGTAGCAGACGGTTGATGAATGTTCTATATCGCGTCCGCTGGCCAACGGTCCATTTACATTCGACAAAATTAACGAAAAAGCTCATTTTGGTCCTCGATTTGCCTCTTCACTTTCTTTACGGTTTTTGGCAAACAAGCACAGCATTTATCGAAAATCAATTCGCACACTGATTGGATTAAATTGGTTTTAAGACCCCGTGACAGTGAATGGACTGCAGCGGACTTTCCAAATAGCATTATAGCCTAGCCGCACGGTACGGGACGTGGGTTTTTCGGTGTGGCACAAATTGATTGAGCTGTTTCGTCAATTTAATTAGCTGCTCAAGTAGCTGTATAATGCCCACCACGGCAGTGCGCTTGGCCACTTTAGTTATGGCCTCAGACACCCATACATAGCCAAACATTTATGTTCAACTCTTTCTGGTGTCTGCCTTCTTGGTACATATTTTCTCTGATTTAGAGAAATTCATAAAACACTCACTCGATCTCGGTCTGCGCGCGACTTTCGCTTTTCGCACACATTCCCGGTTTGGTTGGCGATGGGCCCATCGCTTTTCCCAGCTTTCCCGCGGCTGGGCGGCATTTCCTTTGCGTGCGCCGCCACCGATTACTTTGCCTCAATTTTGCTCCTCACCGCCGAGGGGTGGCTGATGCTACTGCTGTTGCTGCTGCTGCTGCTGCTGCTGCTGGAAGTGATGGCCGGTTTAGGCCCTCCTCTAGTGCTGATGAGCATGATCGAAGAAAGTGTAGTTAGGCTTTTGTAGCAGTTGTAATTAAAATTATAAGCACCAGCACTGCAGCAGCATCAGCAATAGAGCCTGCCGCCGCCACCTTGGGCCACTAACTTTTGGGTGAAATTCAAATTTCTTTCCAAACCCATTTTCGAGCTCGTTTTCGCACAGGAACGGTTGAGTGTAATTAGAAAGTGTTTTTTTTTTTCATTATTTGCGCGCACCGCTGCACCTTGTTGGCAGGCCCGTTTTGGGTGTGTGTGTGTATGTGTATGTGTGTTTCAGTACGTGCGTGCGTGCGGTGCAATTATCAACTCGATAGACAATAGGCCTCACCTCGTACCTTCGTGCCAGCTCATTTTCTCCGGAAGGCCTCTTTCGACGATAATACCCCTGTTTATGGTTGTTCGCGCCCTTGTGTAGAAGCCGGCCCGCTGTCTACTACGCATCATCTGTAATCATCGCCATCATCATCACCAATCATCATCCTGCGCAGTACTGGCTTGTTAGGCTTGGCGTTTTTGTGGAAAAAGTTGAAAATAGTTTGCCAAATTAGAAAATGATTGCCAAAACCCCCACCACCACCAACACGATCGTGTGTTTTATGGTGAGACAGAAAGTGAAACCCACTAACAACCCACCCCAGCGAGTAATGCACATAATCGATTTAATTTAATATCTTGTATTGCATAATTTTTTTTTAGTCTAAAAATACATCCTCTGCAAACAGTGTCCTGCTACCTATCTTAAAAGGTCCAACACCACAATGTCATTCTAAACGATGGACGATTATCGCGTTGACTTTGACGGGAGCGTTTGTGGGACATGATAAGCACCTTCTGTTTCCCACACGACGACGACGACGACGATGACGATGACCACACTAACTTTCCAACAGCTCCACCAGGACAGAGGTCCACGGCGAAGGAGTGCCGGTATCGATTTTTTAATTAAATACCTTGACATTGTAAGTCTGGCCGGTTCGGAAGGTTGGCTGGTGCCTGATGGCCGGTTGTCACCTAGACCCCGGGTATCGTGTCCTTGTATCACGAAACCGCGATATTGATTAATCATACATTGACACGTTAGCCATTAGCCGTTCGTGTTTTACTTAGGGGCGCTTCAAGAGTGAGTTGTCTGTGTCCACGCACGAGAATCCTTTCGGGAACGGGACTTGAGAGGCTCGTCGGTGGAAATAGACAGGCATTAAATAGATTATCGTTCGCATTGAAATGTCTCTTGTGGTTGCTAACTAATTTTACTTTTTAGAAATCACCCAACATTCACTTCCACCAATGCTCCGCTCATCAGGGTGTATCATTCATGTATGGCACCGGCACCAGACCATTAGTTTTTCAGGGTTAAAGACAAACATCGATCAACGGCACACCACGAATGCCGTCGTGACAACCGTGGCGTGGTGGGGGCGTGGGAATGCTGGTTCCTATTCCAGATGCTAGTTTGCACCATCGGCATCGGCTATCGGTAGCGCTCGCTACGCGTGTGGCGGTTCCCCTTTTTCCGTGGACGGTGATGGCGGTAGGATGGTGGAGCAGGAGACCATTAGAGATACGGTTTTTGGCAACAGGTTTACCAGCTTTTTTATCGGAGCAATTTATCCGGTCGGTCGGTTCGGTGCGAACGGAACGGCTAATACCGTGCCAATCGGAGCACCACCCAGAAGGCACCCCCCCCACCCGACGGGGGTGGTTGACCGCCGGACTCGTGCTGTGGTAGCAATGGCTTCGGCTCAAGGTTAACACCGGTGGCTACTCCGAGGATCTGCCCGGGGTGAATGCGTCCACGCGGTATGACGAATGGCCGTGTAATACGTCATCTCAAGGTGCTAGGCCGAGACCGCGGATCAATCGGACTGCCATTTTGCTGCTCAAGCCGTCGCTGTCGCAGAAGAAGCAGATGAAAGATGGCGTCCTTAGGAGGTGCTACTAATACCGCAGAACGCGTTAGGTTGGTGAGCAAATTTTCGATTTCATACTCCACGACCATGATCGAGGGGGACTTTGATGAGGTTTTCGTCCGCGGTGCCCGCCTCCACACCTCCACTCTCCAATCTACCTCTCTCGTAAAAAAAAAGGAAAAGTTTGTTTGGGTTGTGGCGAAAGGAAAATTTGGAAATTAAGGCTGGGCGAGACGAGAGGTTCGCCTTTCTGGGGTGGTTGCTACACGCGCTTTGCTGCTACCGATCGTTATGGGTGTATCCGATCACCGCATGCTCGAATGTGGTTCAAACCGCGACGAATTCGTTACGCCATCGGTGAATCGGTGATCGGAGCGAGCCCGCGAGCGAGCGGGTAATTAATTAAACTCGTCCGAGGTAGAGGATGCGCCGCGCAGTGATTGCATCTCCGGCGATTGCAGCGTGAGAAAGGGGGAAGCGATGAAGAGCCCCCCCCCACGAGGCTAAACAGCGTGGCCAATTTATGGCTCGCGATGGCTACTTACCCTGCCTGAATGCGCCATCGCGTGAACACGTGCATACGCGTTGCGTGTGATGATCGGTATCGGAACAGTCGAGCTCGAGACGACGTTCACGATATCGAGACGGGCGGTAGGATGGAAAATCCCAAACAGATGGTACAGAGGCCCCGCACAGATTGTGCACTCCGTGCCACCGGTCGTTGGACTGCCGCTACGGAGCGAATGGCGAAGGGAGAAACAATCGTTGCATAAAGCGTTCCGTCCTCGACAGCATTATATCTTTTTGAAAGATTTTTCCGACCCAGATAGCCTGCTGGTCGTAGTTCCTGTCGTAACGATTTCAAACATTAAATTTTAATAGGGTAAAAGCTAGAAACATCGTTCAGCACGCTATGGATGGCCATGGCAACCATCCTTAGTACACATGGTAGCAATCATGCAATTTGGTTTAGTTCCAAATACAATTTTCTTGACGAGACACGAACAGTGCACGTAGTGCTTTAATAAGTTTAATTGTTTAAGTTTTTTCTTCTCTAAGTGTGTGTAGTTTTTGTGTTCATGTGATTACGTTTTTGGTAATCTAGTTAAATTGCAGAAGCCCGAAATGAAGCCAGTCATCGCAAAAAGGTATTGTAAAGCGATAATTTTAAATAGTGTAAAATTTAGGTGATACTTTAGTTATACAAAACGTGCTTCCGAAAAGCATTCAAATAATTTGAAGCGCATTGAAACTTTTCTAGAAAAAAAAAAAATCCGTTCGGTGCGGTGCTCTCCTGGCATGCTACGATTGAGGTTCAACGAATTCAAACGCACAATCGCATCGCCCCTGGCAGCTTCTCGCACCTTCTCGCACCTTGGCACCATGTCCATTATTTATGCTGTCGAAAGCGCGTATAAAGCAGCACTCTATCGGACCGTAACACATCGAAACGAGCTGTAATTTCGGAATTATTTATCGTTCTCGATCACCAACCCGCTACTTTGCTGCTTTTGCTTCTGGAGGCGTTTCGGAACAGAAACGGGGTGATGGTGATGGTGGTGGCACACACCTTCACGAGTCGCTGACACTTTTTGGTGATCCGCGACTGGTTGCGACTGCACCGACAACGACGACGGCGACAACAACGACGACGACGAGTTTTATCATCTTGAACAGCATGCCGGGCGCCGTAACGCGTTCACACGCTCTCTCTCTCTCTGTCGCTCTCTGGCTGCACTGGGACGGTGTGGATATCGTGGGTTGGGTTTTTGTCGGGATTCACCTGGGTTACAGGGGCGGGTGTGGGTATTTGTCATTTTCCGTTTTTATTTCGCCAGCACCAAAAACAAAAACCCCCAGAAAAAAGTACCAAAAACAAAAAAAACACCGAAGCAAAACGAGGTGAAAGATGTGACAGTGTGGCCGTTTGGGAAGGGGCAGGGATGCGTGGTACGGTGCGCGTGGTCCTGACAGTTTGAAAAGTCCGCTCGCGACACTGCGGAGGATGGTGGTTGGCAGTCTTCGGTCGCTTCGTCAGCAAACGTGGCAAACGGTCAGGGGGTCGCTCCATTGCGTCGCGCCGTTATTGTTTCACGGTCGGCCACTGGGATGAGGGGTGCGCACACACCGGCACGTTGACAGACATTGCCGCGGCCGCCAAAAGTGCATCCCGAGAAAACGGGGTGGTGCGGAGGCGCGAAACTCGAGTGTCTGGCTTAGCGCCCCATTGTCAGTACGGAGCCGCACGATGTTGCGATGCAATCCACGGTTTCGTGTGTGTGTGTGTGTGTTCGCATGATAAAGTAAATTTATACGCCACCGCAACGCTGCAGTTTGCGAACCACCAGCTTTTGCCGTTGACTGATGATGGCCGTTGGCACACACTGGCTACTGGCACAGGACCCCGGGCGGCAGCCCCCGGCGGAAAACGGAACGGAACGGAACGAGCACCGAGTTTTACCATTTTCCCGGTGCACCGATTTTGGCATGCAGTTTTCGCGGCAGGGGCGGCCGTTGGGAGGGGGGGAGGCTTTTAACTTTTCGGTGTTTGGGGGCCTTTGGGGGGGGGGGGGCGTCAGTCGGCGGATAAGTAGTGCGGAATCGAGCAACGGCATCGCGAAACTATTTATGAGATTGCGTCCCTGGAACCGCGCGTTGTTTGAGTGCTCGGTTTGTCTCGGTTGTGTATCCACTCCAAGATAACCGTTTTTTTTTTTGGTGTGTTTTGGCTTAAGACAACCCCATGAGATTGATGTGCCCCGGAGGGGTTGCATTCGGCCCTCTTGCCTCTCTGTCCAGCTCCATCATGAAACAATTGCTTTTCCCTCTGGCGGCCCTCAACACAGACCAGACACCGAATTAACGAGTCGAACGACTTTATAATTTATGAGCCACAATTGTCGTTACATCAATGTTTCCTTCAAATGATGCTTAATCCAATTGTGTGTGTATGAGTGCGAGTGTGTGTGTCACTCACGGTTCATTTTAACGATTGCGTTCGCTTCCAATTTCCATTCGAAATCTAATCTCGCCGTCCGGATCGGATCCACTTGATTTGGGACCACTGTTACCACGACATTTATGAGCTCAGCTCGTACTCTCGACTGGCTTGATTAAATGTGTCGCAGCCAAATTGGAAAACCATTCCTCGGTAGAGGTAGGGTACAAGGAAAATTCCAGAAAATAGAGTAAAGCACTGCTGTTCGCTGCAATCAACACGCCCGGCTTATCTTCCGGCAAATTCCAATCCGGGCGCACGCTCCGGACACACGCTGCACCACCACCGGGTACCGACACGGTCCGGCCGTTGCTTCGCAGGCCCGTTAATGCCATTAAGCTAATCTGGATCGGTGATCGGGATGTTGTCCCTAATCAAACCAAATACCCATTAAAAGCTCCAACACCAAACTCGGTCACCACAAATCAATGCTGGATCTGGTGCGCCGAACGACACCGCGCGAACGAGTGTCGAACGGTCGGTCACTCCTCGGAGCAGATCGGCATCTCGTGCCGTGCCCGGCGAACGACGAGTTCTTGACTGCTTCAGGCGAGGCAAGGCGAGAAAATCCCATTGTTAGAATGTTGTGCTGGTCGACAAAGCAGCCCGTGACCGCCTCAACTGGAAGCCCATTTCTTGTCTGTCAGCGGACGCGACCTTGCACCGTTGTACCTGCCAGCTCGGCTTAGTTGAGGTTAGAGTGTGGCCAGCACAGGAATGAGAATCATAATCTCACCCCTTAACAAAAAAAAAAAAGAAGGCCCGAAAAGGTTGCTCACAAGAAAGGAAACGGGGGAAAAACCCTCGGAACATTCTTGCTAGGATCAGTGTTCGTGTTTTTGGGTGGCAGTGCCCACCTCCCCCCCTCCCTTCCCATAGGGGGCCATTTCTCTTGTTCTCTTGTTCGAGCTTTAACAAATATTAATAATTTCTCAGGCGATTATTGGAGGCGAGCTGGCTCTCGGTTCCCTCCCCTTTCCTAATGGACTCACCTTTGGACACAAAAGCACGGGACATAGGGCGGCACGCCCTGTCCTTGGTACCACGGAGGTACCAGCCCGGAGGATGCGCGAGTTTTATGTTTATGCGGAGCATGATCATGCTCACTCATGAGCGTGAGTTTGTATAAATCATCGGCACAATTAATTGCCCATTTAGTGCATCGTGAAGCTCGGGGAAATGGAGATCGATGGAAGGGAGGTGTCTAATCCCCCTGTCCGTGCAACCACACACCTGACCGGGACCGGGACCGGGAGCCGAATGGTGCGACCTCACGCGTGAATAACTAATGTGTGGCTGATTAATCAACGAGACGGCGTTTCGCTCGTCATCGGCTCCGACTTTGACCGAAGGCCGGTCCCCTCGCTCCCAAAGCACCTTTTCCCCCAGGCCCTCAACTTCCGCGGAACTACGCGACGATGATCTCTCCCGGTTTGACATATGAGACCCAGCAGCAGCAGCAGCAGCAGCAGCAACCCAGATGGATGAATCGTCAACAGTCAGACACGGACGACGACTTTCAACCGGTAATCGTCGTCGGAGAGGAAAGCAAAGGGGGGCCTAGACCACCGCCGCTCAGGCGATACGGTCGTAAATTTCAATTAACCAAATAAAAATGGGTCTCAAATTATGTAAATGTGTGCAGCGGCGATGCTCGATGCTTTCACCCGACGGTGAGAGACGGACTAATTCTTTTTTGACAATTAGCGCTATAGCGTCTGGTCTGACATTTTTCGGTGCGCTCGGCTCACCATTCCCGGTGACCATTTTCCCACACTAGGCCAGGCCTCTGGACCCTGAGACTAGGCCAGTGTGCGTGCGTGCGTGCGCTCGCTCGCTCGCTTGCGCCCGGTTAATGAATTAATGCAATTTGTGCGATCGTTTAACATCGAGCGCTCGGTCCAATTGACCTTCCCCCAGGGCGGCGGCGGCGTCTGCGGCCGCCTGCGTCCGTGTGCAATGTGTGTGGGTGCAAAATGGCCAATCAGCGGCCAATGTGCAAAAGCTAGAGAGATGTGTTTCCGCCGGGAACATAGCGCGACGTTCCATGAATGGAATGCCAACATTCCGGGGCGTGATTTATACACGAGAGACTAGACGAAATACGCGACGTCGTTTGCCGAAAAAATTTAAATCATCAGAAAAACAAATCGAGATCATCAAATTGTAATTCCCTCCCTCCAGCCCTTTCCCCGGGGGTGGCCTCTGCGTCTGCTAATGAGCCCGCCTGCCTGTGCGTGTTGCGAACCGAGGCAAAGGTAAGCGTTTTGTGAAACAAATTGCAACCGCCATGTTGAACATGATTGCAGCGAACGTGCTTCCGTGACAGACCTACCGAGGACAGCAGTACAGCATATTTCGCACTGGTATCAGTTTTTTTTTATGGTTTCCCATTACTTTGAATGGAGAAAAGCGGGGATATTTTAGATTAAACATTTTACGAGCTTTTAACACCCTACTCTCGCGCTCTCTGGCTGCATATCATTTCGGTGGTTCTGCGCATCTCGATCGATCGTCACTCCGGCCATCTGTGTCTCCTGCTGCACTGTGGATGGCACAAGACGATACTCATAAAGCAACCGTTAATCCTATTACTAAGCATTTTCGCGACGGTATTTTTTATGCTGCACATACACACAGGCAGGCAGGCAGACAGACAGACGGACACAGAAATCGGCAAATCAAAGTCGGGGCCCCCTCGAACGGCTCGACACTAAACGGGTGCACGGAGTTAATCCGGTCCCCTCATTAGCACCAGGTCATTTCAGGCCGGGTCCGAACCAAAATTGATTGTGCCTGAAGGGGACACAGAGACACGCACACACACACACGCGTGCGCGCGCCTGACGCTCCACCCCCTCCCCTGGGGGTAAGAGGGAACATCATTTGTCCAGATCGCGCGACGCAACCGCACCGAGGATCATGAGTGAGTGTGTGAGAGAGAAAGAGAGAGAGAGAGGGATGAACAGAGGGGAAGCGAGCGAAAGGGAAGCCGCGATCACCGCGGCATCGATCGTGGGGCCCCTTTGCGTGCCACGTGATTATTGAATCGTGTAGGTGGCAGCGAGGTGTCTTGTTATAAATTTACGCCTCACCACCACACGAGAGGGACCACACGTGGGTGAGGGGTGAGGGGGCGTTGCACCATCCCCCTCGGCAGCGTGAGTGAGAGTGAACCGCCGGCCGGGCAGAGCCAGACACGCCAAGTGAACAGTGGTTTTGACGACTCCTGACGATTGCTGCTGCTGCTGCTGCTGGCGGTGGTGCTGGCGAGCGGCATGCCCCGGAGGATCGTTCACGGGTGGGCTGCGAAAGGGCCTCCCGGTTTGCATTCTCGCGTGTGGTCAGCGGTGGTGGTCAGGTGGCGGTGATGGTGGTGGTCGAGGGCTATCGGTCGGCGATATCTTACAACGTGATCGAGTTGCTGCTTGCTGTCCCGTGTGCCCGGTGTGCGCCGCGTGGCCGCCAAACGCGAATCGGTGGCCGGCCATTCCTTCCTTCCCTCCTTTCCTACTCGGAAGCCTCCTCTGGGCGCGGGAGGAAACGAAGGGAAATTGATGATGGTGGTCCCAACAAACGCCATAAAATCTTCTTCAACTTTTTTCTCTCTCTCTCTCCAAATTCATTACCGGGGGTCCCGTGCGCACGCCGAGAGAAAGGGAAACTAGAATGGAGAGGGAGGTGGAAGAGAGATACGTAAGAGACATCGAAAAGAATCCAAGAGAATCGATCAGGTACGAGATGCGCGACGAAAGACGAAAAAGGGGGGGAAGCTTGGGAACGAGATCGAGCGCTGAACACACCGAGAGAGGGTGGAGGGGGGGCTGAGTGAGAGTGAGAATACATGGTGTGGAAGGGAGGGAAGGAAGGAAGGAAGGAAGGGAGGGAGGGATGATGCCTTAAGAAGCACGGAAAGGCTGATTAATGCACGATTAAGATGTTCCTGGGTAATCTTTAAACCTCGCTCCTCCGGGGTAACGCCATTAATCGCCATGCAGATTCGGACGAACGCAACCAATTCCCTGGGTAGAAAAGGGGGGCGGAGGACGCGCGGTGATGGAATCTTGTTGGAATGAGACCAAATCGGACACCCACCCTGTTGTGGTGTCGTGATCGTCGGTGGTCGCACAGAAGAAGAAGAAGAAGCAGATAAGGAGCAGCAGCAGCAGCAGCAGCAGAAGAAGAGGAGCTCGTTCTTCGAGCAGTGAGCTGCATAATGGGGCTGTAGTCATCGGCGGGTGGTGCATTCGCGAATCTCCTGACCATTTAAGGTGGATCGGTCACACCGCGCTCCGCGGGTCCGCGAATGACTTAATTAATTCCAATTCGATGAGTGTCGCGCTATTCGTACGTACGGAGGAGTCCAAGAGTCAAGGCCATCAATGGCGCACAGTGGGGGGGCTGGCGGTGTGATGGCGGTGCGCAATTTTGGCATTTCGCCAGACACACGACGACCACGCACCATGGCCATGGTGTGAGTCACCGCCAGTGACGCGCTCGCCAGCTCGTTGTCAGGTCAGATCCCCACTCAGATATATGTGTGTGTATGTGTGTGTGTTGGGTCTAGTCTGCCCGTTCTTTGGTTTTTGGGGTGCTGAACTCTTGAGCTTACCGCAGCTCTCGATCTCGGGGCGGTGGTGGTGGTGGTGGTGTAGGGACCGCGCGACCGTGGTGGTCGTTCGTGCGTAAAGTGAAGAATAAATATCGGGCCACTAATAAACAAATAAATAAATAAACACGCGAACCCTGGCTTCAGCAGGTTCCGTGTTCCAAGAGAACAACAGGTACGGTGGGAAAAGGGGAGCGCGGGAGGAGCAGCATCGGTGCTGGCTGGCGGGAGCTGGCGATGATACGCCCTCGTTATAAGACGATTGGAATAATAAAGAACACTATCACCCGATTTGTGATACACTCTCACCCAGCCCCGCCCGGGACCAACAAGTCCGGGACGTCCGTGAGGTCCGGAAAGGGATCTACAGCATCGTGGTCCGGTTTTCTGTGGACCGCAGCCCTGGACAGTCTCTGGAACATCTGAGAAAAGCATAACAAAGCCCGGAGCCCGGTGTCTTGATGATCGTGTTTTGTTGGGACGACAGGTACTATGGGAGTACAGAGTGGTGCATCCACGGTGATTCCTGATTATTTGTGAGGCATTCATTGCTGGTGACGACCCCTTTCCATCAGCAAAGAAGGGTGGCTAATATGTTTGGACAACTTGGGAAAGCCGCCGGCTATGCTGTGAGAACCAGGGGCGTTGGGCGTGCGAGACTCCAATACCAATCGGCTGCAACGGCTGTCGGAGCTCATTATGTCCAAAAATGTCCCGAAAGTCCATAGTATATATATCAAGTTCACACAACAACAGGCCAACGATCAATTCGAATGCTATACTAAGCTATTCGAATACTCAATTCGGCTCAATAGCGGCTCCGACACTCTGACATATCGGTGTCTCCAGAGGTCCCCAGACGAGAGCGGCGGGAGTCTGTATTAAAAAGTAATATTGATCCCCCGGGGGAACATAGTCGGCTAGTCGGCTTCGAGCAGGCACCGAGGCAAAAGGGCTTCTAAAAGGCTTCTAAAAAGTGTTTTATGTGTGATCAAAACGCTTTTATGGACACCAAATCCAAACGGCGCGCGGTGGCCTGTTTCCCTTCCGCGAGCATCGTGGGAGAGAGGGAGGGGTATGCATGCCGGGACCCACCAGAAGCGACATTCCGGACATTCGGTGAGGTGAGGTGCGGCCTTGTGTGTGTGTGTGCTTCGGAAGATGACAAACTGGACGGAACGCGCGTGCGTGTGGACCTCGGAATTGGACCCCTCGATTGGACCTCGGCCTGAGTCTGTAGCCGCAGTTCCACCCCCCAAAGATATTGCCCGTGTTTTTATGGCAATCTCTGTTTTCAGTTGCCGTATTTGTGGTGTAATTGATTGAGACCATTTTTCTCTCCCTCTCTCTCTCGATCTGGGTTTTCTCCCGCGGCAAGCGCGCACGCCGATCACACCCTTCACCCCCCCCCGTCCGGGATGACCATTTAATACCCAAATGAGAAGCTGCGGACCAGCGAGATCATCATCCCACGGGCAGCAGCGGCTAAGCAAATAAATATCAACAGTTTTATGGATATTGCTATATTTTATAATATTGTAAAAGTGTGGCTCTGTCTGTGTTTATTGACGAAGATGTTTGTTCTCTTGCGCGTTCCCTTCTTGCGTCCACGAGACGCTCGATGATACCAATCATCGACATTGAGCCTCACAGAGTCACAGCGGATTGCCGCTGCCGGGGCTGCTGGCGAATGACCTAGCCTCCACACTGTCTGCTGCGGTGGTCGCGGTGTTCCTCCTGATGATTTGACCGGTTGTTGTTGTTGTTTTTTTCGAACTCGAGCTCGTTTCGGGCTTCGGCTCCGGTCCTACCTACGGTTCGCTTTCTCGCCGGGTCCGGCTCTCGGCATCGGCATCGTTTGTTCTGTGCCCAAGGCTCCCGCGCGATCCCGGCTCCAGTCCAATGATGGCGGCAGGGGCTGGGGCTGGGGAAACGAGTGACCAGAAAGGCAATAAAAATGTCCACAAAATGTCTTGGAAGAATTTTTATGGATGTTCTACACGCACCGGACTCGCGGTAGGGGCCTCGGACGGTCGATTGGTTGGTCGGTTGGTCGGTGGTCTGGATTCTCTGGTGTGTGTGTGCGCGATCTGCGATCCAAGAGAACTGGTCTAAAGACCATGGTGACCATGGGGCCACTCATGTTCAATTTATCGCGCACGGAGAGTCGGTGCATCAGCCTCGACCGTGCGATTGCATATGGCGTGCAGGCGCGATCCAATAAATAACGCAAACGCCACTGTCAATCCAAGCGCCCAAGGAGTTGAAGCTGCTAAGCTAAACAGCAAACAACAAAACCGCGTTTTCGGTGGTCAGTGGGACGATAAATGGAATAGCAAAAAAAAAACCAAACAAAAGGTCCCAGTCGCTGCTCGCCCTTTGCTCGACGGTGACCGAGAAGCGGTCCTCACATGGCCTATGGGCAGACCTCGTAAATTAGTCTGCAAAGACACCTGCTTCAACTAAGCACTCTTAATGAAGACAATACGGTTTCTGGCTTTTACGGATCCGAGATTCATGGTACTCCGGGAGGCGTCTGGTAGGTGTTTGGATTATTGCCTCGCCAGATCATTGCTTTACGACCGCTTTGGCCGCTTTCACCCATTGCCAGCCGCTGCTGGATTCTTTCACTTAATTTACGGAATCTTGGGTTTTGTGTGATCATCGTTTCGTTAACCGAATGTTTGCTTTGGCATTGTTTATGGTGCGTTACTATGGTGCAACTGGCCGAATACCACGAAACGATGCCTGAATTTGCCGAGATCACGTGCTCCTGGTTTGGTTAAACTCTCCACAAAACCTCACCGCCCTTAGGATCCAATCGTTTATCCATCTACGTTCGTACGAGAGGTTTCAAGAATCCACCCTTACGACCACCGCCCGTTTGATGACACCTCACGCGTAACGGATTCCCTGCGCTTCGCCGTGTCGCTGGCACGGTGGCCCCTGAAGGAGCTCTTGCACAGGGGTTGTAGGTGATACCAGGGGCGCATACCGCGCGGTATGTAAACAATGCCACTGTCCTACGACGATGGCACCTTCCGAAATCGGAATAGGTGACTTGGAATGCTCGGCTAGCGCGTTCTAGCCGGGAAGTTGACCCTCTCTCTCTCTCGCCCTCTCAAGAATTGATCTTCGGGTGGGTTTTTTTTTCGGGAGCATCGTCTTGTGGCGCGCGCGCGTGCGTTTGTGGTGCTGGGAAAATAAACATCGAGCAAGATGAACCCCCCACCGGGGGTGGCACGATTCGGCGTGTGTGTGTGTGATGACAACACACTCATCACCTGCACTTGTCGCCCTTTTCCTCGAGCGTCGCAGCGTCAACGTTCCAGGGTCCCTGCACTGTGGTCAGTAATGCTCCTCGAGCGTCGAGAGTCTAGTGGGCAATTTTGGTCCCTTGCAGCCGGCCGCAACCGACCAGCTTCAACGCAGCGGAATATCTAGAAATAGGAGGGACGTAGACGGAGACGGACGGACCCAAGGGTCGAATCATTCCGAGGTGTTAATTAGAGGAAAAATGTGTATATTCACACCTCGGCCCACCGAGAGCACCTCGGCGTTTGTGTTGGCGTTGTTGCTGTTGCTCCTCTTCTTCTTCTTCTTCTTCTTCTTCTTCTTCTTCTTCTTCTTCTTCTTCTTCTTGGTTTTCGGTTCGGTGTTCTGGGTGTTTTGGGACGCCAACTGCAACTGACTCCCGGTGGTAGCCCTCTCCAATCCAATCATCATCCTCGCGCCAGCATCCCGCGCGGGTGGGCGTGATGCGATGCAAAGAAGTGAGAGTTTGTTGACATTTTGACAGCGCGCCCTCGTTGGGGGTCGATTGGGGGATGCAGAATGCGTCTCCGGAGTGCCACGACGACGACGACGACGACGACAACAACGACGCCGACGACGAAGGCGAAGATGACGCACTTCGAGACGGTGGTGGTGATCATTACGGATGGACGATGGCTGGTGCCAGGAATGCAGTTCTCGCGGTATGGACCACGGACGGGCAAACGGGGACGGCGAACAGCGGTTGCCGTGATGCAACCGAGGAACGGAATTCGCCCCGAGGGCGATTACACACGCACACACACACACACACACACCGAGGGCACTGCAGCGGTAGCTTCATCTCATCTGGTTCTTCTGCTCCTGCGCTGCCTGCTGCTGCCGGTGCCGCCGAAGGGCGACCTATAATTTCCAGATGCCGTGTCCAGTGATTGCATTCGGTTGTAAAGCGTTTTGCGCAAAACAAGTTGTGGCCAGCCGCCGCGGTGCGCACGGCGGTCCTATGCGAGGTCTCCGGTCTGCTCCGGACACTGCTGCACTCAATACAGGACTCGTCTCGTGAGTTTCCCAAAAAGAAAAGAAAAAAAAATAACACAGAAATCTCCATTCCGTATCGCCCGATCGGCAACCAGCACCCAGAGGGAGGGAGATCCCTGGTACAGGCAGGAGGGGTGGGTTTCAATTTCTCATATAACGATAACGATGCCAAAGACCGCAACGCCTCGCCTCTGGTTTGATTTTGGGCAGCGATTACTACTGTAGAGACCCCACGGACTTTTGGAGCCGACGTTGGTGACGGCCATCGCCATGGTCAAGCGACCACGCAATTCGCACTGAACGACGACGACGAGGACGCCGAAGACGCCGAGGACGAGGACGTCGACGGTGAAAACCATCTAATTATTTTGATAAAATGTTTCAGTTTCGGTTCAGTTTCAGGTCGGTTTGGGGGTCTTTCTTGGGGTCGCTTTAACGAGACGGAACGGTTCGGGCATAAAATGCCGTGGCAGACGACACCCGCGGCCATTACATGCCCGTGTATCATGTGTGGTTGTGCGTGTGTGTGTGGCACAGAAAGTGAGCGTGGGAAATGCGAGATTTGGAAGCCGGAACGGAACACGGAAGGCTGCGCGGAAGGTGGCGGCAGCAGACAACGGAGCCAACCCAACCCCGCACGTTGGACCGGCTCTGGACTGCTCGGGGACACCCAGAAATCGCAATGGCAATGTCGAATGACGTCGGAACCGGGCTTACCGATTCGTGGCAACCTATTTTTAGCGCAGATTGCCGCGAATGAAACGCGGTCACCGAGTCATCCATCGGTCATCGGCGTGGAGGTTTTTTGGGGCGGCTAGAGGGGGGGGGGGGGCAAGAGAAGCGGAAAGGACCCATTACCGACGCTGAGCATATTTGAACATGTTACACATGTGTGTGGGGAGTCAGCGTGCCTCGGACGAGAGACTTTGATGCTCCAAACATGGCAAAACTGTTTGGAAGGTAAACACACGCCCCTCTGTCGTCATCGTAGTCATCGTCGTCGTCGGCAGGCGTTTGGGTCGTCGATCGCACGGTAGTGCTCTAGTGTGCGGTTCACGGTTCATTACCATACCGGGCGGTGCCGTGTGGTAGGTTTCAGGGATCACTAACGGTATTGAGTTCGCTCCCCTCCCGGAGGCAATAAGCTCCTCCGATTCTGATCCGGTTGAATATTGAAGCTTTTCTATCCCGGGGGGTGGTATTCGTTATTTCTGGTTAGACTGATGACTCCATTTCGGTAATCAGATGATAAATTTCAATTAACAGATTATTGCAAATCGTGTTGTTGACCTATTTATTAGATTATGTGAAGTTTGACGTAGTCAATAATAGCGTTCTTCATTTCTTTTTCTTCGTTCTAAATCTTTAGTAATTCTGTCATGAGAATAACAGCCGACAACCCGGTCCGTTAAGTCTTCTTAGCCCTTCCAGCAGGGCAGATTGCAGTGTAGGGGTTCAACATTAACTCCTACTTTACTCAACTATCAAACTGCGGAACAGCGATCGTGAAGCGTGGAAGATACTTCTGAAGTCGTCGAATCAAGTAAGTGATTTTCAAACTATCCAATTTTTATTTCAAACTATTGCGGCTCGTTCTATTCTGGATGAAATGAAGAAAATGCCGGAAAGTTACACAACACACTACACTTCCGGACTCCCAAGAGCATCGGTTACGTTATCGCTCGTCCTTAAATGTCCATTCCCGGGGGCGGTGTCATAAACTAACTCGCACGAAGGTTAAACGGTTGCACGGGTTGACCTCCGATTATGGTGCAACCATAAATCAATGTGTGCCCCATACCCATACATACACACACGTACACCTTGGGCTGTAGCCAGCACACACCATTTTCGTGGTTCACACCTGTACCAGCGACGCAGAGGGACGGACACGGTGGAAGTGTGTAGTAGTTTCCTGTTGGCGTTAGTCCCCAATAAATCATCACCCACCCTTCCACCCACATACATACACACACACACACACACGCGCGGACCAGCGAACGGAGTGCAGTCAACGACCGCCCTGCAATGCCGAGACTCCAGGCCGCGTGCTCCAGTTGTGTTTCAACGGGTGGGTGGGTCGACGTTTGGCGAGTGGCGCTTATCGTCGCGTCATTATCGCCACCGACGCCGAGAGTGCTTTCGCGTGCAGCCGTGTGCAGACAGGTGTGCATCAAGTGCATCCGTTCCGCCGGGTTGCACACGACTCAAGCTGGCTCAAGCTGCATTCACCTGCTCTGTGGCTCGCCCGGTACCAATGGATGATTCGCTTGACGGCTTCTGGAGCTCTCTTTCTCTCTCTCTTGCTCTCTCGGTGGCACTGGCACTGGTGTTGCTGGTGCCACCATAGACACCGTCACCAAGCCTTGATTTGCACTAAATGACAGTTTCGCATGTTCGCGGCATTCGGCCCGGGACGTATTTTGCCGGGACCGCGTGGCCGAACCGCCCGGCACTAACCTGTCCCACAACATTATCATCATCACTCGGACGTTAGGATTTCGAGGTTAGGAATGCCAGCCTAGGCGGGGTAAGCCGTCCATTACTCCAGTTCCAAAGCACTTTTCAAAGCGCAACAGGATGAGGGGCGACAGAGAGAGAGAGGGAGAGAGAGATCGCATCCGTGTGTTTCGACCATTCCGGAACCTTTGCTTCACTCTCACACAGCTCAGGTCCCGCCCGTCTGGGAGGGCGACGCGTTGTTTAGTGTGTTTTAGTTTTTATACTCGAATCAATCCAATCACGATCACAATCCTTGATCCGAGAAGTTCGGAATGCCGGACTCATTTATCATCATTCAACCACTCCACACCACCACCACCACGATGGTGACGCCGTCCTCCGGGGTGGCGTGCTGTGTGGTAGATTATGGTGTTATGGACATTAGGGACAGAGTTCGGTTCGGTTTTTTTTTTTCTGTCGACCTCACCTACCATATCTCTCGCCATGCCGTGCCATGCCCTGTTCGGTGGACTCGTCCTGACCGACCGCTCTCTGGCGAACCGACACCGACCGACCGTTGGTCGCGATCGCGTGTGACAGTTATTAATCTAGATATTTCTTTTTAAAAACGTTTTTTGTTGTTTCTGATGATTCCGTGAGTGCCGTCGAATCGGTCTCGGTCCAAAGCAAGCGGTCCTACCGTGGTGGATTTGGATAGCGGGCACAGCAGCAACCGTGTTTGGCGTACCTCGTTCGTCCACCCCTTTCGCTCATCAAAAATTACCCAAAAAGAACTCAGACTACGTCTGCTCTACGTTCACAATTTATCATCAAGTGACCGGTGGTTGCGCGGGGGGTGAGGGAAGGGTGATAGAATGTTTTGATTCCATGTTTCATTGCGGACATCATGGTGACGTGTTCAGTGTCTGGTTTTTCTTTTTTCGTTTGCTTCTGTTCTATTGGTTATCGTTCGGCGTTCCGAACGATAGAATTCAAGTGACACACACTGATGGATTCTGATTGTCGATCCGGGGAAAGGATAGCGCTGATCAGCGATGACATTCCACAGTGTTCCAGTGTTTGTTTCAGTTCCCATGCCACACACGTATGTGAAGGAGATCGTCCTTACGATGCTGGATGAGTGGTGGAATTACTCAAATATATATTTAGATGAATTTTACTTTGTGTCAAGCGTGGGAGAAAATGAAGGACAACGCTTACCTTGGACCGCTGCCGCTGGCCGCCGGAGTGCTGCCTTGCTCTGGATTGCCTCATTCATTGTTCTTGACCGGGCTGCAGTTACGCAATTTCCTTCCTCATTGTCGCTCCATTAACTTCGGACGGCTCGGGCTCATAATCTTAATTGTGGGCCCGCCATAAAGACCGCTCGAGGTTGGGGCCAATATCGTGGCAGCGAAAGAGGTTAGGCCGAGCCGTCGTTGACGCTGTCAACCGTTTAGCATATACGATGATGCACTGGTCGCAAGTTCCCCCGTCGCCAGATCACAATGACGCCTCGGTTTGCGACAAGTGTTGCTCATTCATGTCGTCCGGGGTCTCGTCGGGTCTCTTCTCGGTCGGTCGGTCGGTCGGTCGGTCGTTTGGCCGGACGACTACTGCCTGGAGTCTGACGTGGACGACGTGGTTGACGTGCAATTGATGTTAATT
>NC_064875.1:68840967-68848467 GCF_943734745.1 Anopheles darlingi
CTAACCATTCAAAGGCATGATCGCACCGAATGTTCAACGATCGCAACCACCCCACAAAAAACACATAATGGGTACGTTTAATAGCCCCCTTTTTGGGGGAGGGGGCAGGAATGCAAGATGGGAGGGAGGTTTGGGAAGTGATGATTCCCGTTTGACCTAGACGGGTGTGGTGCAAGGTTTGATGCGCCAATGGGTGGCTGAGTACAGCGCCGTCTTCTCTTTGGCCAGCGGCAGGCCCGGCAGGTGAAAGTTGGTTCCTGTTTGTGGCGTGCGCTTCAGAACAGTGTTGAGTAATTTCTGTCTTCCGCACTCTGGGAAGAAGGTTCTTCCCACTTGTGCAGTATGTGTGTTTTTGCTTCGTTGTAGCCTCGAGGCTTTCTCCAAATTATCGGTCAGCTGTGTGCAAACCACGTGCTGGGTTAAACATGTGTTCAGCATGTGTGTTTCAGTGTTGGTATGCGAAACGCTTATCACGCTTTAGTTGTTGAAATTGATATCGAAACTGTGCAATCCAAAGCAAATAAGATCATTTATCCTTTTTAATTCTTTTGACGTTGGAAAAATGCATAACTCTTACAATATATGCGTTGATGTGAACTGCACTTGCGCCATGGATTGCCTAAACACAAAGAGTTTGTATAGCATTCTAATCTTCCTGGTAAACCTCTGAAGCTCATTAAAATCTTTAGCATAATTATGACATAAATATTAAATCGGACATTTAATGGGCGAATCCTTTTCTGAGCATTCTACCGCCCCATAAACAAGCAGAAAAAGGAGGTTTCGGTTTCGGTTTCGGTGCTGGCCATAATTTATTTGATTTATTTTATTTCTCCATAATGAGCAGGTTTTTGTTCTGGTTGGAGATGCAAAAGATCGGACTGTCCATGCGAGTCCTTGACGAGCAACCTTCCAATCCTGATCATCGCGTGGATGCTCGCGTTGATACTTGAGTGCCTAGAGAGAGAGCGAGAGAGAAAGAGAGACGGAAGACACCGATCCTTGCGCCTATCAGTTCCCGCTCGTTAGAAAATATGGTGCAGTCTCGTCTCGGAGGCTTCTGCTTCTCTTCGTGTAGTTAATGAAGAATTTAGGTATTCGCGCAAACCAAACCGCGGCGTCCAGCCTTTTCGGTGGAAGAAATCCAAATTTTGGAATCCAATTAGGATGCGGCTTAACGCACGGTTCTGATTGTTTTTTTTTTCGCTCTCTGTTTTGCTCTCCCTCTCTGGCTTCTACTGCTGCTGCATTCGGTGTTCGATTTGCAACCTTCCCGGGACCATCAAGACAAGGACCGACCAAAGACGACCGAACGACGAGGACCAGACAAAACAAATCCAAAATCGCATAAATCCACGAGCGATCGGTGCAGGGGGCAAAGGATGAAGGAAGAGGGGCCTGTGATCGGCTGGGATCGCTCAAAACCGATCACCGCGTGCTAAACGCTTTTGCGGTTGCACACCCCGGGCACCCTTTCGTCTAATTCGTCGCTTCTCGTCAGCTTCGTTTACTGCGAGACGATCACCGATCGGTCATCGGTCGCTTTTCATCACCTCCCAAAATCGACGGTGGCATACACAATCATGCATCGTTAGCTTGATTGACCGTGGCTAATGTGGAGGGGCAACGTTCAGTTTAGTTGGTTGGATTTTAGTGAATTTTGTACAACATTTTATGGGGAACCTACTCCAGCAGAACCGTTGAGCAACAATGCTCAACTAACACTCCACAACCAGTTCGAAACAATCCAGATCGATCGATCGATCGCTTTATGCGACACTCAGAAGCACCTTGTGCGCATTTTTGGAAGCATATTTTTACCTGAACCCTTGGTGCGCGCCTGGACCGATCTGCCTTGTCCCCTTCCTTGCATGTCGTCCGCCGCGATGGTATTTCCTCTCGATTGCCATTCTCTCCAAAAGCGATCCGCACACACACACGCACGCACTCGTCGCGAAGTGTTATGCCGTAGCGCACGATCCATCCACGAGATCATTCGGCAAGAACATCGCTCGCATGGCTGGCGCAGTCAAAACAGCAATTTAACTGGCGAATTCCTTTCGTTCGCGCTCGCGTTCCTGGTGTTTTATGCTACAATTTGTGCTGCCTGTCTCAGACCGCTGCACCTTAATCTGTTCTGCTGCAGCAGTGTCTGCTGCGCGCTGGTTCGGCGAGAGCGCGCGCGATTTCGTGCTGGATGATTTGTAATCATCTCATTTAGCTGGTGGCCACCAGCCAGCCAGCCAGCCAACCGACCGGTCCAGCGATTCTGGCCACCTTGGCAAATGGCTCCTTCAGAGGAAGATAATTACAGTGGAGGGGGCTCCTGTTGGATGAAATGGAGTCCAAATGGGCGGTTCGAGGATGGGCGATGGGGGTACGCAGGCACGAGTCTGCCACGATCGCGCCACCACTTACAGCACCTTGCCTGCCGAAACGACGCGACCTTTGGAGTCGGAGCATCATTATCAGCGGCATAACTAACCGTGACCTCATAGAATGGAAGCGTCACACGTCAACAGGTGCCAATCGTGTAGAACACGGCAACGAACATGCACCGGGCGTGATGATTAGTCTTACACCGCACCACCACCATCACCACCATACGCAGCAGCAACGCCAGGATGACAAACGGGGTCGAGCAATGGTCGTCGTCGAGCACACGTTGTCTCAAGAACAGCAGCAGCAGCAGCAGCAACGCCGCATGATGCGGATGTAGATTCTCTGTCACCGGGCCCCCGTTTGGCCAGATGCCCTTCCGATGTTTACCTTTTGCCGGGTTCGCCGCACTGTTTGCGAACCAGATCTTCGGCGAGTAATTATCTGCAGTTTGGTTCTGCACTCGAGGACCGCCACTTAGGGCCGCCATTGGTCACCACGTTGTTTACCACACGGCCGTGCCCCGTGCGGCCCCCGGAGAGGACAGTTGTCCACAGAAACATCTGTCAAAAGATGGGCGGAAGAACGCTTTGAACTTGATCACACTCTAGGTTCCTCCACCGTCCGGTCCGGTTCACTTCCACATCGAGCGTTCTGCCGTGGTGATGGTGGCGGCGTCGGTCAATTATTGGTCAAGCCTGCCTGCCTGCCAGCAGAACCGACCAAATTATCGCTGAAAGTGTCCACTTCGGCTTGCGACTTCCTGAAGTGTGTCCAGATGTCGCGCTGTCGTCTGTGTCCTTTCCAAATGTCTGCCTCTATGCGTCTTTTTGCTCTCAAGTGGCCCCACGAGAGGTCATATCTCCTCGATTGCCATCTTTACTGCCATAGTTCCGGGTTAGCTGTCTCTGGGTAGATTAATAGCTGAAACTAGTCGAGCGTAATCGTCGAAGGAGGGAAGAATTCCTGCACCCAATAGACTTTTCTTTTCTCACTTTTTCGGATCCGGAACCCCCCCTGCTGGGAAGGGAGAGAAAATCTAGAGTGTGCAAGTCACATCACGCATTGTGGCAAAGCAAAATGGAACGTCTGACCATGACGTCTAGACGACATCGATTTTTCCGTTCTTGGCCTCGTTGGCTGGTGCTGGTGCTCCACCACTGATGTATCCCTTCCGGGAAGTAAGACCGGGAATCACATCAGCAGCAGCAGCACCATCGCGCTCCATCTGTTTCAGCCGAGGAGCCGGGGGAATTCTTTCTGTCGACAACTTTACAATGTTGCCTGCGATATGGACCGTCAATCTATCGGCGGCAGCGTATGGTTCCTGTCTGGGGCGTAAGATCTCAATTTCTTTGCGAGCTCAGCACACGCTGGGGCCTGACTGAAGGTGTCGGCTAATTTCGCAACTGTCAAACCGGGGCCCAGCTGATGGATAGGGTATGGAACGCACTCTGTCGACTGCATTTGGCCCGGTCCTTTGTTATCGTTTGAATGTAATCTTCAGCAACACTTCAACCGCGCTGCTCTCTGGTGCATCATGACGCAGGAGAAGCAAAAATCCCGTCCCGAACAGGTGTTGAAAATGCGTTGTACGCAGCAGCTTCTTACCACCAATCCATTCGAATCTTAAAGATGACGCTGGTTACAATGTTTAAGACAATGCGTTAGGGAGCTTCTTCTTCGGCTCCAACTTGATGTTCTATCTTATTCAAATCAAACGGTTCTGTGCCGATGTTTGGCTGCGTCAAGGACAAACTCAGATAATTCTTATTTAATCCAAATCCCCGGTCGATACGTCGATTTGGTTGGGTGCCGTTAGTTATTCCCTTTCATTTCATTTCCTCCTGCTGAAGCCCCGGATCGGATCGGATCGGTGCCTCCATCCATCCGGCAATCCATCCATCGATCCATCGCATCGGCAGGCTGCCAGAGGCCAGTCCTTTGTGTTTGCATTCCGATTCTCTTTCGTTTGTCATTTGAAATATCCCGAAAAGTGCAACTCCACGGATGCAATGCAAACAGGCCGACAGGCGCGCAAGGGCAGGCTGGAAGGATCGTGGAAGAAGCAGGGAGCTAAAGAGGGAGCCAGAAGAAACATCCGAAGACAATAATAATAACATTTTTCGTTTCACTTCCATTTCGGAACACAAGTGGCGGGCCGCCGCCGTTTGGCTGCGTTTTCGGGAGATTCGTTTGTGTCCGAATATTGTTAGTGTTTTATCCCCGTGGTCGGCTGTGGGCCGGCCGGCTTCACGACCGACGTCTTAGCCTCCTTCTCCTCCTTCTCCTCCTCATTTGGATCCCTCGGCTTCGGCTGACTGCTTGTCATGTCGTCTCCCTTTTGGCGTGCCTTTTCGTTCCTTCGCAGGAGAACAGTTGGATGCGAGGAGCATCCTCGATTGTGGTTGTGGCCGACCACTAGCGCATCGCATCGAGTAGCTCATTCGTTAGTAGCTCAAGCTGTTGACAGTTGCACAAAATTGAAGTCAAATCTTCAAATGTTTGAATTTGGAAATCAAACGAGCAATTTATAGTTTGCTTATATCATTCAATTCCTGGAAGATGTACGTTACGTCCCTCGATCAACTATCGAGCGACTATCTGTACGAAGGAGCATGAAACAATGAAGCACACAACCAATCGCTTGTTGACCATCGGTTGGTGCACTGCGGTGTGGTGGCTTATGTCAGCCTCCTGGGCCGTCGCCAGGCTTCACAAAGAAAAGCGAATGCGACTGGAATGCGCCGCCTCGGTCGGTCGGACGGTCGGTCGATTGCCTCACCTCGGCCGCCCGGTACCATTTGTTTGTCCATAAAAGGACACCCGACAACCGAGTAAGACGCACACACACACACGCATGTTGTGCGAAAAAGCGAAATGATCAGACGGAGGCAGTCTGGTGATCGAGCGCACCAGGCCACGACGGCACCGGCATGCCATCCAAAACGGTCCTGGCCCACGGCCTGGCGTTGGCTGGCTGGCTGGCTGGCTCGATGGCGAATTGGCGGTGATGCTCGTGGTCCGTTCTTTTGGGCGACCTTCGGCGGGTTTCTCTAAGATCGTACGCGCCTTCCCCTCCCTTCCCTTCCCGCGAGCCCCTTCCACCCTTTGGTGGTCATCTTACGCAAAAGTACCGTTAGATGTGCATAAGCCTGAGCGGAGAATCTTGCAGGTGAGCACGATGCACCCGATGGCTGTCTGCATTGTTTTGAACACTGCCAACACTGCGGTGGCGGCTGTGGCGGCGTCGACATACACAAGGACCAGACATCAGATCGAGCTCGATCGAGGAAGATGGTGGTGTTGTCGGTTGTCGGCGGTGTTCGGTGATGCACTCTGGTCAATTGTTGAGCCACCAAGTCAACCGCGTCCAGACCGCGCGCCAAGCCCTTTTGTTTGGTTGTGGAATTCGTGATCACTGCGCGCACCCTTCCTTCCACCCGATCCTTCCCGAGCCGATCTTCAGCGGGCGATGAATCTTATTACGAAAGCCGCGGACCAGCACCAGGCGTTGCGTGAGCGTGTTGTGTCCGAACCCTTTTTCGGCGCTGAACACAAGAAGCTGCGACAAACGGTCCTGCGCATAGTAATTCATATTCGGTTCGGGGCCAGCAGGCAGCAGCGATCGCCAGTGGCCGATCCACGATCACTGATAAGACACACACACACATACACACACGTTCGTGGGATCTGCTGCGTCTGCTGCGTTTTGCAGGAGTTGGCGATCGTTGGGAACCGACGACCGTTCGTACAAGCACCACACACACACACACACAGAGATCCAGTGATCCGCTGTGGCGGCGGCCGCGCCGGCGACGACGAATCGGTGAATTAAATAAAATTAAAATTTAATTTTCGTTACACACCATCGAGAATCGATCGATTCCGATTTGCGCGATGCGCTAACGATGCGAGCTGCAAGGCGGGACCACCGGGTGGTCGCGGTGGCAGCGATTGACAATCGGGCAGACATGCGGATCGCCGCAAGATGAAATGTGCCAATCATATGGGACAAGAAATGATAAATTGCATTCCGAGATTCCCGGGATATATGCATTTGGAGCGATTTATTTTTTTCTTTTGTGCTGGTTGGTGACCTTTTTTGCCGGCTAATTCCGGTTCGAACAGAGACATCTGAGCCGGGAAGGATGCGAATAGAGGATCAATTCAGCAGAAAGAATTGAAGGTATATCTTATATCTGCAAAAAAAATCAATGCAATGTGGTATTAGAAATAGTATTAAAACAGTTCTGAATTGATTTAAAGTTGATGGAAAAAATATCAAAGAAACTCGTAGTTAAGCGAAGTCAGCTGAAAGCGATGGACTTATTACATTACATGACTCAGTTTATTTTGTTGCTAAGTTACATCAACTACAGCTAATGCTGTGTACGGACATGGAAATCAGTAAAAAGGATAAACAATTGCTACAAGAAGGTTGTGTAAAGTTTCGGCAGCTAGATACCTTCAAGTCTGTAGTCAGCATAAGCTAAAGGAGCACGTTACGGTCAAAGTATGGAATGAAAAGCACATCAAGAGCTCAAATAAGCGCAAACAGTCCTCTGGCTGTCAGTAGAGGGTAGTAGAATCAACAAACGTTCAGCAAGAGTAGCAGGACTAATCCAATGAAAGCGCACGCGACCAAAACCGCTGCCTGTACCCCAAATATCGGATGTTTACCGCCCCGAAATCAAAGACACATTTCATGTCCAACTGTTGGCACACGTGCTTTTGGTCCTGATGGTCCTGGTGGCCCTAAGCAGGTGACACCGCACAATATATGCCCTGTTGGTGCGGCAAACAACCTTGATACCTGGTAGTAAATAAACATGATGGAAGACAAGAGTGTCCACTGTTTTGGCACGCAATCAACATGCTTTATGCTGGTGGAACCTGGGGCGGCGCCCACTGTTTGTCACGACAAATAGTACACCAACGCGGCAAAGGCGAAGCACGTACTCTCCCTCTCCCTAATGGTCGAATGACTGTATTTGTGCCCTGTGCTTCTGTGTTACTCCCGAGCTCGCTCAATTGGTTCGCTCAATCTGCCGGTCCCGAAAAAAGTAGGTGAAATCCAACTCCAACCTACATACCACGGGAGGTGAGGGAGGAGAATAC
>NC_064875.1:68853467-68858467 GCF_943734745.1 Anopheles darlingi
TTTCTCCCGGTAATTTCTGCGCAATCATTACGTGAGCCGGTGCAACCATAGTGGACACGTGCGCGCGATCGAGCGCGTGCGCCAAAACAACAGGCAGAACGGTTTACCGGTTGTTCTGAGAGCGAGAGCAGCTGGGAGGTGCGCGTAACTTATGTTTAATGTAGACGCCACCATGTTCTACCAGTGGCGAGCGGTTCGGGTGATGCTTTGCTGCGTCTGAACGGTTTCCCGGGTTTTTTATTGGTGACCAATCGGTGACAATCGGACCTCAGATCAGTGGCTGAACGACGTGTCATGAATTATTGAATGCGCATCCCGACCGGGAAGACCTGGGAGAAAGGGGACAGTTTGGTTGATTGAGTTTTGGGACAGCTACAGGAATCGCGTGATTCCTTGATTTGTGTCGCGGTGCCGCGGGTTGAGCACGAGTCAAGAGCTACTGTTTCTTCGCTTAGTAAACAAGCACTCGTGACTTATCTAATAATCACAGTGTCTTGTTCTTAGAATGTCATTGCATCTATCAAGGGATTCTAGTCTAAAACAAAACCTGTAAATTAAGGAAAATACAAAAAATCGTTCTAAAGATGTGAGAAAACGAACACGCAATATTTACAGTTAAAATATTTCAAACTTACATTTCATTGCCTTGATTTTGCGTATAAGTAAAACAAGTTCAGTGCGAAATTGCACTGAAACTTTCGGTCTTTCAAGTCTTTCCATAAACACACAACGTTCATGGTAATCCTGAAGTGATACATTCACCTCACGGAAGACCCTTTACCTGGGTGGGCCTCTTGCTGAACATCGGCACTGCGATCCTGCGTCAGATAAATCATAAAAAAAATCGTTATCGCCGTCCGGATCTTGCAATCCCATGCGGCGTCCGCTAGTGCAGGGACCACACTTTGCCAAATTCAAGAACCCCGAGGGCCCCGGAGAACGGCGATCATTATAGTCGTTGATTGTGATCGGTTATTTCGGAGCTTAGCGCCGAGACGTGCCACGTTTGCGGGTTCAAAGTGCCGAAAATGGCGCATGACTTACGACTTTTGATCCTCGCAGAACGGCGCACTGCCCACGCCCACGGACTTCGGATCGGGACCGTATTTGGGCTCTGGATCGCTCTCGTTACCGTGGTCATCCGTGGCTAATTAGGTAATTAATGGTGAGAAGCCATTTGCCTGTCGAAGGTGGAATCGGAGCGCCATTCGGCCCCGGGAGTTGCACACACGGTTAAAAACCCGAGGGACCGATCTCTGCAGATGCCCTGCGGAGCATTGCGGCTGCACCGAGGGGCAAGCTCATTTTCTGAATCGCCGCAGCCGCCGCCGCCGCCGCCGCCGCCGCCGCCGCCGCTGGAAGCATTTGGACTATTTCGTTTCGGGGTGGCACCACAAATCAAACAAACAAGCCGTAAATCACCTTCACCAGCGCCGGCGCGTTCGTTCGGGAATTCTCCTTTTTCTGCAGTCGGCGCTGCGCACTCCTTAAGCTGGGTTCCATTTAGGGGTCCCGAGGTTTTCGGCTGTCGAAAATTCGATTTTTTTGTTCCTTCGCTAAATTTCCGAGCAAAAACCTCCTCACGGCTCACGGGGACCTCCGGTCAGTGCAGGTCCATCCTTATCGTTATGGACAACCAAAACGGACGTGGCAGACGTTCGAGATCATCGGGCCTTGGAATTGAAGAAACAAAGCGAAAGACAAGTCCGAATCGAATCCGTGAGTGTCTGGCAAAGCCAGGTAGGCGGCAGTGCGGCCGCTTGGCTGGCTGGCTGGATGGCCATCCATTTTGACCTCTTGGGACGGACATCGACGCAAAAGGTCTGCAGCGCAAGCACCCCCTGCCTGCTTACATAAAACAAATCTCATAATTACCGGACGCAAATGGATCGGTACGAAAGGAATGGGGTCCATCAGTGGCGCTAATGATTGTTGGTATTTTGCGAACGAGGCGACGACAGACGAGGGGCGATCGTGGCAGTGGAAGAAAACGAAGAAACAATTCAGAATTATGTTCTTTCATTTGTTTCGTCAACGTAGTCAAGATGGTTTGTTAGTTGCTGTACTTATAGGAAGCGTTAGCGGCTCTACTGATAGTAGAGAACTTTAATTTCCAAGATCTTCAAGATTTGGATTAAAGAACTTGGTAAAAGAATCGGAGAAATTGAAGAAGAAGCGAAGCACATACTAGCTAAGCTCAAATTAGATAAATAGATTTGTAATTCTCGTTAAAAACAACAGAAAGGACCCCAAAAACAGTTTGCCTGCAAAGTCAACAATCGAGCAGACTGACAGCTGCCGCGGCTGCTCTGGATCTTCACGTCGAAGAGAGCACGCTCCAAGGAGGGGAGGGCGGGCAAGTGTGCTATAACCTTTGCACAAATATGCATGTTTTATCCCAACATAAGTGCCGACCGCGATGACGCCAGCTGAATTGAATCCGGTCCGGAGGTCGGAACCACGGGAGCACGAAATCAAAAGACGAGAAAACGGAACAAAACAAAGGGAACAACAAACCGAAACGCGTTGAGCGGAAGTGAAGAAATGGAACAAACAAAACAATAGATCGACCGAGTGTGCGTCTGTGGTGGGGTGTGGTGCGGCTGCTGCGGCTGCTGCTGCTGATCCACCAGGAGGAACCACAGGCCACCGACCAGGATGGCACGAGGGCAAATATTTGAAAGCATCAAGAGCGCAAATAAGACGCGACCAGCGCGCCGCGTGCCAACAGACCCCGGCCGGTCGGTTCTGGGCTCCTCGCTCGCAGGAGCAACACGCAACACAACTCCCGACTGTGTGTATGCGTGCGTGTGTGTGTGTGTGTGCTAACAATTCGCGCCGAGAATGGTCCCTGGATAGGATAATTGAGGCAAGAGACAGATCTCCCGGACGCAATGTGCGTTTGCTCGGGTTACACACAATGCCTACGCACACACACACCGGCACGTACAACATTCGTTCTCGCCTAGACTTCCGTCGATCTCGAGGAGGGGCGGGATCGCGGCATGTGCGCTTGATTGCAAACAAAAGATTTGGATCCGTCGCAACAACCATGGAGCTCGTCTTGAGACAGGGGGGGGGGGAGACGTGTACGCTTCCTCCTCTCCCTCGAGGACACGCCGGCCCCTTGTCGTCGGGGAGAAATTGTCCTTGCGCGCGCGCACAAACCCTGCAATTAATGTGCAGCTTGCGCAGTTCCGGTTCTTAATCGTAGCGCAATGTGATCACACCACATTGCAGCGTCACACACACACGCACACACACACGTGTGCTCTTCAATGTTGAAAAGAAGAAGGGGTCTGTCGATCAAAAGTCGAGTCGAGCTTGGTTGTTGAATTCTTCAAGGACTCCCACTTCCTTTGGCGTGCGAGTGTGTGCATTGGTGCGTGCAAGAAAGTTGTTTTTCCTTCATTAAAACATCATTTTACAACCATAGAATCCACTCACAAAACGAACCATTGGCGTATTTCAATCGTTCACTTAAGAAAACATTCTTTTCCGGCATAATTCGAGCTGAAAATGGATCAAAATGATAATCAAATCTTGATTGGTCTAATATGGTAGTCTTTGAGGTAGCATTTTCCCATGACTTACCGGCCGTTGATGGCGGCGCAGGCCACCCGGAATTGTGCGTCACGGAAGGACCTCCCAGCCAACCAGCCTGCCAGCTGGTCCCATTTTGCTGGTGCCTTTTTTCCAATTCCCGAAATCAATTACTCGCGCCCAAAAAGCGCGGTTTACCGTGGCCTCCTTCTCCTCCTCCTCTTCCGCCTAAATCGCCAATACCACCATCACCGGTGGCAGTCGTTCCGCTAGAGAATGGCCCTAGCTAGTGCCCGTGTGCTTTTCGGGTTCAACATCTTGTTTCCCAGCATCTCGGTGGCAGCAGTACACACGGAGCGCGGATCTAGCCGCTTAAATTGAGTAGTTATAATGATGTTCCGGACGAGCGGCCACCCGTACACACACACACACACACACGGGCGGGCGCGCGCGAGAAACAACCCCGAAAGGACGGAAGATCAAAGTCGATCGATCGAGCCACATGGTTGGTTGGTTGGTTGGTTAGTTGGTTGGTCGGTTTCGGTCTCGGTCTCTGTGATGGAACCGCCCAATCGCCGGTTCGCTGCTGGGGCTGGTCATGGGAGCCAACAGCCAGCCAGCCAGCTGTGAAAGAGTAAATTCGTTCTCAAGACCCGCCGGTGTGTGCCGGTGTGTGCCGGGCCGGACCACCAACCAGGTCTGGGAAGGCCGAACTCGGCTGTCCAGCGGCAAAGAGATGGAGATAGATCTGCACCGTTCGATCGGAAATGCCTTCTCTGTGTGTGTGTGTGTACCAATCTCCCAGATCGCCCTGGATCGATCGTAGGATAGAGGGTGGGGTGGGGCCGCGGAATGTCACACCAGGGCCGGGCGCGCGCACGCCGCTCGATTGAGGCTCTCACACAAATTAATGACTCACGGAGTGGTGGGACTCGCAACAACGGAAAAAGGGATCAACGAGCAAGCGAGACAGAGCCACTGGCCTGCCAGGTAGCATTAAATGAAGGAATCGAGCTAATCGGGATCTCAGACCCCCGCCGGGGGAAGGGTGGAGAAGGAATCGGAATCGGACACAACTAATCAGTAATTGGCGCGAAAAATGGTTGGTTCAGCGGCGCGAGTTCAGCAGCTAGATTTTTGGGTGGTCGCCTGCCCGGGGTCCCCGCGGGGGCCAGCGGAGTCTGGAGATGAAATTGACAAAGACAAATGAAAGAAGAAGAAACAAAAAGGCCTCGTGGAAGGAAGGGAGAGAACTAATAATCGAAAGCAACGAAATCAAAAACCAAATCATCATCGCGACCGCGAGCAGCAGCAGCAGCAGCAGCCGCTGAAGGCCTGATTATCTCTCAATAAATGTTGGTCCTCACCGAGGGCGACGCCTTCATCCATGCCCCGTTCGTTCCGTTACGGAGCAGCAACATAGTCCCCGAGGGCCGAGGGGCCGCGCTTTTTTGGGG
>NC_064875.1:68878467-68880967 GCF_943734745.1 Anopheles darlingi
TGCGTCCTCGGGTAGAATGTGTGCGCTGGTGTGAGTGAGGATTCCTGCGTGTTTATGTGATGCCAATCCCTCCCCGAGGTGGGGTGAAATTATGGTGGCCGGAGTGTCGTCGTCATCGCGCGCGCCTTCAACCCCACAACACAACACAGCTCGCACACACAAGCGCAGTATAGCCGGTGTAATCGGTTTGGTGTGTTAGTACACGCGTGACTCATGCCAACACACACGGAGGCGCCCAACACAACGCAGACGTGAATGTGTGAAATTGGTTAGGGGATTCCTGCCCGCCGCCGTCGCCGTCGTCAACGGTAGTACCGCCGGGATTCCACCGGGGGAATGAATATGTAATGCAATTTAATCAACGAAAGTGAACAACGACCCTGCACAGACAAAAAACGCGCGCGCGAGAGGCACACAGTCCGCTAGCGTGGGGTATCCTTGGCGGTGTAACGGTGTGGCATGCTGGTATGCTGGGTGCAAAAACTTGACAAATTTCGGTGCCGGATCGCACCGACAACGAATGGAATAAATTGAACGATGTTGATGTAGGCATAGGGAACCGGGCAGCAGACACCAGAGCTCATCGTTTGAATTCTGCAGGTAAAGTTCTGGAAGAAGGGTGACGATACGGTTTATGATGCCACTGAGACTTGCTAGCTAGGTTGTGTTGCTTCTACTATCAATCAGTCATCGCTGATGGATCAATATGCTAGTCTTACAGTGCATGGTATTTGCGAGAGATACATTTATGGAGGTTTCGAAAATAATGGGAAACCATAGAACACGGAACAATAAGTCATTCTGGCTCAGTAAAAATGTTAACCCCTTGAATGATACTTCATATGCATGCGTATATCATTTTTTCATATCATAAGTAAGATACCATCTTAGTAAAATGTAAAACAAAATGAACGAAGCCACGACAGTTGAATATTTTTAGAATGAAGTAAAAGTTTGGGTGTATTTATTTCAAATGAAGGATTGATTTCGTTTGTCCTAATGATTGATGAGAAACATTACAACTTTATTATCCAAAGCATATCCTTGCACCTGCAACTGATTGAATAACAGAAAGAACATTTCATTTCCTCATAAATCTCCTGTTTTAATAATGATATTTCATTATTAAGTATATCACAATCTCGCAAATTTATGTTGTACCGAAAGCAACATAACGACCATCGTTTCGTCGTTTATTAGCGAAACCTTAACGATGAGTACCGGCAAACCCTTGCCGCGGGGCCATTTAATGGTAGTTCGAACGTTCGTTTTATTTGTATAATGATTTCCGCATCGCGCAAAAAGGTCAGGGAGGAGGGTTCAATAATAATGGGTTTCCGTTCTGAAACCGAGGAGTCACCCTGCTAGTGCCAGTGAAGTGGAAAAGCGGAAGGACTTCTTCTTCACCGGTCGCCTGCCGCTCGAATTAGTATCAGTAGCCTGGAAGCCACTGCAGTGCCGACTCCTGTTCGGCTCGGCTCGTTGCCCGTGTGTGCATGATGGTAAAACATAAAATATGCAAAAACCAGAAGGGCGGTACATTTATCAAGCCTCCTCCCCCATCTATCACTACCACTTGGTGCACGATGAGCGCGTGAAATTTGAGGTTAGGCTCGGGAAGGTGGATCCCATTTTTACTACCGTATGGACTCGAGTCGATGGCCATCATTGGTAATTTATTCATTGCAGTACCGGTTGCACTTAGGCGCAGCAGAGTGCCGCATTCGAGCTGCAAAATTACCCCCTCGGTGATCTGGTTACTGCCCTCACGAAGGACTGTGACTCGAGTATGCATCGATGTTCAATAGTTAATGCCATTTGATTGATGGTCACTGTCTTTATTACCCTTATTCCAGGAGTGCCATACGATGTTGGAATGCTAGCAAACGGGGCAAACGAAATTGCAATATAACGTGTATCGTTTCATTAATGTTGCAACATTCCGATCAGTAAATAGTAGTTAAATCATTATACGCAGCGTTAGGAAGCTTCGTACCAGTCGTTGTTTTAAAAGAAGTTTTGAACATTCAATTCCCAGTGTCCTTTCTCATCTCGTCGTTGTCGTAGTCACCTCTAGGAAGCTATAAAATCCGGCCCTGGCGGACTGGCGAAATGGTACACTTTCCCACACGCAGTTGCGGTTGTCGACCAGCGGCGAAAGGCGAAGAGGACCGAGAAAGGTGCACGCAAAGCATAGAGCGAGAGCACGCACGCAATAGATCCTTCCAATCGGCAGGAGCATAGTTACTGCTATCTAAGGTATCCATCGCTAGGACGCATCATCAGGGACAGTATGCGGGATAACGGGCTCTCTTTCTCTCAGGCGAACTCGTCTGCGTCCCCAGGGGTCCCAGTGACCCCTGGCCGCCTAGTGCTGGGCCAGTATAGTGCCAACACACGGCGATACACGGCACCAGATATATCCATTCCCGGGGAGTGAAAGAATAATGATTTAGAAGTTGCGACGTGCCCACGACGACGGCGACGACGACAACGATGA
>NC_064875.1:68888467-68893467 GCF_943734745.1 Anopheles darlingi
TCGGGTTCATTAGAAACAAATTAGCCCAGATGAAGATGATGATGATGATGATGATGGTGCACACCCGATAGTAGATGGACGGGACAGATCCGATCAGACAGCAGACGACGACAGGCGCGGAGGGGTGTAGGTCTCGTGCGCGCTCTGCCCACGAGGTAGCAGGTTTCAGATTCCATCACGGGGATTCCCCTAATCACCATAACGCCATCAGTTGGACGTGAGGAGCCCGGTGTGGCCGACTGCGAGAGATCTCGGTCTGTCTCGGTTTCTGGTTCTGGTAACTCGAGACCGTTTCCATTACGCCGGCCATGGCCGGCGCCCCGCCTTCCCCCAAAGATTCTAATCTAGGTCATCGGGAGCGAGATGCACGGGCCTCTAGGGCCCCAGAGTGGCTTACAGATGTCAGCGTCTCGTGTCCAAACACTAAATACCTGAGCTGCTGCCGCCACAATCACAATCTATTTGCGACGATCTTCTGTTTGTTTCCTCTCCGTATTTGTTCGCGACGACACCCTGGCAGCAGTTGGTCGATGGAACTGAACCCGATGAGCACTTGAGCACGTGAGCATGTCTGCTCCTGGCCAATTGAAAACGAAATCAGCCACCGATCGACCACAGATGGTGTGCAGCTAGCAGCGAGAGAGACAGAGAGAGAGAGATAGAGGAAACCTAATTTTGGTCAAATCGATCAGAGACATAGCTAGCTAGTTAGCTACTGGCCTATCAGCCGGTTAGAATCGTTGAAAACAAATGGAAATGACCTCCGCCAACGGTGTCTTCGTCTCATGTATCCTTTTCTCTTCTCTCATTCGCGCCTCTGTTTGCGATTCGATCGACGACGTGTCCTTTAAGACCTCGCGTAAGTTCAGAACGATGGAGTCCCTTTTCGGACGGAGGCGACAACTTCGGCGTCGACGACGGCAACGGCGGCGGCGTTGGCGGCGGCTCCGGTTGTCTGCGACGGAGGCTCGTTCACCCTCGTCGCCAATTTAATGTCGTAGTAAAACTTTTTGTTTATTGTGGGTCCTGGCGGGCGGACACGCCATATGACTATCGGTCTTTGCGACGACAACGTGTCCGTGCGTTCCAAAGCACTTGGCCCGTTTCAGGTCGGCCGAGGACACCGAGTATTGATTTTCGTGCCAGCCCGTGCTCGTGCCAGCAGGTAAGGCAGGCCATCAATCTGGGATTCGTGACCGGTCGACCGGCGAGTGGCGGGTGGCGGACGAATTGAAGCCCGTTGAAGCTAAGCCAAAGGAGAACGCACTCCTTTCCTGACCTACTAACGACGGGCTGGTCTGTAAGTAGTGCTTAGCGCTTAAGGGCAGTGACTTGATAAGTGCCAGAAAATGCTAAGAGGTGACTTCAGAGAGAAGAAGAAATATCGAATAGCCAGCCCCGCACCTTGAGGTGCTTAAGACCACCTGATCGCAAAGAGGAACCCCCGGCCAATGGCGATATCTGCATCGATATCGACCTTCCATGGCTGGTCTCTGTACGGATGGAGCGTGATTAAATGCCATAAAGTTATTCTTTAACCTTCAGCTAGTAAACGATTTTTATCAGGCCAAAGGCCGGCGTCGCAACATAGTGCTGCTGCCTGGCACCGAGGCAACCGAGGTAGGCCAAGGACCCTGCTCGTACTCGGTACGAAAGAAACTCGGACGAAGGACCGTCCGTGCTGCTGCTGCTGCTGCCACTCCGCCCGTCATGTAGCATGGCAAGCGGCTTTCGATCCGGCGTCAAAACGTTCACGCAAAAGGATATCCGCAGCCCTCGAAGAAGGCAGAAAAAACGATGCCTGTTGGCAATAAAAATTAATTATTTAATTTTATTGGTTGTTCTATTCTGTCGGCATATCCTGCTGGCGGCTGATTCTCTGACATTCTCTGACGGTTCAAGACCCCTTGGGCCCCCGGGAACAAACCGCACGCCTGTCTGGCGTTTGATAAGTTATTAGACACCATAAAACACGGCACGGGGAGAGGCTTCGATCGCTTTCTAAAAAGGATTCCAAGTGCAGCCCTTATGGCTCGTGGACCGCGCCTCAGAGAAAGTGCATCGCCAGTGGTCGGATCGTCAGAAGGATCACCATGATGTTCACGCGCTATCCGGCATGTCAAGCCGGCTCCGTGCCGCCTACTCTTCACCGGGCAACAGTTGCTTGCGTAATAAATTTCGAATTCACTCACGATGGCTTGTGTCTGTGAAAAGTGGCAACTAGACCGCCTACTTGGTCGCACGCACAGACTGCCTAGACCTTTTTTGTTTTTTGTAGGGTTATTAACTCCCGAAGCGAAATTCGAAATTTTGAGATCGCAATCTGGATTCTCCGAGTGTATCATCTCACGCCCCAGCCAACAGCATGCTTTCCACAATGGAGTGGTAACACATTTCTCTCTGGCTGCTCTGGCCTTAAAGCATCTTCTTCCGCTTCGTGCGCGGGAGTCACACAACTGTCGCTCGAGTGCCGTGGCAGCGGAGAGCGAAGAAGAGGGAAGGAAACGAAAGCATAAATATCACTATTTTATGATCACTGCATTTCCCGTGCACAGCGCGAGCGTGTGCACCACCACCGTGTACCGTGGCTGTCACGGTACAGACCACGATACGGATCACTGGAACTGGAAGAACGGGCCTGATCCGTCAACCGTCCGAAAACTTCCAGCCCGCCAGTCAGCTAGAAGCAGCAGCAGAAGTCCGTTAGCTTATAGCTTTTCGTCGCGGTTTCGTCTCCGTCTTCCGAAACCTTTTCCCTGCTTCCCTCCAGCCACAAGCTGACGGCACAACGGTGGCGACCTTATTTGTTGACACATTTCCGATAGGAACTGCCGCTCGTGCTGCTGTTGTTGCTAGGTTGGTGGTGGTGCTGCGGTGCGGTCTAGTACCGAGCGAGACACGCGAACATCAATCGACCCCGAATGCAGTTTTCCGGCCACCAAAAACACACACACACACACACAACAGTAACATAACCACATAAATACGGCATTTCCACAGGTTATAGCTATTGAGAAAAACCAATAAAACACTAACTACCGCCAGTCAGCTGCCGGCTCTGACTGTGGCGTTCCGGGGGTACCGTCAAGACATCAAGAGATCCCGGTACAGCCGGGGACGGCGAACCGCACAGCGCACGCGGCATCTCCATCAGATTGTTTGTAAACGATTAGTTCTGCTGAATTGGATGTCTTTTGAGCGGTAATTGGGTTTAATTACGTCCGGGAACTGGGCCATGCGACTCAACTACCGCATCAACACCTTTTCCTTTGATGGAAATCCTTTTTTCCGCTGCCGCCGCCACTGTTTAACCCTTTTCCATTCCTTACGGGGTGGTTTTTGATTGATTGACGACGACAATAAGAGAACTCCCGGCCACGCTCCGGCGGTGTGCGTTGTATGGGAAATTGAAAAGGTGGTCCCAGTGTTTGGCGCATATGGTACCCGGGGTCCCGACATTCTGGCATGTGTCACGGTACCCAATTGCCACCTTTCAACCCTGGTAACCCGTTGGTGGGGTTCGAGTTCGTCTATTACTCCGGTTACTTCGGTCGATTCGATACGCACCCTTTAGCCTGGCGTTACATATCAACGAGCGTTGAAACTGGGGAAAAAGGATGTTTTTTTCGCTTCCGAAGCGGTAGCGAAGGAGTTAATCGATCGAATAATTGGTCATAATTTGGTCTACGCCTGGGGTGGAACTTCTGTGAAATACATCAGTTGGAACCTCGACGGCGGGACCATTTTGATATTTTATATTCACTTTGAAGTGGACTACACTTTACTTATCAAAGTTCAGCAGAAGATAACTCTTAGTGCAGCTGGTGGCGTTATTAGTTTAAACATTAACCAATCAGTCAAATGATCAACCGCAAACCTGCTCAAACATTGTACAACACATCATCTGCGTTACAATGATAAAAAAAAACAAAACGGGGTGGGACCTTCTTCATATGATTTATTCTAGACATGTTGCGATTGCAGTTCGCTGGAAAATTCACTTGCCAAAAATTCCTGGAATAATGTCTGCAACGCAACAGAAGCAGAAGAACCCTTCCACAACCGCAAAACATTTCTCCCAAAAAATCAAAATGCAACATTATGCTATATAACTGTACATACCTCAGCCCACTACCACCACCGCCACCGACGCAATTCTTCCTCTGCTAATTAATTCGACAATGCACAGACACAGTGACGCAGTACACCGCACGCACTGGCCTGTGATGGCATATGAATTGTCCGATATGAAGCATGATGCTGCTGCTGGTGGCGGTGGTGTGTCCAGGTGATGCGGTTCGGAGTTGAGCGATCCGATTGGACATGTGCGCGAGGCACGAGCCATGTCGCGAGCATGCCCGGGGAGAACAGAATTTTTGAACAGAACCTCAGTGGCGCGAGCGCTCGCTGCTCGTTGCTCGTTGTTGGTGAGATAATTAAAAACCAGTTACACGAATCCCGCGATGCTTGCTGGCTGATAGCGTGTGTGTGTGTGTGCGCGTGTGTGTGCGGAAGTGGCGGTGGATCGCGAAGAGGACATCAGGTGGGCACCCGTTGACCAATCGATCTTGAAGCCGCCCTGAATTGAAGATGCAGCGCACGAGACAAACATTTGTTCCATAATTCATGCGACGTACCGCCGACGGCGGGGGGTTTGCAGCTTGTCTGCACCTTGTTACGTTTGCCCGGAGGAGGGAGGAGCCGAGGACGAGGCCGAGGACGAGGCCGAGGCCACCGAGGGGTGTTGGTCGAACCAGGCACGCACCGCTGTGATGATTGTCCTTTGGCTCGCGGCAGGCGGGACTGCCATTTCGATTATGCTGATGTGTGGTGTGCGCGACGCGACGAGCTCGTGCCTCGCGAATGCCACCTGGTAGGCAGACGCACCGGTGCGAAACCACCACCACCACCACCACAGCCGGGGCGGCCGAACACCACCACCCTTCTGGTAGAATGTGATCCGGTTGCGATTGCGCGCATCGGAAACAAGCGGCCAACCG
>NC_064875.1:68898467-68930967 GCF_943734745.1 Anopheles darlingi
CCAGTTACGGGGCCGGGCGTTTTGAGATTTACCAACTCAACTGTGAGAAACGGAAAACAACCGCCAAACTCTCCCCCCTTTCGCCACCTTCTCCCACGCCGGTCGATTGTACGAGGTGAAAACAGAAAATGGTTAATAAGGCCGCAACAACACCAAACCCTTGACCAAAAAACACTGACCACCCAACCGACCGCTTGAACTGCTCCGCATCCAAAAAGCGTCGAAGTCATCTTTTATGAACGTTAGATTAATAAGCATTATTGACTTAATAAGCCATCGTTCTAAGTTCTAGGAGTTCACTCCTCTCCCCCACGCACGTTGCTGCCACCCGTGGTTCTCATCGCGGCATTGTTTGATGTCTCCGCTGACTGTTCAGCGTCTGTTTCGAGCATAAATGGTCAACGGAACTACCACGGAGGGGTCGGTTTGGTGGACAGTTTATGGCTCGCATCCAGGTGTGACGAGGTAACGTATCGCGAGCACCAAGTCCAAGCCCCGTCAAAAAGGTATAAGCCATAAGCAATTTATGGGCTTATGTTGCGAAAGAACACGTGGTCGAGGAGGGAAAGAAATGCGGAATGGTGGCCGCCGGCCACCGGCTTTATTGCACCAGCCAGCATGCTACCGTCCCTGTGGCGCTTGCTGTGGTCAACGACGACGACGACGACGACGACGACCATGGTTGCCACAACTAATCGGAAGGATCATCGATGGATTATGAAGTGAAGTGAGGGCGCAAGCAGCGCGTCGAGCTCATCGAGGTACTTGGCTCTAATTGGATATGGTCTGTTGGAGAAACGGGTATGCATCAGCGGTTGCCACATGCGATGGGCATATCCGAGACCACGGCAGAGGAAGGGGGAGCCTCGGGTCTTTAAAGATACTTTGCCACTGATAGAACTCTACTGTTTTGGATACTCGCGGGGGATCTCAAGATCATTTGCTGGCGTCTAGGAGAAGCCCACACGAACCTGCTCCACATTCCAGGAAAAAAAAACGCTCATTTTAATTGCACATTTTTCCAAAGATTGCACCGCGCGCGGAATCATCCCAATTTGACGGATTCCAACCCCCAAACCCAGGCATTCCTCCCACGGTTTTATGTCTTTATTGTTGCAGCACCGGCAGCAACGCGACAAGCGACCAACAACAGGGCTCACGGGGATGATCATCATTCGTAAGCGTATCGTATAGTAATCAGCAACAGCAGCAGCAGCAGCAACAGTAGTAGAAACGCGAGAAGAAGTCTCAATATTTATGACGGAACGAACGAACGGAGTTGCGCCTTAGTGGACGCACCTCAAAGTGCAATCTGATCCACCCCTCGCGGCCAAGAGGGCACCGGGCACCGGGCAGCGGACTGCCACCAGCAGCAGGACGCGAGCCTGGGAGCCTGGGAATGTCGAAAATGAGACACCATTAACCTCGTGCGCGCGCGCGCGAGAGAAATCTGAGAAATGTCGAAAATTAATCATTATAAATGACCTCCAATTAACCGTTCGCCGTGTCAGTGACTCACTCCGGTGTTGCTGGTGCTGGTGCTGGTGATGATCGTGGTGATCGAAAGGGACGATTTTTGCCAAACCAGTGCGCACACGCCACGTGGCCAGATCGATTGGTCGAAATGATGTGGGTTACACATACACACATCAGTGACCACTGAGCACCGCGTGCTGGAATGTAGAACACCGCCAACACGGCGGTTCGATTGACCCTCACTTAACGGCGCGCAAATGGCGAAGGTTTTTCTGGCTCGAAATTTTCCTCTTCTCGCCCCAGCGGTGGTGGTGGTGTCGCGGCTAGGGTGCATCCATCCACGCACCATTACGAGCCAATTACTGCGCGCGTAGTTCCGTGGAAAAATGGGGGATGATTTTCGAAGGGGATGGGGGAAGGAAAATTAGCTCACAAACAGCGGCCTACCAGCAGCACTGAAAAAAGGCCCGGCGCTGGATGATGATTGAGCCATCAGCAGCAGTGACGTGATTTGGTTACGTGTGGCCCCAGCCGCACCGTAATTGAAACTAATGGCCACCGTCGTAGCACCGTGGCCTTCGGTGCCGGTTTTCTAGTCAAAAAGTGATTTTTCAAAATTTACCCAAACCATCCGCGATGCACGACCACCAGATTGTGAGGCCCCCCTCCCCGGTTCTGGGCCTCCTTCATTGGGGCAACACTGAACTAGAATGGCCACTGACCTGATGGACGTTATGTTGTTTGCAACAGTTGCACGCTGCAGCCGGCTGCTGCATTCGATGTCATCAATCATTCAGCCCAGCAAAACATTCTCTCGGACTCTCTCGCGGAAGGTGTCCAGCATCACCATCATCATCATCATCATCATCATCAGCATGGGCAGCATGGGCAGCAGATTGTGGAGATCGGTTATGCACATTGTTTGCAATCCATTTGCATGAATCGTATCATTACGGGGGTGCAAGTGCCATTTAGGAGTGCCAGACCGTGATTAACTTTAATTACTCGCGGGACACGATCGCTATCTGCTGCCGGTGCCGCTGCCACTGCCGACCGCGCCCCGATTTGCATTTGCGAGGCAGATCATCATCCGTTGATTGTGCAGATCATTTTTAATGATATTCTAGCATAATTGCCACACTGGAAAACGGGAGGGGGGGGGGATAATTAAATGGGACCAGGTCTGCTGGCTGTACACGCACCCTCGTGCATGCTTGCACACGAAGAGCGCACATGAGTGCGCAGTGCAAGAATGCAGAATGCACCGCTCGACCATCGTCCGGGAGCACCAGCAACGAATAAAAAGGTTGGTTGTGCTCGAGGGTTGGGTCGAATATGAATGTACATTGTTTGTGAAACACGTTCCGATCCTCTCTCGCTCTTCTCTCTCACCCAAAGTGATGTCAATCCACTAACAAAGGCTAAGAGGATCTTCTGAAAGCTTTTCCTAGAACCCGGGAACTGCACGGTTCAATTGGAGAGCGCGTCTGATCTTTTCGCTAATTATCGAATTGTACCGCGTAACTTGATACATTTTTTGGGGCCTGATCGCATTTGTCCATCGTCGAGTAATGATCGTGTAAAAGGGTAATCAGCATTAGTTCCCTCTAGCCTTGTCCATGCTTTACACCTATTGGTGGCTTATGAAACAAAAAACTACTTTCGTTGCGGTGCACAAGTCTCAAGTGGAGTTCGTGGCGTTCGTGGCCCTCAAGGCTTTGAACGATCACGATGGGTGTGAAGCATTGAAGTCATTATCGACGTAGTGGCTACAATTAGACGCAAGTGTTTGGGAAGGATCAGGCACACCGGCAAAGGAGATGAGGCGCAACAGCGTAAAGGCAACCTCCGGTCCGGAAAGTGGATAACTAGCTCCAGGCTCCTCTAATGAGCCTCGACAATTTGGGAGAAATGCATTTGCCCGTCGAAGATCCTGTGAGCAGTGCGGTGGGAAACAATAGAGCGTGGGATCGCTACGCTACGTCCTTTTTCTTCTCCCCCCCGTTCCTCCATCCACTCTCACTCCTTCGCTACCTTCACTTCTTTGCCTAGATACACACAAATATTTATGATAATTTATCGCATTATGAGATGAGCCGTAGCCGGGAGCGCACTGCACTGGCTGCTGCTGCTGCTGTTGCCGAGGATCGTTTTGCGGATGTTTTCTTTCCCTTCGCCCAGGATGTTTGCCATTTGCACCCAGGGTCCCGGAGGTTTCGTTGTTTAGAGTTTTCTCGGAGCGTAGTTTTATCATAAATCAAGCTCATCTTACGCACCGAGCCACCGACCACCGAGCGGCCAACAAAACGTGCTCCGCCAATCGTTTGTAGAAATCCCTCCGAAAGCACGTCTACGATGACAGGAGGGGGGGATAGGGTGAGAAAGGAAAAAGGGTAGCCTAATCCTTTTTGTTGTCATCACGTCCGACTGCCGTCACGGATCCCAAGGATCAAGGTCGGTCTGGCTCACTGGCTGGCTGGCTAACTGGTTGACCGGAGGCAAATGTCCTAAAACAACCTTCCCAGGAGCGAGTGCGGTTGCAGTTTGTTCTCTGGATTCCTTGTTTTCCGCCCTCTTTTGTTGTTGTTTGTTTGCTGCTGTGCGGTCCTGCTGCGAAATGTCCTTTTTCGTCCGCATATTTTAGTGTCCGTACGACGCATTTTGCAAGGATGATCGATGATAGTGTGTATCATTGTTTGACATCACCGTCATGGCGTAACTTGTGTCTTCTACTCCTTGTGAACGTATTTTCCTATCATTTCTGCTCCCTCAATCCGTGCGCTTCCGGACGTGCCGAATTGCCGTGCCAAAAAAGGACCTGATCGCAGGACAATATACCAGACTTCTCGGTCGACCAGTAATAAAGTATAAACAAAGAGCGAAACAAACACAACAAAATTACCAACAACACTCCCAGGGACCTGAGGCATTGAAATCGAAAACATGGCTTCCCGAAGAAAAAAAAATCATTTGCAACCTTAAGATGCTCCGTGCTTCAAATGTGCCGCTCTCGGCGTCCAGAAGAGACCCTTTTCTTGGGCGTGCACGGTCGGATGGCCCTTAGGGGGTCCAGGTAAATCAATTAGTCGCCCAGGACGTGTTTGTTTAAGGTTACGACTTATTCCCGTTCGCTCCATTGTGTTGACATGTACTGATCCGTATCGAGGACCTCGGCGGCCAGAGGGTCTCTCCTGTCCGCCCTGGTCACGTTTTTGCCACGGCAATTGCCGGGCGGGACGACGTCCTGGGCCGGCGGTGATCATGATCTTCTGTCTCTTCGATGGTCTTCTTCGTTACTTCGGTATTCCCAATTCGGTACCAGTCTGTTAGGTCCTTACTCGGTTTTGCTTCCAAGATTCCTAGCGGAGGTCGAGTGTCTGTGTGTCTGTCCGTCCGTCCGTCCGTCCGTGTGTCCGATAATCGGTCGGTCCAGTGCCCTGAATGCTAATGTTCCCATTTGCAACGGTCATGCTCGCTTGATTGACTGGGGGGGGCTGCGATGTGGTTTTGTGCAAACACGATCATCCCTTATTTGGTTAAATGCAGTTTTGCAATCCGGGATCGTAAAATTGCTTAAACGGCTTAGCTTGATTGTTTCGTAAAGCCTGAAAGATGTTTGGGATTCTTCCAGACCAAGAAACGGGCCCCTCTCCTTCCCATTTTTCGTGGCTAATGCTTTCCTCAGCTGGCCAAATATTTAGCATACAAAACGAATGTCATCTGGACCATTGGCATTAGGGTCTTGGAATGGATTAGGCGGTCGGTCGTCGTGTCTGTGTGCATCGATGTCAAATAGATTTGATCTGAAAATGGGCTGATTGGATCGTCAATTGCGAAAGTAGTTGAACAATTTCATTTCGTTAAACAAGTCACATTCGCCGAAGATCAATGGTCATGATCCTCAGTGAGGCCGCTTAAATTTATCTTATAGTTAATCGATGTCGACAAGTGCTTGGTGTCCATTATGCGCATCTTCCACGAAGCAACGAGCTACGATTGCTGTATGTATCGGTGGGGGCGGAGTTATGCTTCGATCATTGCGTAGCATAAAAAAGAAGAGAGAGAGAGTCGGAGAGAGAGAGAGTTTTGCGCTTTGAGATGAGAAACTCAAATGAACCTTTTTGAATTTGAGAATGAATTACTCATTTTTTCTCTCTCGCAATGAGTTCTTCTGATCGTCTCGATCCACCTCGCGACAACGCACAGAACCCCAGGAGAGCCTTTTTTTTTTGTTTCTTCGAAAAGGAATCCAGCGCTTAAACACCTCGACTTCCAAAAAACCAGAACGCAAAAACTTCTTCTACTCTTGTGTGTCGACGGCCGGCGGTGGCGAGAATTCTGGCAGCACACCGGAGATCTCGTTATTGTTGAAAAGCGGCGGACGACGACGTGAACCCCAAGACAGCGCGATTTCGACTTCGGCGGCGACGCTCGACGCCATGCCGACGAGGTGGCGCACGCACGAGTTCCAAGAGCTTCATCTGTCTCTCGCTCTCTCCTTCACTCCTACCGGAGATATGCTCCTTGGTCGTTTGCGAGAGGGAGATGGAAGGGCCAAAGGGTTTCGACGAAATTTCCCGAACGGCCCAAGCGAACCCGAAGCCGAACCGAGGTGGCGAGTGAAGCACGTTACCGAGAATGTAGGCGGATGAAGGTAGGAATTGATTTTATGTTGATAAACTAATTAATTGATTATGATTTCTGAAGCCCAACGACGAGCCCTTTTGCATCTCGATCGCGAAAAGGGTTGACGGGAACATTAAACAATGTAAAGAAGGGTTTAGGGCGGTGGGCAGAGGATCAACAAGCGAGACGAGGCTGATGACCGCCTTCGATTGGAGTATTGATTGAATTATTAGAATAAACATGCTTCACAAGAGATTATGCTGAATGTAAAATTAAAACCATTATGAACTGATGAAGGAGGAAGTTGAGCATTCTTGTTGAAGGCTTTTGTAACTCTCTATAGTAGTAGTAGTATCTATACAATAGACATTTAATCGGAGCATAAATCGAATGATGGAATACGAAACAGATGAATCGTTGGGTATTGAACAGAACAATTGTTCATGACGACGATGATTGTTAACAATTTCAAAAGATCAACGAGAAATGAATCGGATGGAAGACAAATTATGCGACGAATTTATGCAACTTCTATCAGGTTATTGCAGATAACTTATGGACAATCAGTATCGTCAAATACATTTCACATTTCTATCGACTTTGTTGTTGAACTTTTTATCTTAATATTTGGCGTAGAAGGGTTTAGAGAAGGGATATTGGGAGTAGAAGAGATGCACCTCATTTTGCAACGGTGTGAATATCAAGCTGAATTCTAAACAAAACCATCGAAACATCACCGGTCACACTCGCAATTTGATCCTCTGCCCACCGCCCTTAACCCTTCTTTACATTGTTTAATGTTCTAGTAAACCCTTTTCGCGATCGAGATGCAAAAGGGCTCGTCGTTGGGCTTCAGAAATCATAATCAATTAATTAGTTTATCAACATAAAATCAATTCCTACCTTCATCCGCCTACATTCTCGGTAACGTGCTTCACTCGCCACCTCGGTTCGGCTTCGGGTACGCTTGGGCCGTTCGGGAAATTTCGTCGAAACCCTTTGGCGCTTCCATCTCCCTTTCGCAAACGACCAAGGAGCATATCTCCGGTAGGAGTGAAGGAGAGAGCGAGAGACAGATGAAGCTCTTGGAACTCGTGCGTGCGCCACCTCGTCGGCATGGCGTCGAGCGTCGCCGCCGAAGTCGAAATCGCGCTGTCTTGGGGTTCACGTCGTCGTCCGCCGCTTTTCAACAATAACGAGATCTCCGGTGTGCTGCCAGAATTCTCGCCACCGCCGGCCGTCGACACACAAGAGTAGAAGAAGTTTTTGCGTTCTGGTTTTTTGGAAGTCGATGTGTTTAAGCGCTGGATTCCTTTGCGAGGAAACAAATAAAAAAGTAACCCCAGTTTCTGTGCGTTCTCGCGTGGTAGGTGTGAGTGTTTGTGTGTTTAACTTGTGGGCTCCCTTTAACCTTGCCCGCTCACCCGATTATCCTCGCCCGGTGCACCATCGGTCCGGCTCCAGATAATTGAATCGTCCCATCGGGTGTGTCGATCGTCCGATCAAGCGAGCGAGCGAGCGAGCTAGTGTTCGCCCCCTGTGTGCTGTGTTGTGTCTGCCGAGAACCACGTGTCCCCTGGCGCGTTTCAAGGAATCGCATCCAAACACACAACCGTGGTCCAGCGGGCGGCGCGTGCCATTTTTGCGGGTAACGCAAAAGTCCTGCAAGTGGTGTGGAAGTGGTAATTAGTGGTGTTTGTGTCTCTCTCTCTCGCACTGCTGTGTGAAGAGGCCTCTCGGTCGCTGCCGCGACGAAAGAAGTGCGAAAGAGGTACGGCCGGCAAAAGGGCGCGCCACGATAGCGAGCCAATAATAATACAAATAATAATAATAAAGTAACAAAAGGCCACGACCGTCGGCCACGGAATTGTGTGTAGACGGCGACTTCTTCGACCGTCTTCCTCGATTCTTGTTCGATTTGTGCATCCACCGTGCGTGCGGCGACCGCGAATGCTGCGGGTGGTGTGGTAGTGGTGGTGTGCCGGGTTGGTTTATATCCTTTTGTGCGCGACGAAGTGGCCTCTGCTGTTGGTGCCGGTGTGCCGCGTAATATTCGCAGAAAAACAAGTCAACTCAACGTTGCTCGCGCTCGTCCTTAAAGAGGTCCGAGTAGTCCGAGTAGCAGCAGTCCGAGTACTAGTAGTAGAAGTAGTAGGCTGTTACGCGCAAGTGACAAGTGCAGTCCCCGTCCCGGTCCGGTCTTTTACGTAACGAGAAGTGCGCGTGAGGCCCCATGAGGGCAACATAAATCCGAAGTGAGGAGCATACTTGTGTGCCAGTTGTTCTCCCGGTTTTTGGTGGAAGAAGCCTTCAAGCAACATACCCCGTCGTCGACCGTGTATCGGATCGGAAAACGGAAGGAAGTGCTTTCGTTACGGGCTCGGTTCCGGTCACAAATTCGCGTCCAACTCCGTCCGTCCGTACACCAGACTCCCACACCAAAAACCAGAGCATGATGGGTAAGTTTCGGCATCGTTTGTCAGCGTATTGCTTCCGCACCATATCCTTCACACACAGAGACCGAGCGCTCTGTTACACGGGGGGCCAAGGATTCCTTCCAGTAGTAGGTGTCTAGCCGGTGGCGGCAGCGTTGACGATGTCTGCAAAGTTTTCGCATCGCTGCCAGTTTCGTGGCCGGTCATCTCGCATCGGGTGACATCTGTGTGAAGGGGGACAACATAAGAGGCAGGATTTATGCGAGATCAGGATACGACGCGCAGAGCGTGTACCGAGCAGCAGGCGAGCTGCAAAAATTTATGGCCACAATTCGGGGGTGGGTGGGAGGGCAATCCCCTGACCTGACTCTTCCGGACAATCCCGGATTCCGGAGGGGGAATAAAAGTAAATTAATGACTCAGCCTCTTCCGAGCGTTGGTTGCTTGGATAGATTACTCAGCTCACAGCTCGAGCATTGTGTGGTTCGCAGGGGACGAAGAGGAGAAGCATGCCATGATACGCTATCTCAATCCGGAGGCGATGTTGCGTAAGGTTTTCTTTCCGGTATTTTCTTGATTTGATTCAAGTGTCTTCCACCCGGGGGGAGCTGGAATTGACCGAAGCTGCTATACTTTCTGACGGGTGCGTCAGTGACATCTCTTAATCTTCGATGAAAGTTCGGAGATAGCAATCCGGGGAAAAAGACTTTTCATTGCCGATCACCGATTCCATTGTGTTTGCAGCATTGGGCCGCTACAGCTCCTTTAGCTCCCGGGGATTGTTCTTCTTGGAGTTTTCCAAAAACCAAACGAAAAAAATCGGAATCGAGTGCCCCCTGTCTTGTGTGCCACTTCCGGGGACGCGTTCGCGAGATGACGGTGGCTGCGGCGGTGGCGGCTGCGTGGTTTGTGGTGTCTTCCACCATCCAGCCACTCACCGTGTAATCACCGTGGGAGATTTCCATTGGAAAGATGTCTTCTCATCATTTTCTTTCTGTCCAACCAACCGCCCCTCGAATCGTTTGGCTGCCTCCCGACCCCCTTTCCCCCCACCTACCCTCCCCTCCCGGAAAGGTGTCATGTTTGGTTTGCTTGGCAGGGAAGCGACGGTCCCGGGGAAGCATTTGGAGAGGCAGCGACGCGTCGCGTGAGATGGATCTCTGGACTAGAGTGTGATCGTCGGTCGGAGGGAGTCACCACCACCTTGGTTGGTGGGAAAACTGTGGAAACAAACCACACACTACTGGGAGCGAGCGGATCACAAAAAACCGGTGGAAAAATCTCTCCATTCCTCAAAAGATGTGTGAAAAATACGGGGCCTTTTTCGGGGGTTGGAAAAGTGGAGAAAGTATTCCGCACCTCGCGCCGCCTTCCTTCCTTCCCTCCCCATCTCCACCTCGCTGAAGATCGCGCGATCGTGCAGCGAAGAGATGGTGGTGATTTCCCTTTTTTCCAACGGCATCAAATGTGGCGCTCCCCGGGTCCATATTGTGCAACAGACACACCAACACACAATGCATTAGCACCCCCCTTTCTCTCTCTCTCTCTATCTGTCTCTCGATGTGTGTGATCGGTGATCGACAATGATCACTCCGAATCAATTGCATCATCATCATCATGGTTTTTGGCAGATCAATAACACAGATCGGTTCCATGTTTTGCAATCCACCGATGAGTGGCATGCCAGAGACTGTTGTGACCCCGGGATGATGGGACATACGCCTTTTCTGGTGGGGTGGTTTATGTTTAATTTCATTTCATGACCATAAACACCCCGCGCCAGTACGCGTGAGGTCGTCGTTAGTGTACGGGAAAGTTTTTTCCCCTCATTTTGATAATTCGCTTTTCGCTCCCAAAACAGCAGCAGCAGCAGCGATGGCGGGGCGGGCGCACAGCCACGACCGTGGTCACGCAACTGGCTGGTGGGCCTGCAAAAGTTTGATGCAAAAAATGCCCTTTTCCGTGGGAAAAATTCGGAAAACCGTACACCACACACTTTTAGCGCTGTAGGTGTGTGTGTGTGCCTGTGTGAAGTGCGTGTGGAGAGTGAAATGTGTTTATTGAAGCGCCCGGGGAGCGCCAGCACAAACCAGGTGTTTATGTTGCGTTCTGGACGGTCGATGCTCGGTGTTATCATCACCTCGGGTTAGGTGAGGAATTCTTTTTTTCGTCTTTTTGCGACACTCTAAACAGGAAGACAATCCAACCGGATGGCCATGATTTTTCGATTTTTGTCGCAATCCGCGCTGTGTACGTGTCCCCACCCGGCAAGGGGGGGCATGGAGCAACATGCAATGGTTGTCGTCACGGTAGAATCTTTTTTTTTGTTGTTATATAATTTCGACGCCATATCGAGCGCGCCATTCTGTGATCGACCACGTACGACGCTTTAGCACAAGTTGCATAAGAAAAGTTGTTGTTGGAGCACGACGACTCCGACGACTCCGACGACTCCGACAAACGGTGCGGTTTGGCCCAGATTCCCGTTTCTTATGCGATTCTCCACCCGGATTTCGGTCCAAAAATGAAGTTTATGGAGTCGGTGCCGGTTCTTCTCACCCCGCATATGACGTGGGGAAGGGAGGAAAGGGGAGAGAGGGAGAGTTGCAAAACTCGGCACCACAAACCACCTTCGCCAGATAGTTTTCCTCCAAAGGAAATAGCATACATCATGGTGGTGGTGTGGTGGTGGAGTGTGCAGAACGGAAGGAAGGAAGGAAGGGCACAGCTCATGGCGACCGCGACCAACCCCCCCCCCCCCCCCCACCTCAGACACGCGGAACGCGGTTCCGGTTCGCTGCACACGTTGCTGCAGCCCGTGCCCGCGCGCTCTCTCTCTCTCTTTAGAGTAGAGAGAAGTGAGTGACATGCGTGCTGTTGCTGCCAGAAGAGAATCCAACAGCCACCGCCACTGACTGCTGCCGTCGCCGTCGATTTGCGCCCCATTTTTTATTGTATGTTTTACCACCCCACCCCCTTTGGTGGGTGGGGGGTGGTAGAAGGCCACCTCTTCCTGGCAGCTGGTACCGGTGACCATTAGTTCCCACGAGAATTTTCCAATTTGGCGAGGTCTTTCCCTCCTCCACCCTGGCTGCAGTGTGTGTGTGCTGCAGAAGGCCACATGTGTGGTGGTGCGGGAGGTGGCAGGTGTGATAAAGTGATTTTATTTCTCTTCCCTCGTCTCTATTATGTCTGGCAAGGATGGAGACTAGAGGCGCACAATGGCCCTTCAACCCCCGAGCCACATGTCTGGCTGGGAACTCCACCACCACCGAGAGGGGTCCGTTTAGTGCGTGGCCATTACCCCCTCCCCACTCCCCGGGGGAGTACCCAGGAGAACACATGAGGGGTTCAATTAGGTTTGGCGAATAGTAAAATTAATTCACTTCGATAAATTAGCGTCTAGTGCAGTTGGCTGGAGTCATGGCGGAGGAGTTCCTCTTAAGATACGACGTAAGACAATTAGTAATGGCCGCTCTCTCCACTCGAGAGGAGGAGGTGGAGGGATGATTAGTCTGCGTTTGCCACGTATGATTCAATCGTCATTGTAGAAGTGAATCATACGGCGGATACTGCCTTCGTCATGACAATACCATTCCACCTCCGCTGTCCATTGATCATCGATAAGACAAGAAACGGTTGTCGGCGAGAGGTGAGTGAGCTCACCTGTCCCGGCTTCCGAATTCATAGCTCGCCAGCCAGCTCATTACTCACTCTTATCGGGGCTAGACGCGACGCGACGCGGGCGCTGGATCCGGGGCGCTCTTGAAACAAACTGCAAAAAGCCCGACCGGACCTGGTCTGGCCTGGCGGCGCGTTATGAAACATCCGCTGACGCCACGGTCTTATCGACCTTCCCCAATGTACACTGCTCCACAAACAACGAGCCCAAGAGAGAGGGAGAGAGAGTGAGAAATTCCAATTGCGTCACTTTTGTCGCCTCCCGAGTGCGCATTGCACATTCCATTCGCGCGCAGATCGCCGGCGACGTGTCGTGTCGTGTCCGGTGCAAGGTGCCGGTTAGTCACTAGACAACTCACTTGTGGTGACGCAGACCACAACACCACCGGCCGGACGGCCGGCCTTGGGGGGTCTCTCTCTCTCTCGATCGAATGGGAATTCCCTTTCCGTTCTTGACCTACAGCAACGATCGTCGATGACGATGATCGTGTTGGTGGCGCCTTCAGCCAGCGCCAAGGGATCGATCTCTCTCACTCACTCTATCTAATGCCTGCAACAACACATGCCTGGTCATCTCATGATCACCACACTCTAGCCCTGGCATATGATCATCATCGACGTGCGGATGCTAGTCCAACACGTATCTCTCTCTTTCATTCGCTCTCTCTCTATCTCTCTCCCCAAAAACCTATTAAACCCCCTTCGATGGTGAAAAGCGAAACTGTGCGCGGCCTCTACTCCTTCCCCGCGGTCCGCTCTCTTCTCCACTTTCTTTCACCTCGATGGCGATGATGATGATGATGATGATATTCGATACCACCACCCTAGGTGTGTTCGATCTTGATCTTCTGGGCGCTGCTGGTGGAGGTCTTTAGGGCGCGTTGATTTCGTTACGCCCCTCCCCTCCCCTCCTCATCCTCGTTCTTCCTCGGGGCGTGCCCTCCGCCCCCCACCGGGGTGGGAGGTGGTGAGCTTTCAATCACTCAATCAATCCATCTCGTAGAACGTGTGCCGCGCGTGTGTGTGTGGTCTAGTGCTGGCTGGCTGGCTGGCTGGAGCGCCGCCGACGGCCATCATCTCACCTTCGACGGCCGCGTAAATGGTTTGTCCATTTTTCATCCCCCATCACCGGGTGGGTGGGGGAGCTTTTCTATGAATGGAGAGGTGAGGCACCGCACGAAGCGAGTCTTGACGTGCGCGCGCGTGCCTCCTTGAGAGGAGATCCCCGGTAACACCGGTAGACCGACCGATCGGCCGCCAGTCGATCGTTAGTCATTCATCTCTGCCCCTCCATACATGGTACTGGCGTGCGTGCGTGTGTGTGTGTCACCATTCAGTCGTACCGTTAGACGGTCTGTGACCTTCAGAGCTGGCGCAACAATTCGTTGGCAGGACCAGCGCAGCAGCAACAACATGCCCAACTAGAACGCCTCCAGAAGTGTGTCTCTCTCTGTGACATACATCCTCCACCTTCCGGTGGTGTTGGTCTCGTGTCTATAACCCCCCCTCTCGTCGTGTCTATCGTAAAGTGAGAAAGTTAGTTAAGCGGCGGCGCGCCTCACGGATTAAGCGTGTCGCCCGCTCGCTCGCTGCCTTCCATTCAACTCCAAGTGGCCGCCAGCGAGCCAGCGAGCTGAGCTACCCTCTCTTTGCGCTCTGATTCACTCTCGACTATCACTCCCTTTGCCTCTTCTCTACCCTCTCTCGTGGCTGTTGTTTCATTAAAATGCATTTCCTCTGCGTGCGAGAGCTCTAGCTGGCTGCCTGGTTGGTTGGCGCGCGAACGCTCGCATCGCGTCCCCCCGGAGTGGAGCAACGGAGGAGTGGTGAAAACGCGAAATGCCCGTTTTGAAGCTCATTTTGAAACAGAAGAGTTTGAAAACACAGCAGCGCAACGCACGCGCTCATCCTCCCTCTAATGCTCGCGCACAGATTAATGCACGGTTGGCTGCACTTTTCGGGAAGGGGGAGGGGGGGTGGTCGCTGGTGTTGGAACCCCCGAAAAAAAGGGGGGGAAGCAGCGCCGGGGGAGGCGGGTGGTGCGCCTTCTAAACCCGTTATGAGGTCCAGTTTGCTCCAGTTCACAGCAGTTCATGCCTACCTACGCCCCCGCGGTGATGATGACATATACACACACACACACACACAGACAGCCACCGTTCCAATCCGTTGCACTTTATGCAAAACAGCACTCCATTTGGTGTGCATTCGTGTCTACCGGTGTGGTGTGTGTGTGTGTGTGTGTGTGTTTGCATGCAGTATTGTTGCACGCGGCAGCGTGAATGCACTTTTTTGCATTGTGAATTGGTTGGTTGGTTGGTGGAAAGGGGGGGTGGTGCTGGTGCGATGATCGATGCTAATCGTGATCGCGTCCATTATCGTTCACACTACTTTGCTCAGTTCTCACACACAATACCACGGCGTGCCGTGCCGGGCGTGCGTGCGTGCGTCTGTGCGTGTGCAGTTCACTCGGTGCATTGTGGTGCATCCGGAAGAGAGACGATGACGATGATGATGATGGAAAACAAAGTCAGATTAATTATTGACGGTTGCTTTTTTGCTGGCATTTGGTGCTGGTGTGTGTGGGTGGTGGACGTCTCTGACATGAACTTCCTGTTCCTGTGTCCCGTCCCTTCCCGGCATTGCTTTCATCGCCACACCATAACCAACCATTGGTGGCGCTTATTGTTGGCGAGAGGTTGAAGAGTGTACGTACGTTCATTAGTTGTCAGTCGTTGTCGTCGTTGGCGTCGTTTCGATGGACCTAACCTACCTTCTTTCCTGTTGTGTGGCGTGGTGTTTCCGCTCCATGTTCACGTCCTACATAGGATGTCGTTCAACTGCTCGCGAGACACACACACACATTATGGGGAGGGGTGCAAGGGCATCCAGAAGTCCCAACAAGCGCTCAGACTCCTCAAGACCCGACCAGACAGCCGACTGGTCTGGTCTCCTGCTGCTGCTGCTGCTGCTCCTGCCGGCGGTGGCGGTGGCGGAGGTGCAGAGGTGACGTAAATAAATAAATAAATGAATGAAAGTAAGCACGCGGGCGATTGCGCCCGTCGTGTTGTGGGCGAAGGAAGGCGGAGTAGTAACGCCAACGGATGATCAACGGTCCGCGCTTCGAGATCCCTTCCCGCTCCCCGCAGAGATGGAGGAGACCGGGATGACTCATCGTCGTCATCGTCGCCATGACCACAACACACACCTCGCTACGTATGGCGGACGGAGTTTAAGACAACTTTTTGGAGGCCCGAGACACATTGTGAGGTGACTTCTTGTTTTGCGCATCTTCGGAGTGCGACTCCGACGAAGAAGATGACACACTGGTTGGATGCTGTGCGTCCCGCAGCAACTCCCGGGGTGGTCTTTTCTGCTACAATAAACAAACTTCTTCTTCTGCTTCTTCGCTCCTTATGTTTACTTACTTTGCTGCAAAAGTTTGATGCGTTCGTACCATCGCGGTTCGACTCCGACTGCTCCAAGAATCGGGGTCAATCGGGCGCGCGCTCCTTCCTTCGCGCATATTATGCTCGCTTCTTCTTTCGCTTTACCGATGCTGCGGCTCCCGTTGTATTGCTCCATCCGATCTCTCTCCAACCATATCGACCGGGCATAATTGAGACAATTTTCTGGTGCATAAAGGAGGGGGGGCGGTGCCGCCCTCTCTCTTTCTCTGTTTCGGTCTCGCGGATTCAACGGGGGATGGTTTTGTTGGTTGGCTTTGCGATCATCATCATGATCGTTGTGCTGCGACATGATCGGAGAATCGGTTTTCGAACGGTAAAAATGGTTTCGGAAAGAATTCGGATTTTCCATCCTCCTTTCCTCACCCTCATCATCTATCGCTGCTTCTGTTGCGCCTTTACGACGACGTCCCCTTAGGTTTACGGGTTCCAAGGTTTAGTGTGAAGCGTGGAATTAGATTTACACCATGATCAATCGATTAATTAAATCAATTTTCGTAAAGATCATCCCCTACCGATGGGGCAGCAGGGGGGTGGGGGTGACTTCGAAAAAAAAAACGGTAACCTGAAAGACAATACACGATCGCCTGACCGCCGCGGACCCTTCTGTCGGCGGCTGCTGTTTGTTGTTTCGCTTGAAGTCGCGTGAGAACCACGCAACGCGCGCCACGTTCAGGTCGATCGGACCACTGCTCGATCCTTACTCTCGATCGTGTCTAATGCGCCGCGTGGTCTCGATCTAGAAGCCCAATTTCGGAATGCTCTCCTTGCAACGCGGTATTGTAGCAACACGGAAGCATCGGCGACCGATCGATCGATCGATGGATCGATGGATGGATGGCGAAGGTTGTAAGATGGAAAGTGAGTGGCTCGTCGCCGCCTGGCGGCTACCTGGCCCCGCACGACGACGGGGGGTTATCTAGTTTCTGGCTTCCCCTTTGCAGCTCATTAGATCGATCGATCGATCGACAGAACGAGCGAAGAGCGAACAAAGCAGCATTCTACACGACGACCGACCGGTGCGGGGAATATGGCGCTTCAGCGGCGCATCGTTCCTACTCCGGAGTATCCGGACCAGTGGAGCGATCGATCGATCCGCAGGGGAGGGGGGGGGGGGAAAGGCCTCGGAAACCGGTGAGAGGGAAGCTTTTCTTGCCGGCGGCAGCAGGCAGCAGCAGCAAGAACGAGGATAATTACACGCGTGGCCATTCGCGATGGCAATTAAGCTGCGAGCTCGAGGTTATATTTAGACACCTCTCTGCCGGTGGTGGTGAATGTGTGTTCCAAATCATATTTGGCATGTTTTTAGCATCATTCCGAGTGTAGCTGCTGCTGCTGCTGCTGCTGCTCCTGGCATCTTCAATCACGCGCGCGCCCCAATCATCATCGCCCGGTGGCCATCATCTTTAATTTCCTTTTCTTAATCAAATCCTCCTCCTCGCCGGCGGTTGGGGGGGCCGTCGGATGGGGCGGGCTCCTGATTAGCAAGCCACGAGAGACCCCCGACGTATGGGGTGTCGAAAAGCCGCCTAGCCCCAGAACCACCAGCCAACCAGCCAGCATGCCAGCCATGTCCGCGTTTGTGTGTTTTTTCCGGGATTGATTGTTTTCACTCTGTTTGTGCAGCTGGCTCTTTTCGTGAGAGCGGAAGTAGTGCTCCATAGCATCGTCTTCATCACCATCATCATCATCATCATGATCCCGTAGGTGGTGGGATGGGATGTGTAGTGCGCGAGATCATCGATCGCTGTAAAACAATACATCATTCTTAAATAGCAAAGACGGACGCGCGCGCGCTCGCGCGTTAAAAGTAAGCGATCATTACGATCGCGCTCCCCCCAAAATAAGACCACGGCGAAGCTGGCGAAAGCCCCGTTGTGTCCCCATCCGGGGGGGGAAGTGCCTTCCAGCATCCCCGATATCTCTATGATCCGCTCGGTAGCGCTCGGGCGCTGCTGCCCTGGTAACAGGTTGTGTGTGTGTGTGAGCAGACACAGGAGGATTCCCAGAAGCTGCACCACCACGCTGCGGTGTTGTTCTCGGCGCTGATAACCGGAACCAATCGAAGGGGTCCGTTCGAATGCGCAGGAGGGGCGCTTTTGATGTACTGCCGGCCCGAGCGCAGCGAAGGCGCTTGATCTACACACCGCACAACCAACCAACCACAATAGAGGGCTCTCCGCGGTGTGCGGTGGTGGTGGTGCTCTGGACCCCGGAGCGAATTCGGTGTGAAAGTTGGAACTCGTTTAATTTGTCGGAATTCTCATCATTCCCTGTACACCACACACCTTGTAGAAGTCGGGAGAAGTCTAGAGCGGTGGACAGATAAGTTGTAGAAGTTTATAGAGAAGTGAACCCGACTTCACACCTTTTCGATTTCTATGTTTTTTTTTTTCGTGGGGGCGAGTGGGACGTGAGTTTATCATAAATTGTTTATTTTAAACAAAGTCTTCACTAATGAGCGGTCCGGTGGGCGAGCGGGCGGGCGTGCGAGGCCAGTATGTATGTGTGCGATCACTTCCAGTGAGGCCAAAGTGTGAATCTTATAAACACAAACATCTCTCTCTCTGCCTGTCGTGTGTGTGTGTGTGTGTGGGGGTAGTCAATGACCGCTGATGATGATGATGATCCTTGATCACACTAGACCTAGACGCCTAGCCAAGTAAGTGCTCCGGGTACCGGGCTTCCATGACCAAGAACACGCCAGAGAGGAGCTCTAGGAGAGTGTGTCTGGTTACTATCTGTCGTGGATCTGGTGGTGGTGGTGGTCCACGGGCTCTCAGCCCCCCCGATCTGCTGTTGTCCCCAGTCCAATCTAACATCGGCGCACACGTACCTGGCGCGGGTGTGCGGGATGGGATGGAGGATAAAAATAAACTTCCTCGACGCGAACCCTGAGCTGAGCGTCTTTGGGGCCTGTTATAGTAGCTACCTTATCCAATTTGTAGAAATCGACCTGTTCTCGTGCTCCACGTGCTCGCCATATTCAATTCTTGACCGAGCGCACACACACACACACACCCCAGCGGACGATCACTTTCACCTGACACGCGCTGCCGAGTAGTAATTGGGCCTGACCAGGGGGAGAGAAGACCAAAGTATCCGGTTTTACACATGGTATGGCCCGGGAGATGGTAACTGGCGCGCGGTGTTGGTGGTGGGGACCGGGGACCACATTGGCCCACCCAAAGTAAATATGTGCGAAGCGTGGAGGGCATTTCGCGGCCAGTTGTTGTGCTCGCGCTTCGTTGCATCTGCTGTTGTTGCTGCGGCTGCATCTGCCTCGTGATACGAATCTCGCGAATCGCGCGCCAGACCACCATCTCAGCATCACCGACGAGAGAGAGAGCGAGAGAGAGAGGCTTGGAGGAGCCCATTACATTCCCTGGCTGGACACACACACACACACACACACACAAACTGGACACGAGAGAACTGCCGAGAATGATGTAAGAATGGCGGACGAGGTGCGCGGAGTAGTAGTAGAGCGGAATGGTGCGGATGGCGGGCGCAGGTTGTGGAATGTTGATGTCTGCTGCTGCTGCTGGTGCTGTTGCATGCCACACAAGAGCGGGGGGAGGATCGTCCGGTGAGGTCCGCGTTCGCACACCACAACACACACTGATGAAGGGAGGGGGTCCCGGCCCAAAACCTGATTTCCCTGAAGACCGCGACTCGCGCGCAACAGCTGCAGCAAGAGCCAATACGCCGGGACCGACCGACCGACCGACCGGCACATGCTGCAGAAGAGCCGAGTGGTCACTAGGGATATCAGACACACAGACACACAGGCACACAACAACAACAAGCGGCGAGAGGGGAGCAGTGATGGTCATGGATGGGGTCCCTATGGTGGAGAGTGTGTGTGTACGTACTCCTCTGCTCGCCAATGGGGACATTCACGTGCTGATGACGCTCCGCGCTACCGCGTGATCCGGGGTGGTCTCCACTCCACGCGATCGATGAGAGTTGATAACTGAGCAAATGGGGTGGGGGCCGGGGAGGGTAGAAGGCCGCTTGTGCCTGGAGCACCAGCCTCCAGTGTTCTGGAATTGAGATAAAAGAGGTAAAATGCGATTTTTTCAAATCGTGAAGTTGCGCGCGGTGTAGGTGCTAATTAAGAAATACATTCTGCGTGCCACAGGACATGGTCTCCGTCTGCTGCTGCTGTGTGTGTGTGTGCGCGCGCCTTGCTAGACCTCCAGTTCGTGTGTGGTGGACCGTTGTAATTGAGATGCACTTGCTGGTGGCGTGCCTTTTGAGCATTTATGTCATTTGTATCCCCCCATTTTTTTTCTACGCCATTTGCGTCGCGTGGCAATAGGTTGTCAAAGGGAAAGTGGATCGCATATTTGATTTGCATAAATTAGAACCTATTAGCCCCCCCCATTCCACTTGATTTATACCGTTCTGTTTCCCAAACCGAGAAGGTCGTCCTGTTTTCTGGTCGGTCGGTCGGTCGGTAAACTTTTCGACTCAAAAGTTATAAACACTTTCTGTCACTTTGACGTGTGCGAGACGACGGCCTGTGCAACGGTGCCTGTGTGATGGTGATAGTAGGCTGTGATTCAAACGCTTTTGAACCGATGGAGTAGGGAGGGGAAACCACGATGGAAACTAGATTAATTTTTCTTTTCCAAACTTCCCTCCCGAAAAACAAACAAACAAAATACTCCTCCCTTACCGCTCGCGGGTTTGACCCGCTTCCAGGGCGAGGACTCGCACTCGCGAGCACTGGGAACTGGAGCTCTCACGGGCATCGAAGCGGCGAGTATCGTAATGTGCGGGATTGATTAATTTATAAGCATTAATTACCTGGTCTCCCTTTGGGCTGTGCTTTTGCTGTGCCCGCTTGCTCTCCGGGGTTCGAGATATGTAATCCGTTGACAAAAACATAAGGAAATGGGAACCAGTGAAAGGTAAGGGGTAGACACGGGGTGTGTAAGAAGAAGAAGGGCGCGATGAGGTCACGGGGAAAAACGAAAAACCAACACATCACACCCCGAAAAGCCGCGGTGCGCGCTTCTCTCTCTCAGAAGGAGTCTTTATGCTATCTTAATGCGCACGCCCGGTGTGGGGCGCGCGGCACATCCATTCCATCGGTGAGATCTGTCTGGGTAATGTGAGACACCCGAGACACACCACCGGCGGGTCTCATATATGCCTCTGCACCAGCAGCAGCAGCAGCAGCAGCAGCCTCTGTGAGAGATCATTTCGGCTGCTTTTCACCCATTTTTCAAGCTGGAAACATGGCGTGGCGGCGCGACTGGTAAATGGATAATTAATTGTCGGATGATTTATGCTGACCTGACCACCCGTTGACCACTGTCCGGCCGTGTGTGTGTGTGTGCGCATGTTTCTCACGATATCGCACCCTTTCGAGTGTCAATCGATACCGCGGTCCTGTGAAGGATTTTACTTCGGCACTCGATTAGCCTCGATCCAATATGTTTTGTTGTTGCGCTGTGGCGGCATCTGCATCATCAGCAGCAGCAACCCGAAAAGTAAGCTTATGCTCTCCCGATCAAAACATCTAATCCACATTCGTCCACGCCCCCTCCCGGAACTGGCCAGCTATTCAATTTTTGGAACCATTTTTCGCTCAGCCCCCCAGAGAGTCGTCAACTATGACCACCACTCCGCCGCATCGCGCAAAGCCGGGCCCAAAATCATGTCGTGTCATGTTTTTCCCCCTCCCCCTCCCCGTGGGGTTTTGTTTTTGTTTTCCACCCGCTCTCTCAACCCTCCCAAAAAAAAAGGGGACTTTCTGGCGTCTAAACACCTGCCTGACAGCGCGTAACATTACATTGTCTAACAACGATCATCATCATCATCATCATCTAACTTCTGGTCCACGGGAATGCTCTGCGAAAGCTACATGGAAAACGTTGGCATGGCATGACAACCTGACCTCCACTCCCGGCGGAGGGGACACAGGAGCTAAATCGATGCGTTTTAAAATCATGATAAGAAAGGCCCCCAGAAGGTTTTGTGTCATGTTTGTTGCGGAAGTGATCGTGGTGAGGGGATCGTTCCGTTTTTTTTCTTCTTTCAACTGAAAAGTTCTCTCCCTTGCTCTCCGTTCGTCTGTGTGTGTCATAATGACTAGCAATTATGATGTAAACAATTTCCCCCTGGCGCTTGCTGACGGCAAACGTTCAGATTTGCTGGCTCGCTAGAAGTGCCAAAGCTTCTGCCTCTAAGTACGTCGCGATCGTCTCGTGTCTGAAAAGAGAATCTGAATTCCGCCTTCTATTTTTTGGCGTGGAAAAACAGATGAACGGGGGGGACGCAAAGCAGCAAGAACGAGGAGGAATTGTGAAGGAGTCCAAGAGAATCCCTTCCCTTCCGCGATCGACTCAGATAGATAGAACGCGCGATGCTTGGTCCGTAGGTCCGTACTTTGGTGGTGGGCTTCGGTCTTTGAGAGGGGGAGGCTCTCTTCTGCGCAGGTGGAAAGGGGTCTCGAATTCCCTCGTCAAAGTCACACCCGCGCCCATGCGCCGTGGTGCCGGTACGGTCAGGCCTTATTATTTGTGTATCGGGGCGCGTTGATCGCACCCCCAGCAGCAGCCCCCATTCTGACCTCTTGCCTGAGGTCCGATTAAAGTGTCAAACTAATGTGTGTGTGTGTGTGGTGTGAAGGAGGCGGAAGTGCTAGACTCGAATGACATTCCACCTTTTCTACCTCCCTCTCCCATTCTCCTCCGTTTATGTTTTCGGTGCCACTACTGCTGATGATGCCAGTTTGCGGCGAATGACAGATTGGCGGCAGTTTGATGGCAAACAATAGATAGATGACGCGGCGTGTCTTCCGTTCGTCGTCATGATAGGGAGCATCATCAGCGACGTCCGTTGCGATGCCGCGTTTAAATTTTTTTTTTCGGGATGGAGGGAAGAGGACAGACAAGGAGAGACTGGCTGGCGGCCGGCGGCGGTGGCTTAACGTCGCTCATCAAGCCGTGAAATTATCTGTAGCCGCCCCTCTCTCACGGATCTACCGGATATGACGCTAGCAGCACACGACGCGCCGGCGAGCAATGAATATACGTCCAATTGAAGACAGGGAGGAGTCGCCCCGAAATGGCCTCGAAATTGGCATATTTATCTCACCAACTCCTTACCAGCCAGCCAGCCAGCCGGCCAGGCAGTTCAAGAACACTCTTCCTTCTTTAGGGGGCGCTAACCTCGTCGCGAGGTGTTTGCCTCGTGCTCGTGGGAACAGTCAGCTGGCTAGAGAGAGAGAAAGAGAGGTGTGAGACTCCATTTCCCGGATATGCTCCACGGGAAAAGGATATTCCGATATATAGAAGGGGATCACCAGACACACACACACACACAGGATGCTTGTAGGTCACTATCAGCCGGTCAGTAAGCCAGCCATCGAGTCAGTCAGAGGAAAACGCCAGCTCCAACGCGTTGCCGTGACGTGACGATTACGAAAGTAATTAACTTCGACCGGGAAACGGAAAAGGAACGAGTCAAGTCCAACGACCCCTGCCCCTCGCGAGTCCTCGGAATGAGCGTGGAATGGGGGGGGGGAAAGAGAGCAGGACCAGGACCACTGGAAATGGAGTAGAGCGACGAAGCGAAAGGCGCAAGGCGCAGGTCCACGAGCGTTTAATGTCCTACATATTCCAATTTTCGGCCCCCTCCGTCTGTCGGCCGGTAACAGGTGTGTGTCTCTCTCGAGCGAGATGTGCGTGCATCTAACGGCTGGTCCGATTCTCCCTTTCTCGCTCTTCTTGGCTTTTTTTTTCGGCGTCGGCGGCGGCGGCGGCAGCGAGGTGTATGTCTGGTACTCTGTCTGGTTCTGCAACTCCCGACGACCCGACGAAACCTAATACCAGCTGGAGTTGGGAGCGCTTTAGAAGTGTATCCAGCCAGTCAGCCACACACACGCACAATGTTCTCCAGAGTTTTTAAGGCGAGAGGGGTATATGGAAAAGGATCTTCGACGGACTTCTCGGGGGATTGTCAGAGTTTCGTCACAGGCGTTAGGCGGCAGCGACGATGAAGACGAAGTCGAAGCGTCCCTGGAGACGCGCTTAGAGTGCCGAAGAAGCAGAGCACACCTTGCGCACACCGAAGAGCAGGAGGAGGGAGGTGGTCGTGTGGCATGTGCGCGCGTGCTTGTGTCCACCCGGCGGCTATCTCTGTATATGCCCTCTCGGACCCTTCGAATGGCGAGTTCCTTGAACTTGTGCTTCTTCACACACACACACACACACACGCGCATCCCTCTCTTTCTTGGTCTCCATTTCTTTGCAAAAAAAGGGGAGCCCATGGAGCACACACTTGCAACGCTGCAGTTGCTGCTATTGTGGTGCTGCAACAAGTGAAATTTGCATTTTTCACGGAGAAGGCAAAAAGTGGCGAATACCCCCTCTCCCCCACGCTCCTTTCCACCATTCCGCTTGTGTTGAAGGCCGATGGGACCGAAACAGATGATTCCGTTTGCTCGCCACGGCCCCCGGGGAGTCAGTGCACCCCACAGCCCCGCCACAATCGAGGGGTGCTTACTCTGAAGACACACACGCTCTGATCTGAAGAGGAGACCCCCACGTCGTCGTCGTCTTCGGCGTCGTCGTAGTCGAGGGAGGAGCTGGTAACTAAACCGAACGAATTGTTACACTTCGATGGACACAACAATGTGCGCTCGATTCACACACACACACGCGCGTGTGTGCCTAGAGGCCACCGCGCACTTGGCTAGGCGCAGCTCTAGGCGCAGCAGCTCAAGACTAACGCATACACACACACACACACACCCCGTTTGTGGCCTCGAGGAGGGTGTTACGCATTCCTTCCCCGGGCAACAACAACCACCCCATGTGTGTAGCGGTTAACCCCACACCCCTTGCTTCCGCGCCGCGCATTGCATTAGAGCACACAGAGAAGGGACATGAACGCACGGACATGCCCTTGAATTCTTGAAACACTTCCCGAACTCTTCCCGTAGCTCTCTCGCTTGGCAGGATTGAGATCGCGAGCACATTTCGGTCAGTAGTCGTACCTCCCGGGGTCGGGTGCATATAAGACCCCAACCATAATTGAATAGACGAAAGGGGGAAAGAGAGAGAGCGAGCGAGAGCGAGCGAGAGCGAGCGAGAGAGGGTTCCATGGTTTTTAGCGCTCATCAACGCCGTCCGGACATTCGCTTCTCCATAATTCATTTCTGACCGGTGTTTTCGTGGTAGGTGGTAGGTGCGTCCCGGTCACGGGTCTCTGGTCTCCCTTTCACACAAATACCACCGCCATCGCCACCGACGGAAGAATCGTCGAAGGGGAACAGGAAAGGAGCAGGCTCTGGGAGCTTCCGAAGACATCTGTCTCTTCGGACGACGACGACGACGACGACGACAGTTCTCTACTAGTAGAGATGTGATCAATGGCCCCTTGCGTTGTCGTCGTCGTCGTCGTCGTCGGTTGGTGCGATAATACGCCAAATTATGTTCAATTTATAGCCCGCTTACCGCCGCTCCGGGAGATCCAGCAGCGGGCTGGGCCACGAGGCGGACGAGTAATCATCGACCTCTTGTCTCTCGCTTCGACTTTGAAAGTTCGGACCCCGTGAAGAGATCGATACACTCCTCTGCACCTCCCGAGGGCTTATTGCGTGTCTCTCTCTCTCTCTTTCTCTCTCTGCACCTGCTGTTGCTGCTGCCGGCCTGGAGGGAAGAAGGACACAACGCGGAGACCTCTGGACTTCTGGAGGATGCCATCCGAGAGGTGTGTTGCGACTCGACGTACACACACACAGGACAAGGGTAGCGGGTCTCTCTCCCAATTGGATAATGACCAGCTTGGTGAAGCGCGGAAGACGTAGAAGACAAGGGGTTTTTGAGAAGGTAATCGATCTCAATTTGACCACGACCACGACTAAGCGGCCCCAACAGTGGCATCGTCGACACGTAATACTGACAACTTCCTAGGACGTTGGCGCTGGTGCTGGTGCATTCCAAGGTGCCGTGATCTTGAACGCGAAGCTTCAGCCTTTGGTTCACTGTAAGGGGTGGCCGTTGCGTGCAAGGTCTTTGCGGTTCACTACCTGTGTGCGCGCGGTGGGCGGTGGTGTTGAGCATTGTTTGATCTAGATAAACCGCACACCGTTGTTGCTGCTGCAGCTGGCCAAGGCTCGGGCCCAAGCCCAAGCCCAAGCCCAGGCTCAGGGGTTTTAAATGCCGATTTCCTGTTCTACATTCGGCGGAGGTTTCGGTTTGTGGGTTTTTTTTTGCGAGCGCGCCTGACGATTGAATAGGTCGCCTCTGGTTTGGGGTCTCTCTCTCTCTCTCTCGCTCTCTCGCTCTCTCCCTCTGGCCGAGCCAAAGCGCGCGCTCATTAAACAACGCTCAAAGAGGTTGCGACTCTCCTCACAAAGCGCGATCTGCGATCAGAAAAGGAGGAGGAGACGAAGGAGGCAAGAGACCGATATGGTCCGGTGCGCAACTCTGGCGCGCCCGCACCTATTAACGACCACCTCCTCCTCCACCCAGTGCGGTGGAAAAGAAATGGCCAAAAATGATGTGCACCTTCACCATTCATCATCATCATCATCATCGAGCGCGTTCGCTTGGCCTGGCGTGTTGTTGAAGTGTAGGGAGTGGGGGCCACGGCCCTAACAGCAGCCACCACGCCATGCCACGCCACGCTACGCATCGCAGCGGTACTTTCGGAATCGGAAATGACTTTAGCCTAGTGAAACAGATAGGTAAATTATATCTTCTTCCAGCGCAGCAGCACAGGAGAAGGAGGAGGAGGAGAAGAAGAAGGGGGGAAAAGGGCCAGCGGCTGGAGGGGTGGACGGCTGGTGAGTCTGTGATCTGTGGAAAAAGGACCGGAAGCGGAATCCTCTCCAGTTTCACCTAAATTGCCCTCTGCACGCCCGCCCATCCCTCGGTGCGCATGCTCGTAATCTCTGGACTCTGGTCTCTGGTCTCTGGCTCTGACCAGAGCGACCGATCTATATCCGTTTATAGGTCTCTCTCTAGAAGGCGTCAATTCCGCGTCAGGTAGCCATGTGCCCAAGTCAAGTTGCCCGAGAGGAGCGGAGGAATGAGGAATTGGGATGGGGGGGGCCATCTGTGAAGTCTCTCTCTCGATCGTCGGATGGCGTGTTAATGCCCGTCGTGCGTGAGGACCACGACCCACGACCACGGGAGGAAAAGAAGAGCATCATGTTTGATCTCGTTAGGTTTTGTGCATTGGAACCGAGAAGTTCTTCGATCGAGAAGTTCGATTGTTTACGTCCGATAGAATCCGATACGTAACTCTCTTAAACGATTAGAAGGTTCTCAGGAGACCTCAGGGGAGGAGAGTTTTGTGTGGCATTGCATCTACTGCGCTGCATCTCTCCATTGTGTAGCACAAAGTGATTGGAGTAGTACCTCGCGTACACCATCACCTCCCTCGCATCAGACCCGGGCATCAGAAGGCGTAAGAGTTATGAAGTGTGAAAACGATGCTCCTCGATTACTTACTCGACACACACACACACACACACTCGTCTACGGGGAGGCTGTCTCAATTATAAGGCTGTTTACATCTCCATCGATTGCGGTAGTTAATAATAGCCGGTAATGAAAATAAACTATCTGGCCATAGCGTCGAGGAGAAGTCGAGTGTCGAGATATGCGCTGGCCTACGACTTCAGTAGCTCGCTCGCTCTCTGGCCTCCGGTCTGGCTCTCTGGAGAGGTATTCCCGTTTGCGCTCGAGGTGAAGAAGCTGCATAGAGAGAGTCTTGGACCCGATCTTGGTGTTGATGATCCCTCGTGGAGTAAGAACCCATCAATCGCGCGCATACGTGCGAGAATGCGTTGCGCGGCGAGGTGCCAGATGATAGGAACCATGTAAATATTGTGCATCTCTGTGGAATGGATCTTTCAGCTGGACATTAATACACTGCTCTGCGCCACGGACTGCGCGACCCGTTTCGCTTCACACTCGGCGTAGGTTTTTTTTGTTTTTTTGAGTAATCTGAGGACGAACTCTTCCCCCGGACCTGGACCTGGATGATCCAGAGCCCGTGTGTGTGTGCGGTGGTTGTGGCCACAACATTGTAGTAATTAAGCGCGAACTCCTCTTCTCCCTCTTCCACGTCCAGTCAGGGCGCGCCCGCGTCTTCGGACCAAAACAGGGGATAAGCCCCGCCATAGACAATGCGACAGGTCCCCGTAAGTTTGCGATCGCTTTTTTTTTATTTTTTTGCTTTTTTCGTTTGTGGTGCGGATTCTGCGGCACCCCCCTCTTCCCCTATGTCCGACTCCCATTGTGTGTGCCACAGTGTGTTGTTGTTGCTGGTCGTTGCAATATTTACAATTATAATCGCGACAAGCAGCAGCAGCACCGCAAAAGAAGAACTTTCCGAGTTCCCGAGGGTCGGTCGGTCGGTCGGGAGGGTCTTTCTTTCGCACGGGTTATTGCCCATCCTCCCACCAGTGCGCCACGGTTCTCCGTCGCTGTCACTAGAGTAATCTGTAGAGTTGGAATCGGGGAAGTCTAGTTCCTCCTCCATCCAGTCCAGGGCCGGCAGGAGGGGGGATTGGTGCATAGTTTTGCCTTATTTATCTGTCCGAAGAGGGGAGGGGTGACCCCTTCCCATCCACCACAACCACCACGGCACAACAATCACTGCCATCAGCAGCAGCAACAGCAAAGCGGTGGGGGCAGAAGGTGGTGTGGTGCGTTTGCTTGTTGGTTGCTCTCCGCAAATCCTATGCTGCAATGGCTCTGCTCCGTTTTCTACAAACGTGCCGCCGACGCCGACCAACCCTTTTCTTCTTCTGTTGTTGTTGTTGCTGCTGCTGTTGATCGTGGTGGTGGCGACGGCGACCGTGTCCGCATTGTGTGCGATTGTTTGGTGGTGCGCGCCTAACAAAGTGGTGCGCGCATGCTTTCACCCTCGTCTCTCCGGATCACCACCACCTCCACTGGATCATCATCATCATCATCATCTGGTGCTGGTGCTGCTGCTGCTGCTGCACTTCTCCCAGGGAGTGTGGAATGCATGTTTCGCGCATTGTTGTTCCGCTTCGAAGGACATACACACACACACACATACGATCGAGAGCAACCGATCGACCTGAGGCCAAGGATAAATTATATTCATCTCGAGCGCCTGATAGAAAAGAGGGGCGCAGAGGGGGGAGGGATACGTGTAGTAGTGGAGTTGACTTTCGGAAAACCATCAGCCAAAAGTGTGGCCCCCAATCCCAATCTGTTTCGGCTGCTGCTGCCTGCCAGGTTAATGACGCTTTTGAGCCCTTTCAAAAAAAAAAAGGAGTTCTCGCCCAAAGGCGGTGAAAATGGCGCCGCGATTAAAGTGGATTCCGCCCTCAAGCGCCGGCCGGTGCGTCGTGTGTCTCGTCTGGGAGTTCTTTTTCGGGGTGCCGATTCGGGCTCTTCGCTGCTGCTGTTCCCGGCGTGCGCCCCCAGATAACCCAATTTGCAATTAATTTTAAGAACTCCCATGCTCCTCGCTCTCTTTCGCTCTCTCTTTCTCCTTCTGTGCAATTCTTTTTCCAAAAAGAGAATCCTTTCGCCGATCGGAAGGTGTCACAGAGAACACCAGTCCGGGGAACGAAAGGGGAAGAGGAGCTTGTGCTCCTCTTACGGCTGGTGTACCATGGCGTCGGCGGAGACCCCCAGACATGCAAATAACGTTTCGCTTTACGACACGAAGCAGCATCAGGGGCCCCCAAAACAGGAATGTGCGCCCGGACAGAAGCCCTCCGCGTGCGCTCTCAGCATCCTTGTACCCCTTCGATGGAGAATCGAAGGAGGTGAAAAGAACCGCGAACGCACACACACACCCTCCATCAGTAAGGGAACATATTTAAATTTAATATTATAAAATTTATGAACGCGCGTCCCAGCGGCAGAGCAACACTCAACGCTGCTCGTGTGTTGGCGACGAACCGAAGGCGCGAAGGGTGAAGGTGGGTGCGGTAGAAGAAGAATGCAAATGTCGTTAGTGGAACGAGCCAGAGGAAGGGCTCTCTCTCTCTCTCTCTCTCTCTCTCTTTGTGCATGGAGTGAGAAGCAGATAATATTCGCGAGAGAGAAGCTGGTAAGTGTCGACGACGAGCTGTGTTGTTGTGTTGCGTGTTGGTTGCTGCTTGAAGGCGCCGCCGAAGGCGCCGCCGAAGACGCCATCCTGTCGTCGTCCGTGTCCTCGTCCGATCTCCGAAGACTCTGAGATTGTAACGCGAACAGGGAGGGCGGAGGTGTCTGGCCAGGTCCTTCGACGCCGTTTTTTGAATTATTGCCGTTCGATAGGACGCGGAAGGCAACGGCAACGGCAACGACGACGCGCTTCTCAGGTCAGGTCGGTGACCGGCTTTGATCCACCGGTGCTGCCACCACCACGGTGTACCCGTCCTTCTTCCCTTCCTTTCCTCCTGCGACCTTGCACCACGTCACACCACGTGACACCACCACGCGCCACGGTGGGCGCCAGCTGCTGCCACAGACAGTCCCTTCTTCTCGCACTCTCCATAATGACCGTTTTGCATGTCCGTCACCAGCTCGCCACTGTGTGTGTGTGTGTGTGATCAGCAGCAACAACAACAACAACAACAAGGACCTCTCTGAAAGGGGAACACCAAGCCAGGCAGCGAGCGTAGAGCTTTGGAGCAGAAGGAGCCAAGGATTACACGACCACTAACTGGCACGTGATTATTGAATTACTGGACGCGGGACCGGGACCTCCGGAACCACGATGGCGGCGGCGACCGCGACTCTCCTATGTCTATGGCTTCGAAGGTGGCGTCTTGAGAAATCGATTTGCAAAATGGTTCCGGCACCTACCGCGGAGTGTTTTGTGTCCTTCCACCACCCAGCGCTAAGAGATGCGTTTGGTAAATGCGATTAGTAGTTGGCGCGACAGACTCTGCGTGTGTGTGTGTGTGTGTGTGTGTGTGTGTGTGTGCGTCGCGAACTGTGCGTGGTGGTGAAAATCGATCCCCCTCCGATGCCCAGTTCATGAGTTCGTTGGCGCCCAAACTGCTTCCCTTCCTTCCTTCTTCTTACTCATCTCTTCTGGTCGAAGGGCTGTCCGGTAGTTCAGGAACAGCAGCAGCAGCAGCAGCAGCAGCTTCCCCGTTAAAGGGAAAATTAAAGGGATCGCGGCGATCCTCTCGCGCGCATCATCAATCATTATCTCGATTATCGGGACGCGCACCACCGATGTGCCGGTGTGCCGGTGTGTGTGTTGAGCTCGATCTGGCTGGCAGCTTCTGTGATATGTGGTTATTATTGTGGCCTCCTTATGGTTGCACCGGCGCTCGACTGACCGACCGGACGGACGGATGGATGGATGGAACGCCTATTTGCGCAGGTGATCGCCGCACGCCCGGTCCGTCGATGGCGATGGCGATCGCTGGCGAATATAATAAAACTTGATGCCCGCTGGATATGATCGCTGGCTGGCTGGCTGGGCTCTCTCTCTCGCTCGCTCGCTGTGGTGTGTTACGCTCGTGAGAGCCGGGTGTGTGACGTTAAACGTTTTGCATTCTCCTTGGACTTCCCTCCCTCCCTTCCTCGACGATTTCGGACCGAAAGTTTTCGTCTTGGACGCCAGCGAAAAGGGCTTTGATCCCTCTCTCTCTCTCTCTCTTTTTCTTTCTGGCCGTTGTCGGGCTTTTTGATGCATGTAGGGCACCGATCGCGCTGGCACTCAGGAACGGGGGGACGATTATGATAACGACCCTCGGGCCCCCCCGCCCCGGCCTAGAAGGAGTAGATGATGCACGATTTTGCGCTCGATCGGCAGCAAATCGGTAGTCAGATGACGCGGCGTGACGCGGGTGCGCGCGCTGGCGCTCGCACGAACACTCCCGCTCCTGCTGATCGATTCCCGTCAATCTCGTGATGCAGCTAAGGATAATAATGGTCGCGATCGCGCGATATGATTCGCGAGATCGCGCGCGCACTCGCTGGCTGGTTGGCTGGCTGGCCGGTGGATGGTGATTTTTATTTTAATTAAAATCCATCAGCGCGCTCGGCTCGTTATTAGCATTCCATTCTCTGCGCGCGCGCGGAGGATCGCGACACGCTGCAGGAGGATTTATCGAGCCCTCCTCGATCCCTTCAGGAGTCGCGGCTCATTCTCGCGACAGAGATCCCTTAATCGATCGATCAAGTGATCGATTGACGGGTTTTCGGGCGACGTTTAGTATGAAATTGGTTCTTGCACCGGGGGTGGTTGGGGGGGCTCATCTGCTTGTGTGATCGAAGATGGAATTGCATCATTACGATGCCAATGAGAAGGAGAGGACACCTCCCTTTCCTCATTACGCCCGTCACTAGAGCTCTTCTCGATCGCGACCATTTCTGGAGTTGGAAAAAGAAGGCAACGATCATTCCCCTTTTGTGTTTTCTGTCCCTCTCTCTCTCTCTCTCACTCTCTCATTCTATCACTCTTTTTCGGGTTTGGTTTCCCTCCGTTTTGTAATAATAATTCGACACCCACAACCTAGAGAGCCCGGGAGGACAGACACGGATTATTAGGTGGCCCAAAAAGACAGGCGGCCGGTACTGATCGGTCCGTCCGCTCCCTCCGTCCGCTAGCGTTCCGTTGGCCACAGAGAACTCGTTTGGTGATTGACATTTGAATGATGATGTCACACGCGGGCGCGAGAGCGCGCTTGGCCAGCAGCAGCAGCAGCACTTTTTGGCATGCTGCTGTGATTTTGGTGTTGTTGGCCACACGGCGCGTGGATCGCGATCGCGACCGGGCCCCAGACCCGGAGCTGTTACTAACCTCTCAAGTGAGGTCTGAGCGCGTGTGTGTGTGTGTGTCGGTGCGTCAGCA
>NC_064875.1:68935967-68938467 GCF_943734745.1 Anopheles darlingi
TTGTTGAACCTAAATTAACATCATAATCGACAATCGTCTCCATTCAGGTGGCGGCCACTCCAGCCGCCGGCCGGCCGGCCGGCGGCAGTTTCGTCTCGCTTCTGTCAATCCCCTGTGCGCTCGCTTTGCGTTCTCTCTCCGCGCCCCGCTCGCCCGCTCGTAACAAGGTGATCGAGCAGACGAAGACGAAGAAGAAACGCTTCACTTTGGGTGTTAGAATGTTTCGTAGAAAAAGGGTTCGCGCTAGCGCCTCCTCGCCAGTGTATGTGTCACCACCACCACCACCACGACGGACGGACGGACGGACGGCCAGCGTTTGGGGACAGGAAGTACTGCAGCAGTGCCCCCGGAGTCGTCGATTTATTAGTATTCACACGTCGTCCGTCCGTGTCTAAGACCCCGAGCCGGTTGTCGTCGTCTGCTGCACTGTTGAGACGGACACCTCTTCCCCTCTTTGCTTTATTATATTTGTTCCCATATAGTGTGCGGGCTTCCCTTCATTGCCGCGCGACACTCTATGACTGGAAGTCATAATGTCCATCTTAATGTCGCCAGCGAGTTTTGGAATGCGTTTTTGATCGTCTCCTTCTCGTGCCCAAGCCACAGTCATGATCAGCTCGCTCGGTCTGCGATTACACGGAAACGGATGTTGTCACTTGCCCGCGCGCGCCTCTCCTCCTCCTCTCTTTCCCTTTCGCGCGATGCGTTCAGCGATTTCATTCATCATCATCGCCTTCGTCGTCGTCGTCGTCGCCGGCGTCGTGGTCGTGATCGGTGATGATGCACCACCACCACGGTTCACCGCGCACCGATGTCGATGCATTTCGGGCAGGTAAAGAGGGGGGATAGGAGGTACTTCCTGTTCCGTGCACCATTGCACAAGCCACCTCTCCGAATTCCAGCGCGCGCAACCCTCGCGCTCGGAGGACCGGAAGGTTTCGTTGGTAGGCGTCGGCGGCGTTGAGTCATCGCCATTCACGGTAGGGGAGGGTTCCAGCTGTTGCTGCTGGTGTGTCCTCCTTACCAAACTCTGCACGACGTCATCTGTATTTGTGTGTGCAATACCGTTGCAGCGTGCGCACCGTTGCAGGGTTCACCTGCGCCTCCGGTGGTGGTGGTGAGTGGCGAAGGATTCCTTTCTGCTGTGCCATTAATTCGTTTCCTTCCTTTTTGTGGTGCTACAAAGAGAAAAAGTTGGAGGAGGAAGAGATAAACACATGAAGCACTTCCGATGCAATCCGCTTGCCGCTTCCCTTTTCTTTCTGTTCTTTTCTTACCTTTTTATTCCGTTTTGATTGATCCGTATGACGAACCGTTTTCGAACCTCACGAAGAGCGATCTCACCTGATCCCGGTTCGTGCCCTCTCTTTCACGCTCTATATCTCTCTCTCTCTCTCTCTCTGTCTGCCTCGGGGATGGCAGCAGCACCTGGCCTTTACTGCTGCAGCTGCTGCTCCTGTAGCCGCGATGGTCAAGTCAGAGTGCAAAGAGAAGACACGAAACACGCGGCGCTCTTCATCGCATTAATCCTTCAACGATTATGCTCTCTTTCTGCTGCTGCTGGTGCCTGTGGCTGCTGCTGCACGATCCTCTCGTGCTGGTGCACCGACCCACCGGGAGTGGTGGAATTAAGTGCAGAATCGTGATTTACCAATCATAACGCCTTGGTGTGCGGGTACCTTACCGGCCTCAACCGCGCATATTGCATTCGCGGTGCAACCGAATTATCCCCCAACGAGAAGGAGGGGGGGGTAGCATCAAGCGGGGGGTTGGTTTTGCAAATTGCTTCAATTTGGACCCCGCGTTTGGCTTGGCGTGGATGCGGCGCGCGCACGCCGCGGAAGAAGCCACGTGCCAGAATCGTGCCTTATGCCTCTCTTGATGGTCGTTGGGTGCACCCCCCCCGGCGCACCCCGCTGTGTGCTGTGTTGTTATTGCGCGTTCTTCAATTGAATTAAGAGCACGCGCGCGAGCGCCGGCGCCCACCGTTTTGCTGGCTAGCTATGTACTTATGTTGTTGCGTGTCAATTAGCAGTTTATTAGCCCCTCCTGTTGTGATGAAGGAGAAGCGAGGATGTGTTGTTGTTGTTGCTGTTTTATCGCTGGTTTTCACTTACCTGGAATATGGATGCTGCTGTCTGTAACTTGTCGCCACGAAAAACTACACGCGAACGCACACATGTCTACTTCGATCGATTTCAAAACGTCTCATCCACATCGCGCATCGCTCTTCGCATAGCTTGCTGAGCAACGAAACAAAAAGGAGAGTCTCTTCGGCGAGACCGGAACATCTGTTGCCGGTTCTTTCACTGGCCGGGCTCTTTGTCATTTGCGGCTGTCGTCCGCCTGCCGCCTGGATGGATGGTCATTCCGATTCGGGCAATGTCTTGGCACGTGATCAAGCAACGGTTCCCCCCAGTGTGTGTGTGTGTGTAGTGCGTCTATAATTAGGAGTTCGATTCTCTCGATGTTGTTGATGTTTGGTGCAAAACATAAATGC
>NC_064875.1:68948467-68970967 GCF_943734745.1 Anopheles darlingi
ATGGCAGTATTGGTGCAATGACCGGAACAGCCCCGTTTCCCTCCAAGATACATCCGCTCCAAGGGGCTAAGCAGCATGGAGAAATCTGGAGTGGATTCATCGCTACCACACGTGACAGGATGGCGTTGCTGATGATGACGATGATGATCACACAGCTTCGAAGGCGTGTGATAGGACGTTGCGGTTGATTTGGAACATTGAGAAAAATAGATCGGTGGTGGTGCCCGGTATGGATAATGTTTACGATCATTCCTACACTCTTCAGATGCTTCTGATGGTGTCTCTTCGACGTGCTCCGGTTCCGGTGGTACTGGTGGTGATGTTTGTCGTTTCGCGGATTGGCCTCGTTTACGGTTCGTAGTTGTGTTACCGGCGGCGATGTCGGTTAGAAGAACCGCGGGCTGGTAGTTTGCTGCTGGTTCGGGGGAATGTTTTCCTTTTCGTCCCCGTTGATCACCACTGCTGGCTGGCCGGTTTTCGACATAGACGGGCAATTTCGTTTGGCGCAACGCTTGTCGGCGGATCGATTCTGGTTCTGGTTGGTCGGCGGCTGGTGGTCTCTTAGAATCTGTGGAAATGGTAGGTTTGATTGGTTTGATAGAGTCCACGTCTTTCGCTTTGACCGCTTTCGATTTCACTACCTTAGACCGTCCTCTCGGCTGCCGGTACCACTGAGTGGCAACGGTAACACGCTGGCTGCTGCTCACTTGGCTCAACACGGCCGGAGGAAGTGGATCACATTGAACCGCCTTTTCTTCCTGCGCCACCACCATCGATCTTTGGATTCCATTTTGCTTGTCAATCAGCTTACGCCGTACGGCAGGGCTGCATCGTTTAACCTTTTGTTCTTGGATCCAGCTCAGATAACGTTGCCGGTGCTGAACCATCTGACGACGGTACATTTCCAGATGACCCGCAATCATCGTGGATAGCTTCTGATCAACCTTGGTCATCACGGTATCGCATGTTTCATTTAGTAGCTGCTCCCTGACGGCCACTTCATCGATCTCCTGTTGCTGCCGCCGATCTTTGGCCTTTTTCTTCTTCTTCTTGTTCGTGTGTTGCTTGCTGTTTTCCGGCGGCGAGCGTTCCACCCCGCTCGACAGATCGATGCCATAGCTTTGGGCAATTCGATGCAATACTTCACGACGCGTCAACGAATCCGCAAACTCGTCTCCCGTGACCGTTTTGTGGTGGCATCTCTCGCTGGTACTGGTACCCAGCATCAATAATGTCAGCGCCTGTTCCGGATTCGGTTCCTCTTCAGCCGGCTCTGGTACTACGGCCGTTGCCGTAGTTTGACAGGCGGCATCATTTTGCGGTGGCTTCTCCGGAGGGTATGATTGACTGGTGCCAATGCAGATCTCCGCATGAGACACGAGCATTTCATCGATCGACGTCTGACATGCGATCGCTGCTTTAGCGCAGTTACTTTCCGTTTGTACGGCCACCGTAAACTGTTTTCGCGGCACCACCGACACCTGCGTCTGCCGGTTCACCATCGTCGGTGGAGCGATCGTTTGCACACCACGTGTAATGCGCAGTATCGAGGTAGGCGAGGTTACCTGTACCTGTACGGCCTCATTTGGACGCTGAAGCCGGCTCTTCTTCACGCAGCTATACGGGGTTGAGGTATTTTCAGGCAGGATCTGTGTCCGCTTCCGTTTTTTCGGTGAAGCGGCAGCAATGATGGTCACGTCTTCCTCATCACCGGATGTAACGTCCGATGCACAACTTTCTCCAAATGCCATGTTGCACACTTTGATTCGATTCTTTGTCTGCAAAACACGAGGAGCAGATAATTTTTCTTCTGCAAACCAACTGTTGGGGCTCTTGATACTGACCAATATCCACCAAAACGCCAGCCAAACATTTCACCAACACATTGGCCACGCGCTGTGTGCAGCGATCTCGCTTTTTCTCGGAACCCATTACGAGCGTAGTTTGCGGTTTAAATGCCCAAAACACGAGGAAGAGGTCATAGACTGCTTTGTTTTTGAATCGAGCCTCCTCAATCGTTCGGATTCAATGATTAACCCTTGAATGCACCGTGACTTGAATGCACTAATCTAAGCAACCCAGGTTAACGATGTTTTGTCTAGAGCCAAGGGTATTTGATCCGCAAACGAACCATTGATAGTACATAGAATGAGAAATGAAACTCAAATTATGATTTATAATAAACGAGTTTATTAGAATCAGTTCCCTAAAGCCATGCCACTTTCAACTCGCTATCAGATTGACGCATACTGCTTCCATCTATTAGCAGCATTTAAACTAGTGTCTCTTTCCGGTAACATCATTGCTTTATTTAATCATTTCTTTTCTTTTTAAATTATTTCCTCCTCAAGGGACTACTTCCAATAATCTGGTTTCCATTAGATTATGCGCTAAAAACAGGGAAAAATAAATAAATGTGGCAATAAGAATAGATTTCGTTTCACTCGCGTTTGTTGAAGGAGGTGTTTGATCGCGACTCGACAACGCCTTAAGCAAGAGAAACAAATATAATGATCGGTTACGATAGATTACAGGATTACCGAAAAACTACCGATTACAGCATACAGTCGTGCATGATTGAATGGTTTTGATTTTGGCATCCGCATAAAGTCTTACGTGTTGTGTATTTGTTTGAGCAGAATGAAATGGTCTGAGCATTGTGTCCGTAGTGGTTAAAGATAAGAATTGCTTCTTGCCCGCTCGCTTTCTCGTAAAACGTGCTCTTCTTAATCATTCGTTGCAAAGAAGGGTTTCTGTTCACATGTCCTGTTGTAGTACAGCGGACTATAGTGTATGTAGAAAAATATACGCAGTATTTATGATCGTGGCGTCAGTTTCTCGAACGAAACGGTCCAACGCGTGCACATCGATGCGAGAGGTGCCTTTTACTAAAGGCCATCACCGTCGACGACGGCGGATTCATCCCTTTCGGGCAGACGAACCTAATCACCGCCCTTACTGGCGACCGCACCCGTCGTGATTTCTTCCTGTGGCTTGTGCAGCTCAGTAACAATCTCTGTTAGGGAAGGGAAACGAAAGCCGCATTAGATGAAGCCAGACCAATCGATGGTGCAATGGATGCCATTACGAACCTCCCACCGCAACCGTTCCTGTGGCGTCCTTTTCGATGAAATCCATATTGATCAACGAAAGAGTCATTTTACCGCTCAGAATCACCTGGAAGATCGTAGCAAAGATTAGCATAATGTTGGTTTCCCTTGCAGTTCATTTCGCTTACCGGTGCATCCTCTTCTTCTTCGGAGTTTTCCGGCTCCAGCTTTTCAACTGCCGTCTCAGCATCGGCCACTAGGATCTTCGAATCGTGCGGTAACCGTCCATCGAGCAAGATGGAACGTGTTTCGTGCTCTTCGGCGTCTGCTGTACCGGCGGGTGTCTGTTGAATGGTCAGTAGAGAGAGGTATGAGGAAAAAAATATCGGAAAATAGAGCGTAACCCGAGCTCACCGTTTCCGGATGTCCCATCGGCAGCAATGGTGTCGTCGGTCGGCTAAGCCGTTTGCCGTTTTCACGCTGAGCCGTCACCTCCATGGCCATTACCTTGACCGTTCCACGCTCGGTACTGCGATCACGCTTGCTCTTGGACTGCCGTGTTTCGGGTGTCACTTCAACCCCGGACGTTCCTTCGTCGAGCGGCTTGATGGCGTGACCGTTGGTTGCCGTTGGCTGTGACTGATCCTTGTTCGTGTCGGCATCCTTCACGATTGTCTCCTGCTGCTTCTCGCTCTCCTCGGTAGCTGCTGCTGTTGCCTCCTCCTCCGTCGTTACATTTGTTTCCTGATCCACGGCGATCACAGGATCCATCGATTGGTAGAGCAATAGAAATGGATGTATTAGCATCGATATTTAACCAACCTTTTCAACACAAGGCAACACAAACAACCGGAAGCGAACACGAAAACACGATCGTTTTAACATTCGTAGAGGAAGCCGGAAAAAGAACAGAAGAGGAAAAGTTCGGCGTAACACACAGAATGTCGCAATCCGATTGTGAGTGAAATAGTTTTCGTTCCGAAAACTACAACTCAAAGAACGAAAGATAGGAAAGAAATAGGAGCGAGCAGGCACAGAATCAAACAAGGAGTAGTGGTAACAAACAGACAAATCACTCTCTTAACTGTAGTTTTTTTTTGCTGTAGTGGAAATTTGAATTTGTTTTTGGAATTGCAGGACGTGTAATGCTGTTTGTGTGCTTGGTGGGCGGCTAAGTGTTAGGTACCTAAAAGTGTTGGAGGCTAAATGAAACAACTCAAACTCTCCCGGCAACCACGCCGCCAGTCGGATCCTCCGGGATATACGGCACAGTTTGGAGTTGCCGGAACTTCCCAACTGCTGGATGCCACAGGCCAGATGTGTAGCATATCCGGGAGGAAACAGCAGTTAAGCGGAGCGGGAGGGTTCGAACCGCAGTGTATATGTTTGCAGACCGGACCGTGGCCGGCGGGATCCTGCGGGGGAGGCACTTCAAGGCAAAACGCAAACACGCAACGCAAACGAAACGGAATTTGGACTCGGTGGGCGGTTGTGGAGCGGGAGGATAAACCGGGTATCAATCGCTTAAAACGTAAAAGGGTAAGAAATGCGGCACAAATACACAGTTAACAATTGAAGGACATTTGATGTGCTCTAACCTTGCTTAAGTTGTTCATCGTTTGTTTCTTAATGTTATCTATCTTCAGCAACTGTTCATCTGCCGCGGTAATTAGACCTTGAATAGCCGTGACGACTGTTAATTAACATTCGGCGAAGGATACGTTTCGTGGTAAACAGGTCAGAAGAATAGACGGAGGGTGGGAAGTTTTTAAGAGAAAAGGTCATTTGGCCGTGAGGTATTCAGTCGTGTGTGTGTGTGTTTATGGTTCAAGTTGTTTTGCATGAGATGAGCATCAGATGGTCATGGTAGTTCAGTTGAGATGTTAGTGTCGGTGTCACGTTGCAGTTGGTGTATGAAGAAGTTGTTTAATTATTTTCCAGTGGCGATTGGCAGTGAAAAACGTGAAATGAAAGACGTAAGTACATATTGATTAGTAGAAGGCATATTAAGGTTAAACAAGAAAACTTCATGTTCAAGAATGTGCTCGCCTCAAGCGTCTCCACCTGTAAAGGCGACCACACGTGACACTATTTTGCGTACGAAGAACAGGCAGCAGGCATAACGGAACTGTAAATCACTTGCACGCGAGGGGGGAAAGCAAATTATCTTAATTTATGCCCTTCCTTAAGATTCTTTCTAACCAACATTGGTGAACTATGCAAAAGAATCAATATTCGAAAACGCTTGATCCGGAATCGGATCGGAATTCGTTCGCAACCGCACAGCATTAACAAACTGATCGCAAAAGCTTAAAGTCACTTCCTACATTGCTGAATCTAGGAGGCACGTGTTCGTGTCTCTTCGGGTCTTATCAAGGTGATGGGAATCCACTCGATACCTCAGAGGCAATACCGCCCTCTGATATGCTTCATAAACCATCCCATCATATCCACCAACCACAAGGTATGATCGATAAGCAGGTACTCGAACGAGGCTGCACTAATCCCTGTGTGGCAAGTTTACGATATTGAACACTCTATGAATTACTCAATGGCCAACTGGAGTGCAAAAAGTATTGAAGATAAGGGTAAACGGTGATTCCTGTCGACAACCTTTTGTAGTTTGAGAAGCTAAGCTGTTGCGTAAAGTGCTCTGGACCATTTAGTTTTGAACAGTTCTTCGCCGCGACTACACGCGACATTCGGATTCTGATGGCAAAGAACCAAAGTATATTCTTTCTGCTGTTGGCAGTTGTGCTGTGTGAAGTGAATGCACTGCCCGTGACTGTGCATTACAAGGACAAAGGATATGCGTCGGTGTCCGTTGAACCGAGAGATATTCTTGAACGAAAATTATCGAATTCATTCGCGTTAAATCTCAAAGACTGCATACATAATTTGGATATTGATTCTCGCATACCTGCAATAGTATGCAGAAGCAATTCTTTCGACACTATTCAACTTCAGAGTGGTGAACATCAAGATGTCCGACGAAACGGTTTGGATACAGACGAACCAGAGCCTACTACAACCGAGGATCCAGAGCAGACCACGACAGAGGATCCAGAGCTTACTACAACCGAGGATCCAGAGCTCACTACAACCGAGGATCCAGAGCTCACTACAACCGAGGATCCAGAGCTGACCACGACAGAGGATCCAGAGCTGACTACAACCGAGGACCCAGAGCTCACTACAACCGAAGATCCAGAGCTGACTACAACCGAGGATCCAGAGCTGACCACAACAGAGGATCCAGAGCTTACTACAACCGAGGATCCAGAGCTCACTACAACCGAGGATCCAGAGCTCACTACAACCGAGGACCCAGAGCTCACTACAACCGAGGATCCAGAGCAGACCACGACAGAGGATCCAGAGCTGACTACAACCGAGGACCCAGAGCTCACTACAACCGAGGACCCAGAGCTCACTACAACCGAAGATCCAGAGCTTACTACAACTGAGGATCCAGAGCTCACTACAACCGAAGATCCAGAGCTCACTACAACCGAGGATCCAGAGCTCACTACAACCGAGGATCCAGAGCAGACCACAACAGAGGATCCAGAGCTTACTACAACCGAGGATCCAGAGCTCACAACAACTGAGGATCCAGAGCTCACTACAACCGAGGATCCAGAGCAAACCACGACAGAGGATCCAGAGCTCACTACAACCGAGGATCCAGAGCTGACCACGACAGAGGATCCAGAGCTCACTACAACTGAGGATCCAGAGCTTACTACAACCGGGGATCCAGAGCAAACCACGACAGAGGATCCAGAAGTCAGTTCCGGTGGAACACCGCCCCCGGTAACAACCATAGATCCTGAATCGACTACGAGAGGTTTAGGAAATTCACTTGGAGGATCATGGACTTTAATATTCCTGATAGTCAGTACTTTTGTGATTGTGAACATCTCGTGATGAGACAACCCTATCAAGAAAGACTAAAACAGTTCACCTTTACGATCAATTTGATCCCCCCGCTGCGTTGCTCGGTCAACCGATTTATCTATCACTCCTCATCCTAGACCACAACAAAATCCCAAAAATGACCTCTCTCTCTTTCTCTCTCTCCGTGACACAAATGTAAGCGAGCGAATGAGTCCGTGTGAAGGAATGAAGGATAACGAATGTCATATTAAGAAAAATATAAACCAAAACTGAAAACAAGAACAAACAAAAACCTGTATTCTAGGGAAACAAAGGACAATAAGAATGAGAACAAAAGTTCAGCTAACCTGGCCCTTCGGGATGTTGCCCATATTGGCGATAATTTTAGTCATTGCACGTTCCGTTTCGTCCAATTTCTTGCGCAACAGTTCAAGCTCCATCAGCTGGTCGGCACTGTCACCGCCGCCAACCGGCAAAGCGACCTGCGACTGCGAGAGGTTAGGTATCGAGAAGGACGAGCGATTGCTATTGTTACCACTACTGCTGTTGCTAGTGCTATAGTTAGCTAGATTCAGAGTGAAAAATTTGGGATTAGTAACGTTGCTGACACTGGTCGGTACTTGGCCAATTGAAGTCGATGCAGGCGCCGGCGTCGCCGCCGCTGTTGCTGCTGCTGCCGTGTGTCGCTCGATCTCGCGTTCCTCGGGTACGACGTAGCCCCCAGTTGATCCATTACCAGTAGCTGCAACACCGTTCTCGGCGGTGGCGGTGACCGAGATGCTCTTGCTTGCTGGCGTATCTGCGGCAAAATGGATACTCTGTGTCTCACTGGTACTGGCTGGTGCGATAGCATGCTGGGGTAGTTGGGAATCCTCTGACTCTGTGATCGCTGCCGATGACTTGATGACTGGGATAGGGAATGAGGCGTCCAATGAAGCGGTGATTGTGCATGTCGATGATTCGGACGTTAGGAAAACGTCTGACACAGGTTGATTAGTATCGTAAATCGTTCCACCATTCAGATTAGTAAGCCCGTTAGTGGTGACAGTGCTAGGTTGCGCTGCGATCGGCTCGGTGGTGACTGGCGGTGTGGTGGAAATGATTGTGTCCTGATTACTATTGCTAGTGGAAACCATCATGCTTTGCACACTGGCACTGGCGGCTGACTTGGACTCGATAGCTTCGACTACCAGCGCAGCAGAAGCGGCCAATCGGGGAGGGCCACCGGGTAGCGTATCGGCATCGCGGGCATCCGCCGGCACTCCTCCACTTTGAATGAGCTTCTCGGTGATGATATGATCAACGATCGATTCGATTTCATTCACTACGGCTGCGGCCTCGTTAAGCGTACGCTCCACTAGAGCCTCTTTCGTTACATGCTCTAGCGTGTCTACCGAAACGGTTGTAGTGTCCTGATTATCCTGATGCTCGGAGACTTGCTCCTGCTGTTCATCGATCACATCCATCACCGGGACAGCGGTTACCAGTGGACTAGAGAGTGTGCTAGCAGTTTTCGAGTCGTGCGGTGATTCAACAAACGGCTCGTCAGCGGTCACTTCCGTTATGGTCATAGCACCGGTAGCGCTTTCCTCCTTCTCGATGCTAATCGGTATGATGTGCTCTTCGATTACCTTGCCTTCGGTGTGATCGGAAATGGGAGCATCATCGTGAACTTCCTCGATCGAGACACTCTTTCGGTTTGAAGTTTCGGGTTGCTGTACTGCTTCCGTCGTTTCCGCTTCCGTGTGCTCCGGTTCCAGAACATTCTCTGTCTCAACGGTCGGCTGATCGTTACCATCTACGATGACCGGCTCACTAGACGTCCGATCGACCAACAACTCGGTCGTGATCAGGGATTCCGGTAGTGTGGTTGCCTCTTTCACCTCTTCCTTAACCAACGGTTGCTGCTCGATTACGGACGCTACACTGAGCGACGTGTCTTCGCTGATAGAATCAACGTCAGGTCCGTCATCCTCTGGAACGAGCTCTGTCACTCGGTCTGCGGCATCCAGCAGATCAACGGATACACTTTCAGCTAGCGATTCGCACGCAATCGCCGAAGAAGTAGTAGTGTTCTCCGTGTCCTTCGTTACCTCTAGATCGAACCGCTCAATTACTATGCCATCGACCAGCTTCTGGGTAGCTGGATCATAGCTCGGTAACTCTGGATACTGCTGTTCACCTTCTTCTTGCTGCTTCGCCAGTTCTTCTGCTTTCTCCAGCACTTCACATACCAACTGTTCCGCTGCGTGTGTAATATCTTCCACCGTTTCGTTCACACGAATCGCCATTTCGTTATCCATCACCAAATCAGGATAATCATCGTCAGAGACCAGATTAGTGGCCGCCTCGGTCTCCTGCACCTCCTGCATCTGTAAATCTGTAGCTTCTTCCTCTTTTAGCGCATCTGCCAACAGACCGGACTGCATGTCCTTGGAAACCAGTACCTCTTCAACCGGAGCTTGCAGCTCTCTGGTGTCGTCGTTCTTCTCAATTGTTGCGGCTGATCGTTCATCTTCAGCGCGAATTTCAAGGAGCGTAGGTTCATTTTCCTCCTTCAAAGCTGATACAATCTCTTCCTCTACGGTAATGGTATCCTGCTCAGAGGTCTTAGCAACAGATTCTTCAACTATTTCATCCGCTGGTTGCTTTGATTCTAACGATTCCTCTACTGCTGCTTGCTGTTGCTCTTCAGCGCGCTCCTCCGAAACAGTGGCTTTAATTTCCTCTTGGATAATTTCGTTGACAGCAGCTTCCTGTGCAGGATCTTCGAAGGTAATAAGTTCGCTCGTTGCTTCTGTTGCAGTTACTACACTTTCGTTCGTAGCCTCACTGGTTGTAGAAATCTCTGCAGGCTGTTCAGTGATCGACGGAATTTCAGTCTCATCCGCTTTAGTTTGAACCGGTTCATCGATCGCTTTTACGTCTTCAACGGAAACCTCGTTGCTCACGATTGGTTCAGCATGAACCGACTCTTTGGGTTGTTGCATTTCGAATTGAGGCATAGCTGCAGTTTGTTCAACCACGCGTTGTGCCACAACTTCCTCTTCGACGATCGCAGGAACGCTATCGGGAACATCATATCCTTGTTCTGCATCCGACAGTCGATCGGAGCCAGCGGACACCTCCTCGAACGATACAACCTTTTTCACAACGATTCCATCAACTACCTTCTCGGTAGTTGGATCGTGAGATGGTTGCTCGGCTTTAAGGATGCCCACTTCACTCTTCTCGATCTCCTGTTCGTCGGCCGGGCCGTTCAATCCGTTGGCCAGGTTAGCTTGCGGTTCTGTATCGTCGTTAGTAGCTTTCTGGTGATACTGCTCCTGGTGCGGCTGGCTAGCCAGCTGCTCGTAATCGTTCGATAGCTCCGACTGTACGGAGGTATGCGCTACCGGGGCAGTATCAACGGCACTGGCAGACGAAGCCACCGGTGCAACCAGCTCAGCGTTCGTGACGCTCGTGCTTGCCGAAACCGATTGTCCTAGAAGTAAAGTGGTAAATTGGAAAAAATAGCAAACACAAAACAAACAAACACAAGAAAATAAAAACGGGGGAAACAACAAACCAAAAAACCAGGGGAGGAAGAAAAACTGGGTAGAAGTAAAGGAAAATTAGGGCGCAATGCCACTGCATGGGGAGCGGGAGGACCATACCAACGGAACGGTAAACCATTGGTTTAGCATGGCAGATCAAACAGCTCATCAGAGACACAGCGGCACCAAATAGGAATGAACACGCACCGGCCCGGGCCCAATCAGGCGTAACCGCTAGTCACTTTCTAAGCTGTAATTGCCTAGGCACCTAGCTAACCAGCCAAAAGTTACCTTTCACCAAAGGGATCTAAAATGTTTGACAGTAAACCGAGGGGAGAGCAAAGAACCTAACTAAGTAGCCATACACTACCCGGACACTGCAACGAATGCACAAGCTAACAAGCGATTGATTGTAAATTGGAATGGAAAGTGTCTATTCGCTGGACTTCACGCGGAAACGGTTGACTGCAAATCATATTCAGAAGCGCATACCACGCATTACCATTTAGCGACCTTGGGAACCGGCTGCGCTTCCCACGTACTCGACAAAACACGGCATGCCGGCAGACTTGGCACGGCTTTTGGCGAACGAGAATAACCAAAACCTCAAATAAAGTGATCCACTTTATGGCCCCCTCTACGGGCTGAGGCAATTAAGTTTTCCAATTAGTCCAGCTTTTGAAAGGCAACGTGCAACGAGGGATCGGGGCTAGAGCGTTTGCTTTTTGGGGTAGGCAGTGGCATCGGGGGCTTCGCGTGCGTATTTAACCGACTGGAACACACTCGGCCTGTAGCTTCTTGCGCCGGTGTTAGACATCTCGGACAAACAGAAAGGTATTGTGTGAACACCGGGATTTGCCAGTATAGATTAACACGCAGGCAGGTGGAATGGTCATCACGATCAGCATCAGAATCTTCTGCTAAACATAGCACTTCCTTTGCACAATCACCATCGGGGCAGAGCAGGACAAAAAGACACATTTGGAGATAAAATCCAGGCACGTGGGTTTGGGGGGGAGCAAGGTACTTTAAAAAGACAGGTAGCATCTTAACCGCTTTGACAGGTCACCATTTTGAATTTGTTTGACATTCATAGGAGGGCGCTTTTATAAACAAAACCACGTGAGTTTCAAGAAGAAGAAGAAGAAGATGTGGGCAAGTTTGGTGGTTTTATCAGGGAAAGTACTTGATTTCACTCTTTTTCGAATGTTTAAATGATTCATCTCTCGATTTAAGATCATTCGAGCGACCGAGTTGTGTTTTACAGCGAGTGAGCACGGTCCAGGAACGCTAGCTAGCTCTTGTTCTAGGCCGGGTGGCAAGACCTACGGACCGATACCATATTGAAACTATTGAAAGAATTTTGGGAATATTTGCATAAACTTCAACTTTCCTGCCACTTTTCGTGAATTTTAACTGTCGTAATACCACGGAAAAGCGAAAACAGCTCCGAAAAGAGCGTTCCCGAAGTAAACATCCCACCATCCCGTGAATGTCAAACTCTGAAGTTTTTTCTAAAATAAAATCGGGGATTTGTTCTGGATAAAGCTACCTGTCTTTTTAAAGTACCTTGGGGGGGAGTTACAAACGGGGAAAATACAAACCGCAACACGTGCGCAAGAGGAAGTAATCGAGAAGCGAGATGCAGAGCGATCGATTCCCTACGGCAGGCAACTGAAATGGGAAGGAAATACAATTTTCCGGCGCCTGTGCGCAAATGCAATCACGCTGAGACTACTTGAGGCGGTAGTGGAGTGCTAGTGAGTGCAGATAGCTAGAATGCTATATATGTAACGGCTCCACCGCGGTGGACCGTGTGTGCTTTCAAACTCAAATTGTCTACCAAAAACAATAGGGAGAGAGAGAGAGAGTAGCAGCGGTCCTTACTTGCGCTATGATCTTTCCAGGCTTTGGTAGGATACAGAGAGAGAAGAGAGAAGAGAGAGAAAGTGGTAAGGCAGTAAGTACGTTATATTGGATGACATCAAGATGATCGAGCTCGAGGGGTTGGGTAAAGGATGAGATGACCGCGAGATGTGACTAATAGCATGGATGGCGCACGATGGCTACAGGAGAAGGCGATACGGGATGTTCTTGTGCAAGCTGATGGCTTATAGGCGGCTTATGATTGATCATAGATAGAGTGATCGAGTGTATGTCTTCGTGTGAGTGTGAAAATCGCACGACAGAAAGATAGAGAGCGAGACAGAAAGACGGTGGACAGTATCGGTGGGATAGAAAAAGAGGGAACCGAGCACTTACCTAGCTTCGTCGTACCATCGTCCGGTCGCTTGATGTACGGTTCCGTCGTGGTGAAGACCTCATTGCGGAATGCCGGGTCTGGTTTTACTTCAGCGTATGGTGTGGCCGGTGTCTTTTTGAATATCAGCTACAGGAGTCGCACGCCAAAGGGGTGGAAAACGCAAAGATGGAAATGGAATTAGCATTATGATCTCCACGGTAGAACCGTTGACCGGAAACCGGGCCGGCCATGGCCATGGTGTGCGATCGCGTGCGCTTACTTTCATGATGGTGTAGATGAAGAATGATACTATACCGATGGTATAGAGTGGCATTATGAAACCCATTGAGTTGGCGGATTTGGTGGCTTGATGTGATCCAGCTCCCATAGGTGGGCGCATACCAGGTATGGGACCGGGCTGCAATGGAAAGGAGAAGAAAAACGGCGAATGAGTGAGGTCGGTGCGGGTGTTGGCCATTGATCCATCAGTCTAAATATGGTGTTCGCAATTCATCATCACTCCGCGATTGCTTAATCAATCATTGTTGCAATCTCCAATTATAAATGCTTCCGTAGTAAGCAAGAGTAGTAGCAAGCATGTTATCACGCCTCAGTTCCGCTTCTTCAATAATCAACTAGCTGTAAGTGTTGCAATGAACACTCGTTAACATCTTCACGTTACATTTGATACCAGTTTATGTGTGTGTGGGGCGAGATAAGGGGATTCCTCGCCTTTGGTTCAAACGTGACCACTTAAGACGCACAAATCGGTGACATCCCTTCAATCAGTTTATCAATCGTTAACATCCGTGTAAGTTAAAACAGGGGTCCCCCCGCTTATCAACACATTCGTTCTAGTGCTCTTAAGTAGTTCCTCATTACTTGCGGATCGCTTTGTAACTTCTCTCACGAATGACACGTGTTGCACGGAGTTGTTGCATGAGTAAGATAGTTCTGTGATCGCTGTGCAAACACAGTGACATCCGGTGGGCTATCCCCACTCGCGGTTTTATCGAACACTCTAATCTGAACCACTTACTGTATCTATACAAGCCGGTGCCTTCAGCGTTGGGCGAAGGTCTTGCACAGTGGACAAACGTTCTCACTAAGTCACACAGACAGACCGTTGATCACTTCTTTTTTCTAACGACAGAGCAGCAGCAACATTAGTAGAGAACACTTGCTTTTCGAAGGCGATCGACGCCTATATCAAGATGGTCTGGGAAGACCAAGTCTGCGAGTAGAGCGCTGCAAACGATCAGCAAACACGCTACGTTCCGTCGCTGGGTGAAGATCGCGCACGATTGACGAGTTAGTTTTCCGGGTTCGTGCGCTTATTCGTTCGCTGTGGTCGCACCACCGCCACTTTCCACAAACCATCCCATTCCATCCTATCCTATCCAAACCAAACCAATCCAATCCATTTCGGACTGGTGTGCGTAGCGCCCCCACCCGAAACGAGAGGATGGAAAATGCATTCGATGGAAAAAGCCACGAAAGACCACGAAAACCACGAACCAGCAAACCAACGTCACCGGAGAGGAGAGAAACGAACTGCTACTGCCGGTGCGGTCGCTGCCGAGATTGGAGCCATCTGGCCCCCTCGAGGTGGGGTGGTCCGTTGCAAGCGAAAACGGAACGGAACGGAACGAAACGGATTCGATCGTACGGTTTGTTTCGGACAGTGTGTGCTAGAGAGAGAGAGAGACGATCGAAAGGCCAGTGGCACGGAAAGATAAGTAAAATATTAATAACAGAGCGCCACGAAGGAGATTTATAATGTTTCTACGGCTAGGGCTGGAGGCCGTCTAATGCCTCAAACCGATTCCGAAACAATTACCGGAGTGGTGGGCCCCCCGGATCAATTCATGACAACACTCTCGCTTGCGTTTGCAGATTATGTAAAACATTGATAAGCGATCGTCTGGGGCGCTATTGAGCTAATTGGGGAAGAACATGAGCGTTTGAATGGATTGTATTTAACTAATTACACAATTTTACGGAAACTCCAAATCACTATCAAAACCAGACAGCTGAAGTGTATTTCTTTATTCCGAAGAATCACAAAAAGAATAAAAGAAAAACATGCACCGATTGGCCCGATTTTCTCGGCACCTGATGAATAAAGGAAAATCCGGCGGCCCGACTGCAACGCGCTATGCGATGCAGTTCAGGAGATCGATTTCCACGCGATCGCGGGGCATCGGCTCGATGATACCCGACGTGTGGCACCGCCCGCCCGTTGTGGGAGACTTTTCAAATAAATGAAGAAATCCAATTTACTCTCGTTTTAATTCAGTTTCGATTTCGGCACCACTTTCAAATCCATCTTTCCAATTCCGATTCCGGTTTCACATGATCGATCACATGTTGCTGCGGTGGGCGGGTTGAATATAGATGCGTCGTCGTCGTCGTCGTCGTCGTCGTCGTCGTCGTCGTCGTCGTCGCGGTTGTCGTGGTAATCGTGGTCGTCATATGGCGCTCTTCAAACTACGCGACCATGCACAATAATGCACAGCGATGTAATTGCAACAATTGTGCCACACTACACTGGGCGTTGTCTCTCGATGAACCTTTACCATCAGGGGGTACGGTTCAGTGATGCACGGATCGGAGGTGGAACGGATCAGACAGATGGGTTTGGCTGAAGACCGGCGAGGCATGGGATGGCCGCGTTTGTGCGAACATTTGAAAATCCAAATTCACATCATCTCTTGCACCTGCACCAGTCGTGGTGGTTGCTACTGCCGTTAACCCATTTCCGTGCCTTTCGCAGGAGCAGGAGAAAGGTGAACGTACGTGCGCCCCCTGAGGGGGTGGGCCCCGAAAGCGAAAACTTCCCTTCCTTTCTCCCTGCTCGGGGCCACGAGGAAAATGGTTCACGATCGACTGGCCACGCGTGGTGGCGACCGGGGTGAAATTTTTGGTAATTTCCTTCTGCCATCGGGTTTTGGGGAAAAGTGCTCCCCAGGCCGCCAGCCCCGAGGGGTTGTGCTGTTAATTTCCTTTCTTCATGCGGTTGTCGGTGCTGTTGCCATGGTGCCAATGAATGTACGGAATCGAGTGTTTGACGAACAAGAGAGTTATGCTTTTGGGATATCTTAATTGGCCATGAGATTGGGGAGAGCAAAAATAAGGCTCACAACGTTCCATCTTTCGATCTTTCCAAACGAACGGATCACATTTACATGTGATTTCTATTTAAATCAATAAATGGCACCGCTAGTAAATGAGCTCAAACTATCGCACCAATTAAAAGCTAAACGGTGCGCGCTGTTAGCCAACAAATTATCCGATGACGATGAGCACTATTAGTATGTTGATCAGCAATCGGTAACGGACCACTGCGCCGTCCCAGCCCTCCACTAAAAAACCGGGAAAGGGAAAGGGAAAGCGAGAGATGGGCCGTGCGAGGGAGAGAGCAAGTTCTCCATCTTGGTGCCATTGCATAATTGTGCAACACTGAGCACGTTTGAAGGATGATGATTTAGAGCACAATGCTGAAGGTCACAGTCAAGTGAGAGGTTAGACGTAGAACACCCGGCAGGGCGGGGTACGTGGCACTGTAGAGGGTATTTTTAGAAGCCAACGCGCCATCGGCCATCTGTCGAGTTCGTATGTTTCCGATTCTGCGGAAACATGCGGTGTCTTCTCACGCAAACGGTACATTGATTTAGGTATCAGAGATTAACACGATGTCGATGTTTTGTCGATGACGATAGTGATAAGCCAGATGTTGATGCTATTTTTGGGAAATGGTGTTTGCTTAATAAAACATTGGCAAGCTCTTGTTTCAGATGCGTGTCGCTGATGATGGTGTGCGAGTAGTGCATAATTATGTTCTAACATTCCTCCCCATAAACACGTTTCTTACCCACCGCATCCGTTGGTCTCGTGTGCTACGGGAGCAAATGAGGCTGAGTGAGAAGCACGACAAAAGCAACATAATGCTTAATTACTTGCGAGTGACATTTGCGTGATAAAAATATCATGACCTAAGGCGTGCCTGCCTGGCCCGCCAGCTAGGAGATGGGCGAGAAAAGGCCTGACTCGTACCAATGGTTGAAAGTGACCAATTACCCAATTTTGCGTGCGCCAAAAACGAATGTGTGGTAGCAAAAGGTATTTTAGAAATGATCTACAACGCTAGAGAGTGGTGCTGCATCAGGTCGGCTGCAAACCCGAGAATCGAGAACCAAAACCACCGAAACCGCTACTTACTCTGCCTTCCACGATCCTGGGCGGGGTATGCGGACGTTCTCCACCGTGGACGGAGCCGGCCTGCGGAATGGCGCGGCCTCGTTCGCGCATCGCTGGATGCATCGCCTCGGGCCGGAGATGCGGCGGTCGCTCCTGTCGTATACCTGCGAAAAGCAATGTCAACAAATTGTGAAAAATGTGCCCGGTGATCCATGCCTCAAACACTCAAAAGCAGAGGGGAACGGACGGGGGGGAAAGCATCAATTACACGCCATTTTGCGCCACACCACAGAGCATATGAACCCGATCCTCTCGGAGTTAGCGAACTGTGTCAACGGAGTGCTGGTTGCGATAGTGTTACACTTCAAGATTGGTAAGCAGAGAACGATCTGGTTATGCAAGGACACCATAGAACACACACACACACACACACACACACAAACACGCACGCAGTTGGGTTAGAAGGGGCCAGGTTACTTCGCACAAAACTCTCGAACAAAACCTACTCTCAATCTCTACGAACGGTGCATAGTTGCGCTTGCGGAACAGATTCTGTTGGTGCTGTTGCTGTTGCTGCTGCTGCTTCTGCTGGTCGGCATAACTGATCGACGCATTGGCAAACGTTTCCTGGTCCAGCACGACTCCACAGCAACCTGTGCACCGGTGGGCATCCGGTGTCGAAGTAGGAATACATTATCGGTTCAAAATGGGGCCTGAAATGCTGCGCGATGCTTCTCCACTCTTTTTGTTTCATATCATAATGCAGAAGCATGTTGATGGAACATTATTATGATCCCGTCTGCTTACGCGATCACTTTCAGTTGATAATGGAAGCTCTTTTGGGGCTTCTGCTGGTGTGTTAAACACCGACACCGAGAGAGACAAATGCCTTGTGTAATGGTCGATCTCCTTGTTGAATGATCGTTTCCCCATCACAGCGAAAACGACCACATTCCACTGCATCGGCCGAAGACCGAGATTTGGTAATCGACGTAAAATACGAAAGGAAAGAAAAAAATGCCGAAAATCGAACTTACCGGCGCCACGATGATCTTTGATGACATTCTTGTTCTGCCCGTTGCCCACCATCATCGGATAGAAAACCTTAGGCCACAGTATGGCGACACAGCCGACGACCGTCACCATGATGATCAGGGTCTTTCGGGGACCCATCCCTGTGCTCTGCTCCATTCGATGGCCGCTGGCCGTGGCCATGTTGGTGTGAAGGTTTCGTCCTCGCTAGTCGGTCGAACTCTCTGGTCGCTCTACTCCCTCGCCCCGCCAATGACGTCACCGGTCAGATCGCACTAATCACAATCACACTCACTAGCGTCGTGCAGAGGGTGTGCAGTCCGGGACGACGCACTAACTTTCTCTCGCTGCAGATGGAAAATCTTGAGCTGGCTTTGAACCTTTTTTCTGGGACGACAGATGCTCGGTTACATAACACAGAGAATTTAAACCGATCTCGGGGAATTCTTGGGTTGCATCAACGACTAAACAAACGGCCGCTTCACCGACACTTATTCACCAATGACCGTTGATCATTCGAATTAAATTCACTACGCACCGTGCACTTTGATCTTCACTTGAACGGTATTATGCCTAAACCCCTATCGAAGCCTTGGTAAAAATAGAACCAAAATGGATTATTATCTCAGTAACCATCGTGCTTTGCGCATGGATTTTACTTTCATTCATCACGACGCACCGGTACACACAACACCGCACATGGCTCTGAAGTAATGATTTTACGATAAATTTTTCGATGATTTTTGAATTTCTTAAAAAAGCAAACCATACACCAAAAACACCGATGCCGGACTTTCGATTGATCTTCACTAGGATGGTCTGATGTGCGGGTATGTGAGTGAGTTGCTCCCCTTGCGCGCGCGCCCCCCAACGATCTGTCGCGTTCAAAGTCACGTCGTCGCGAGTCACGGCACGGTTGGAGGTTATGGTGCCATATTTTTGGACTGTGAGCACCTATTTATAGGTAGAATATTTTATGCATGTGGTTTGGCCGGCTATACTACTACGGATACGGAGCTGCTGGGCTAAAGAGCTACCACTGCAACCACTATGTACGGGAGCGATCGCGTGAGATAGAAGCTCGCGTTTTGCGCGCTGCAGTAGTATCCTACGTCACTGCGAAAGCATGGAGGTGATCCTCGTCAAAATATTTGCTCGCAAACTTCTACACACACACACACGATGCTCATCATCACCATCATCATCCAGCACAGCACCGTTGTTGTATGTGGAAATGCAAATTTTCTATTTTCGTAAATTTTGGCATTCCCACCGCTTCTTATACGCTACACTTTGGCTTTTGTAAACTGGGCCCGTACTCACTCCCGGATTGTGATGCTACTTTTGATACACAACAGCAACTATAAACTAACGGACGCTAGATAAATCTTATGGTATACTAAAAAATCGATTTCGCGGGATTCTAAAATCTTTTCGTTTCTAAATTTCGTATCGAACCGAAGCAAAATTCCCCATGGAGAATGGAAACCGAAAGAGGGAAAATAAGGCGAACATAAAGAAAAAATAAATCCTGCTCGACGAGGCTGTATGCGAACCGGTCAAGCTGTACCGAGTGACTAAATTTATTTCCCACTTTTTCAGATTCTTCTCACAATCAGATGCGCAGGGCGAGACGGCAGCTGCCTAAAGATCAGATTTGTTTGCGTGCTCGTATCCTCTCTGCCCCTGCTGTCGTAGAAGTAGAAGATTAGTGGCGTTCTCAACAGAAGCAGACTCTAAACCTGCGTCATACTCGCACACGACTTATGATGAGAGCATATCGTTCGTTCTGAGAGCAGGCTGTTGGTGTCTGCGGTGCGTTAATCCAGGTCATTAAGGCAACATGACGGGCATTCTTTTGAAGTGTTCTGGACCACACCTTTTGGGGGACCATGCGTTACAGCACGACTCTCATCAATCAGTGCCTATTCGTCTCATTTGTATGTTAAGTTTACTATCACTTGAGGATGTGACTGGTGGATTTGTTAGTCGAATTATCAGATTGATTATGGTGATGAAGGAGACTTTTTCCATTGCTTCTGTGCTACCACCATACATCACACCGTCACGTAACACCGTAACTTCACCGTCATGCACAGATGAGCATCTTTTGCTGTCCATTTATTGGAATACAGAAGATTTAAATGGCTTCATCGCGGTCACTCCTAGGGTTTAGCATAAATATGACTACATGCATATATGACTACTAAGTAAACGACTCTCACAACCTTTCAGTATCGCACATGGAAAATTACGATTGAGACACCCGTGAACTCAAAACAAACCCTGAACATGTCCTTTGTGCGAGAATCATGCGAACAGTAAATCAAACGGGAAATCTTCGTTTGCACCATAAGTTTCACCATTAGAGCACCCAATTTAAAACGGATCATACATGAGTTTGGTATGGTTTACACAATGGTTTTGTTTACTACAGATAGTAATTTTCCTACAAATTCGAGACGGTCAAGATGCGGATTACTCCTGTCACGCTGTATGGAAAAACTGGAGGGCGGTCAATGGGAATCCTGCGCGTTACGGCCTTTACCACACGCATGTGCCACGCGGAGCATCCGGTACATCCGATATCAGAGGTGCTACCATATGATTTTTGTAAATAAACAACAAACGATTACTACCTGTTATCAGTGGCTCTGCATGGGGGGTGTCCAATTTTAAAAATTAGTATCGCTTGTTTCTAAATTTGAATGTTTCGGAACCACGTTTCCGTGCAACCATTTCCGTTCGATAGCTTGGTTTTCAGTGGATTATTGTAAATGGCGGAACCCATGCCTAAAGGATCGTTTATGCTTTTTATACTTTTTGTCTAGAAGTTTTCATTTTCAAATGAATTTTAAAATCCACTAATTAATTAGTAAACGAGTAACTGGAGTAGTTGTCGTATAAAGGTCGCGCATAGTAGCATTAATTGTATGTGATTATGAGTTATGCGAGCATAACCAGACCTGTTATAGCCGCATAATTGGTTTTTACGAATCCAAGTCGACTTTGTCCCGTCTAAAAACAGGAGCTGTAAGGTTAAGTGTTCATGGGGAGTACGTAACAATAACAAAATAATTCTGAAGAAGAAGAGAAGAGAAAATACAAAATCCTCGGCAAAAATGTTGAAAATTTGCACGATATCTCGGTAAATATCTCCGTTTAAACTGCGCCAGCTTTCTGTGCTTATCCCAAACCTTCGTTTCCAGGCTTTCGTTTCTTGCCACGAGCTGTACGAAGTCGTTTCACAGCACGCCGGTTTTGTGTGCTGAGCCGCTGAAAAAGAAGAAAAAGTTGGACCCGCAAATCATCAAACAGCGGGAGGAGCGCAAAAGGAAGCGACTGGAGAAGCAGATTCGTCGTTTAGAGAAAAATGCCCGCCAGCTGAAACCCATCGAAGAGTTGGACGTTCCTATCGAGTTGATCGACGAGCAGAGGTACAACTTTGGAGCCGAACCAACTCTCAGCTATCGGAATTAATGGAAACTCCTTGTTCTTTCAGCAAGCGGAAGCGTAATGATCCCAAAATAACGCCTCAACTGGTGGAGAGTAGGGCGCTGCTGGAGAAGCAGTGGGCAAAGTATAAAATGGAGCAAAAGCTGAACGATTATCAACTTTTTGATCGGGTAATAGCCGCCCAAACCAAGGCGCTGGATGAGCTGAAGCTAGAATCGGAGGAGCTGTACCAAAAGGCTATCCAAGTGGATCCGGCGCTGGTTCCGTTCCTGGCGAACGGCCCCGTCGCTACTCCGCCAATCAAAGATTACGAGCAGCCGGACGGAGAGTACATCGATGTGTCCCGCAAATACGAATAGTGCATAGCGCGCGTGTAGTAAAAATTAAATTAAATAAAAACCACATTTAAAAATATCGCTAGTGGTTTTCATGGATTCACTGAGCGCTATCGACACGCTGATGACGAGAACAACAATCGTGAGAAAGTGCGTGCAAGAAGTCAAATTGCAGAGAAAGAAATTGAAAAAAATGTTATCTATCGCTAACAAACAGCAGAGTTCAAGTTAATAGCGGCATCTTTGATTTGCGAATTTAGCTCAAACTGAGCTACTTCGCGCTCTCGTCTAGCGGTCGCTTCACAAGCCTTGAATTCTTCTGCGTCTTCTTTTCTTTTTTTTTGTGGATTTTAAAGCGTGGAATCTCGGCACCCCGGCGTTTGCGGCTCATCTTCACAATCAACCGATTTTCCGGTCTTAATTACTACTGCAACGTACTTTCAACAACCAACAAGCATTCCCAACAATAACTAACTATCCGTAAGTGCCGCAGTACCCTGTTCGACTGCCTTCTTCGTGAATTATTCGCTATCCGTGGGTGAGGTAACGTAGGCAAACCACTTTACGACAGACGAAATACCTGTTTCTAGTGTACCGTACCTCTTCTGTGTCCACAAGATACTCCAAACCCTTTTCACTTCCGGTTTGCACCTCCAAACTTAGCTCGTTGTACCCGTGCTAAAAGAGAAAGCTCGGGATAATCGGCATTTGATTCTGCGTTGCTCCGTCTAATTCCTTTTTTTCGCCTT
>NC_064875.1:68978467-69003467 GCF_943734745.1 Anopheles darlingi
TCAATCACTCCCCGGTAACGATCCCCGATTCAACCCGGGTCCCTCTCTTCTGGGACCACCACTAGGATGTCGTATTTTATGGAACCACCCGGTGGTTCATGGGAAGCGATTATAAAATCGAAATTTAAATGTCACTCCACTCCAACGTGACACCGAAGATAGGAGCCACGGACAATGAAGATTCGCGAGAGACAGCAATGGCGGGGGGGGAGCGAGAGAAAAAGCGAAAAAGTCGCAAAAATTATGTAGGAATTCTCCATCTGAGTGTCGATTGAGCTGAACAGTAATGCACTCCAGGGATACAGTTGAGGGTACAGAACTTTTCCGTTGATTTTCAACTGTTCATTCATACCAAACCCAGCACATGCTTTCACAAGAGTGATCACACACTCGTAGACCGCACGCTGATGCCCCACACACACACACACACACACGGAGAATCGGCTCCATTTCTTGATCTTATGTTCTGCTACTTTTGCAGCAGGGTTTCAAAAAATCGAACGAGCATAGGACTCTTCTGTTGATGATTGTCTGAAGATCAAGTCATTCATAAACACTTCCGAAACCGAAACCGAACATCGTATAACAGAGCGCCGCAACCGGTCTTAACGGGGGAGCTTACTGGTGATGGTAATCTTAATCACTTAATCTTCTCAGACAACACCCGAAAACCTACGCAAACGTGACACGGAGGAGTGCGCGTAGAACGCATACACATATCGTTTGATCATTCGCTCGGTTGCCGACACTCGGTCACTGGTCGTGGGGACTCCTGCGACACACACGCATCGCACGGTAATAAATAAACACGATCGGTCATTAATCACACCGTTCCTTCGCTCGCCGGCGGTACCGTTAAGCGTCCTGGGCGGTAAACCCGGCCCCTTGCAGAGACACTTCCGGGGCCCCGGCGGTGGTGGAACACGAGGAACATCTACCCCCTCCCCCCTTCTCCACTTCCATATGTTCAGAGTTTGATGTTGCGTGAGTGTGCGATCGTGCTCGAGGACGCCCTTGACAGACGAAGTTGGCTTTTCGGTAGGTTAGTGAACCAAACGCGTGCGAAAATATGGACGGACTCTATGGGCAGCGCAATTTCGAGCTACGTCAAGGTGCTTCCCTGTGAGAAGAGCGGGCCTATTAAGACAGAGCCCTGATCTTCAAACTTGTGCACGGCATTGCGCAGCATTCGAGAATGCAAAACATGATCATCGGTCTGCGCGTTCCTTTGACAAAACAATCTAGCCAGCAAGTCGACGAAGGTGTTATGAATGAAGCAGCAGCAGCAAACGCAACAAACAATCGACGATCGATGAAAGCCAGGGAAGCAAGGGCAACAGCCAGCCAGCCAGCCGTCATTTATTCGCAGAATGGTGTTCATGATCTTGATCGCCGGGAATCGCAATTTGTAATAGCCCCCTCCTCTTGGGATGCTACTATTTATAGTGACTCCGGGACTGCTGTTGTTGTTGTTGTTGCTGCTGCTTGTGATCGCAGCATCGCATCATCAGGTGGTCGCCCCAGCAGCACCAGCAACACCAGCAACAGCCTTCACAGCAGAGCTCGGTTCCGGGGGCCGGGGCCGGGGCCGGATGAGAATTGACGTCAATTGGTGGGGAGATGATGATGACGACGACGGCCAGGGGAAAAGCAGTGTAATGTACGACCGATCGCACGATCGCATGCTAAGGTGTTGTTAGTCTCGAGACTTCTCCCCCGTCTCCGGTCCCTTCGTCTCCAGCTCCATTGCTTAAAGCAACACACCAGGTGGTGACGATGGGTTTGGAGGGGGTTTCCAGAAACACTAGACTATTTCCCACCGTTTGGCGTTTTGTGGTCTAACAAAATGATTCGTTTTTTCCCCTTTGGATCATCGATGGCGCATGTAGGTTTGAGTGGTTTAATAACGATGGCGCTAACGATGAATTGGATTCGCTCATCAACCACAACTGGAGCCACCGGGTGTGAGCATAGCGGATGTTAGACGCGTCCGTTCTGCGCACTGCCGGACCGACAGAGCCTGACACAGCCCACTCTTTATGAAGCATGTCATGGCCCTTGATCCTTCCGATCTGGTTTTTACTATAAATAAACATCTGCTACTGTTATTCGTGGTGGTGCGGTCCATCCTGCGAAGCACGCATGCAGGAGGGCTGCTGCTGCTGCTGCTGCTGCTGCAAGGTAATAAGCAAGAACCTGCAACCTTCAGTCGGATCGGTTTTTGCAAAAACCCACCCAACACGCAGGCCGCGGCACGCGGTCGCTCTTGTTCTCGAAAGGAAATATGGAATACCGGTTCCTCGCTGGCCATACTAAACAAAACACAAATCACTGGCAACAAACAGTGTCGTGCAAGAGCGGGAGAGCGACAGAGGGAAACGAGAAGCGCTCGAAAGAGAGAGAGAGAGCGAGCGAGAAAGTGGAGTGCCATTGCGGCATGCGCACGGTCGGCCCCACTTGCGGCGTAGTGCATCGCGGTGAGGGTGAAGGCGGCGAGATTGCAGCCACCAGCGAACAGAAAATGCGTTTTCACCCGTGCAACATAACCATTGACCGGACCCTGTCGATACACACACCTCAAGGTTGATCGTATCTCGATCTCGAGAACAGATATCTTCAGTTCGGGCGGATCTGTTCGCAGAATTCAAATAACCGGCGCAATACCGGCAACCCCAAGAAGGGGAGGGGGCGAAGGACGGAAAATCTCACTTTCTCGACACCAGTAAGCAGTATATACACAAGCCATTAAGAGTAACGAAGCTATTAAGACTGAGTCCCCACCACAACACGATTCACCATCAAGTGAATATCGCCTTGCAGTGAGCAGTTGTCTCAGTTTGCTAAAGTTCTAGCTATTGCACCTTCATCTCTTATACCTTTTGCGTGCCCTCTCCTTCTTTACTTGCCCTCCGGCTAAGGGTAGCTATTTTTAGCACGCCGGAACTGCGTTCTAGAAGCCGCTGGAGCAGGCCTATGGTTGCAGGTGTTGTGTAGGCAGATGCAGCTGACACCAACCGCCCTGGCCGCTAGAAACAGTAGCAAAACAGTTACTAAGGCCCCGGGCGGGGGGAAATAGATCTACCAGCAGGGAGATAGCGATTAGCGTTAGGAAAGACACATTTCTAACGCTCTGCTCCCTTATCTAATGCTCTTCTACGCCCGACGCGACGCGCCATTCGAGCGCCAAGTGTGGTCGTTAAGAGAAATGAATTCCATATCCTCTCGTTCGGAGATGAGCAGCACCGTGGGGTGCTACCAGCAGTCCGCAGCAGTCTGTCTAATACCTTTGGCAATTAAGCCGTAAAGAGTGTCAACAGCGAAGCAGCCGTTATCACACTCTACTACACGACAAATGGACCACCAGGAACCACCAGAGAAGCAACGAAGAGAAAAGGCCCAACAGTAGAGGCAGAGTTCAAGCGGCGAAGGCGAGCAGTCCAGAAGCCATGCTGCTCCATGTTCGGTTCGGTTGGTTTCGTTTCGTTTCGTTTCGTTTTCTTTTATGTAATTGGAAACCAATTATTTTGCTATAAAATTGATCGAACGACAACCGCCAGGGGTGACGCGCGTGAGAGAGCTCATGCGGTGCTGGAATCCGCGGGTATCATCCTCACCATCCTACGGAACGTCCCTCAATAAGCTAGCTCTCCTTTCTTAGCATTTTATTTGGAATAATGCTTAGTGGCTGGATTTATTTTTAGCAAAGACCTCCCTTCTGTAGCACTCTTTCCCCCCATCCTTTATTGCGTCCCTTGTAAATTATGCGCTGCTAGACACTGCAATTCTACACCTTGGACCTTGGTGGTGGTAGCCCCCGTAACGGGGTTGCTGCTACGATGTCGCAGCGAATGACAGAAGAAAGACTACCGAAGCCAGCGGACACTGCAATGTGCGTTTCGCCGCCGCCGCCGCCGCCGCCGCCACCGTCGCCTCAATATGCCGCCTCAAATTGATGCTTCAGCTTTAACTATATTGATTGATTCCGAGCGAGCGAATCACACGCCACACGCCAGTCGCTTGACGTCGCGTCACCTGATTGTACATGGAAAGCAGGAGCAGTAGTAAGCGATGGCCGATGGGCCGATGGCGATGCTCTCTGCCGGCAGAATCGATGCCAATTGAAGTCGATTAGAACATCAATACCGGGCCCGCGATTCGCCGCGAGAGATAAAAGGCGAGGCAGGCGATGCGCCAGCAATCTGTGGTGTCCTGTCCTGACGCACTCCTATCAGCGGGGCGATATGTTGTCGTTTCTAAATCGGAATGCGCCTCCTAGAGCCCCACACAGCGTGCGCGAACAGGCTGACTCGATCGAAGATTGTGATTTATGGAGGTTGATGGCGTTTCGATGGCCCTTCTCCTTCTCCTTCTCCTTCTCCTCCTCCTTCTTTTCCTTTCGAGAATGTCAAGCAAGTGTCATCATCATCGCGAGGAATTAAATGAACCGAAAGAGTTCAAAAGACACAAAGTGAGCGAGAGAGAGAGAGAGAGAGTGTGTGTGAGAGAGCGATAGCACATGCATTCCATCGGCGAAGCCAATCGTTTTGACCGATATACCCCCGGTATTGCCAGCCAGCGCTTGATCATCTCACTATGATGTCATCAATTAGTGATAGTAGGCACATTGGCAGAGCGGTGCTCTCATTTGTCGCTCGCCTTGCCACCGGATGAACGCTCCGGGAGACAGTGACACGAAGTATGTACACATTCAATCAATCCCCGCCCCGCGATCACGCCGAAATGTGATCCATTTAATAACAGCACAGAATGTGGCCGAAAAAGGAGTCTGAATTCCGAAACCGCAAAATGCGGTTCGACATACACGTGTAGGCTTGGGCTCATGATCTTTCGGCGTTGTGTAGGAGCAGCAATCCTGCTGTCAAGTTCCTGTCAGCCATACCGAACCGTCAACGACGCCGACGATCACCCGAGAACCGGGTGCGATTCTCACGGTCCATCAACACCTGCCAATCACCGATTGATTGACTGACTGACTGACTAACTGCCACCTTCACCGCGGAAACACCCGATCGATACACTTGCGCCCCTCTCTGGTATGGTGCGGTGCGTGCCAGACGGTCCCGGGGGGGGGGGGGGGGGGTGTCCCTGCGGGCCGTGAAACGACGATGGCCGATCGTCTCCATCAAAACCTATTAATAGGCCTCATTTGTTTACGCCCGCTGCCCCTTTCTATCTCTGGGCGGCCATAAATAACCGACCGACCAGCAGCTATTCTAATAATGTCTTTACGACCTGTCTAACACCACCGATCACCGGTGCGATCGCGAAGATGATCGCGCCGCTCTCTTTCTCTCACTCGGGTCATGCGGGTAATAATAGAAAAAACAAACGATACCGGAACCCGGCCAACGACGTGCCGGGAGCCGAGCGCGATACAATTGATAAACCATCAATCAATCAGGCTCATCTGTGGGTGTGCCACCGGATACTAAACCCCAGACCAGACAGTGGTTGAGCGGGACTTGAGCAATTAATTACTGATTAGCCTCGCTCTGCGGCGACTCTCGCGCGTCTCGATCGTCGATCGTCGTGTTTGCGCAGCACGTGCGATGGGCCGGTCCATATGCCCGCGCCCTAAGCATCGTGGCCGCGCGGCCATTCCATTGTGCCATTACTTGTTGTCTTGTGCAAAATATTGACTCGTTGGCCCTGATCGTCGTTGCGGCTTTGCGCTGATGCGATTGAGCGATTTAGTGCTTACTTCCCGTCCCGCCTCCCGCAAATCCTGCGCCCATCCCGACACACTTACACTCATATTCACCCCCACCGGTCACTCTCGGTGCGCCCTCTCTTTACTTAATGCGGAGTTCCGTGGAGCCAAACGAGAATTTGTTTATAGCGTTTCGGTAAATACTTGGCCATCACATGTTTGTTTATGGAGTGATCGAGCAGCAAACGATCGCGAACGCTTCCGTTCAATTGGATGCCAAGGAGCGGGGAGGAGATGGTGAACGGGGACGGAGAGAAATGTAATCTGCTCTGGTTCTCACTCACTAACAGGCTCACTTGGGGTTGTTGCGGTTGGCGGGTGTTTGTGGAACGAATGGAATTCCATCGGAATTAGAAGCACACTACGTAATAAGATCCCGCGGTCCGCTGGTGATTTGTACCGCCCTCATCATCGTCTCCGGTCTTTTTTTTTCTTCTAATGACACAGCCCATTAGTAGTAGGACGGGAGGGAATCGGAATCGGGATCGGGAGACTGATTAACTGCGGCCGCTAATCGTTATTAGTTGTTTTGATCGTTAAACGGTAACGGTTGGATGATAATAAAACGATTAGCGAGTTATTCATCGAGATAACCGGGGGCTAGGGCCACAAGGGGCCGTCTGGTGTGACCAACCGGTCCACCCCGCCCACCGTCGGGTGGAAGGATGACGCGATTTTGTAAATTTTGCTTCAATCGTCGTTCCGGTTTATCGGCGGAAAGATACCTGATTAGAATAATTCATTCCGTTTGCCTTTAGTCACCGGGGCTCCGTGGGTGATCCAGAAAGGAAAAAATCCGTCCAGAAATCCGATCACGCTCAGCTCAGCGTGTAGGTGGAACGGAAAGCCCCTCGTTCCAAGCGCGACGACGACAGTCACGCGCCCAACAAACCCGAAACCGGATTTGTAACGATCTCGCGCGACCGCGGTCTGTGACGACTGTGATTGCGATCATGAAAGGGAAGGCCAGCGGACAGCGGCAGCAACTAGCAACCGATCTCGACAGACAGTATGGTACCACCGGGCAGGCAGGCTGGCAGGCTGGCAGGCAACATGAAACCAAAATACACCAAACTACAATGTCTTTTTGGCTTTGCGGTACACCACGCGCCCTGAAACCAGAAGAGGTTTGTGGTTATCGCCCCAAAAAGGCGGTGGGTGGGTCAGCGGAAGGGGCTTGTGTTTGGTTTAGCTCTGCGGTCCCCGGGGTGGGGGGGTTGTTGAAGAAGAAGTTGTGTACCGGCTAGCCGGCCGGTCGGTCGACCGCGGCCAAACAAATATGTAAATACACCGCTGTAGATGCTCCGTTGGAATGCTCTTCGTTCCAATGCAAGGCACACGCACAAGACACAAGACATCCAAATCGTTCGTTTGATCGCCACCCTCGTGGTCCCCGTTCGCGCAGGTACTACACAGGGGCACCGCAACCAGCACCGCGTAACCGCGAGACTCAAGCGCGAGCTCGAGAACGGCACCGCACTGTCTCCGCGGATCGCACGCTGCTGCTGTTGGACGTCGGCCATCAGAGAGATTTATTTTGCCGCCCGCTCGCCCGCCCGCCACACGACAGCTGCGCGCTCATTTCATCAGCATTCCGTCCGCGTCCGTTATCGCGGATCGCGCGTTCGCTTTTTCCCTTTTTTCGCGCGGAGCTCCGTCGCCATTTGAATCGTTAAAATCGCGGGCACGATGAGCGATCCTTGTTCAGCGGTTGGAGTAAGACGTTGAAGGCGTCGGTTGTCGGTGACGATCACCTGAGACGATTTCGAACAGCAATCGATCGAAACACGGGGGGTTCACTTACTCTGAGCTGAGGGATCATCATGGTGACTCTTCTTTCCCCTTTTTGCTTCATCCTCTGATAATAAGTTGAGCGTTGATCGCGCGATCGCCCTCCTCTGCACTGCTATCACTATTCTTGGTCGTTCGAATCGGTATCGGAACCCTTTCGGAACCGTCAGATCGTGATCGTATAGAAACACACACTCACATACACACACACACACATACGCACGAGGAGACTACAAGGTGCTGCCGCCAGTATTTGTCGCGTGTTGCGTTCGATTGCCCGTCCCGGACAGTACTAACCAATCGGTCCGATTAGTCGATGATCTTAATACCGATCGTTGTCAGGGCCCTCCTCCCCCCTCTCCTCACCGGCTGTGCGCGCCCTCATGTGGTGTGCGCGTGTGCGCTCGCTCGCAAAGGTGTATGGGTGCGTGGTGAGATGGTGCAAGTTGGTGGCGGCAACTTGCTCGGTTCACTGTTGCCTACGTGTGTTCTACGCTATCGATACGACGCCAACGCCGGCTGTTTCGTAGACATTTGGACGCTATAGCGGGCTCGTAAGCTCGTAGTTCCCAGAGTCCGTGAGGAGGGCAGAGGATCATTCATTCTTACTCACCGTGCGAGATTACGCTGAATGGCGTCGCGTCATTGCAGGCGCAGCACGTCATTGCGGTACATCACGTGCCCGGCATTTGCAATGCAACCAACATTCCAAGCTGCCCAATTCTGACACACTTGTTGGCCCAAAAATTGCCACGAGCTTCCATTCTAATAAACAATCTCTGCTTATTCTCTCTCTCGCTCTAGCGCTAGCTCTAGCTAGGTCTAATGAGTAATTGTTTGCTGGGAGCTCGTTCATGTTTGCTCGTTTGCCTGGACCGATCAACATATTGCGCGTTGCAGTTTTCGGAATGGACCCAGATGAGATCAGACGCTCCAAAATAAGACTCTCTTCCCCGTTCCTCACTGGAACTAGCGGAATGCTAAACAGTCACTCCTCCCAAGAAAGCGAGCCAAGGATATGATTGGCGCTGAAGATCAGTTTTCAGAGGAAAAATCCCACCCATGACGGTGAGTCATGACGTTCGAAATGGCTGCATTGTTTAGCTGGTGATCGTTCGCAGCATGCAACCGGGCAGAATGACTCCTTCTTCTCTTTCCTGCATTTCCTGCCTTATCTTCTGCATCTATAAATAGCTCTCCTTCCAACAATACACAATTACGACAATGATACGCCGCTCCTGCCAATCCGGTGTTCCTTTGCGGATCATCTCTCGTGTGCCGACGGTGGTTTACACGGGAATCTCGTTCCGAAGAAGGGGAACGCATCCATCATCAACCACTTCCTCTAGGAACGGGGGAAAACACGCGTCAACGATTGGTACTAATCACGATGACGAAGAGCACGACATCGCGATTACACTCCTTTCCTTCAGTGTCTTGAACCGAACGAACTACACTCGATGGTGATGATGACGATAGTGGTGGCGACTGCGAAGATGAACTTTGGTGCAAGATAGTTCTGGAAACAGGGAGCCAAGGGGGCAGCGGCCTGTTCCTGGGACCGATCCTGTTGCCCCGGTCGGTAGCGAGATCGTCAACGGCGTAGCTCAGAAGCAACGAACCCCTCATCCACATCAGCCCACCACCAGCATCACGCACCTTCCTCCTTCTACCACCCCTCCTACACCCACGGAACCAGCTCAGAGAGAGGATAAATAAATCAATTATTTATAATTATATACCTTTTATCATTCGTTCATGCCAGGCACCTCCACGACCACCACCACTCCGGGTGATCGTTCCTCCTTCTGTCAACGGCCATCGACGACCCGCTCTCTCTCTCTCTCTCTTTCTTCTCTCAAGGGTGCTTCATCACGGGGGGCGTAGAACTCTACTCTAGGAGTAGAAGGTATGTGCAACTACTGCAGCCACATACGCGCGTTCTGCAATGTGCACTAGCAACGTACGTATGTACGCACCGGTGCTCTAGAGGTGCAGCAGCAGCAGCAGCAGTTGGATGGTGTCAACGACAGTTGAAACGCCGCTTGACACACCCCTTTCGAGAGAGTGGCATTTCATAACGTGACGTCGTCGTCGTCGTCAGCGACACGATCGCCATTGCCAGAGCAAGCGAACACCAGCGAGGCCAGTGCACACACAGGAATGCGTTCCACAAAGGCAGTCCGCCGCCTGCCAGACCAGAGTGCCAGTGTTGTTGTGCCTCGGTGCCACGATGCTGCGCCAGTTGCGCTGTTGCGCATACTTGCCTCCCTCCCGCTCTTCCATCCATACGGACCGGGCCGGGCCGGGCCAGGCCAGGCCAGCCATACCGTGGAGTGGAATACTTAAGTACGTTTTCTTGGATGACGACGCTCGACGCCGGGGCGTCCCGGGTGTGGGGCGCGGACTTTCCACGAAAATGGGCACGACAACGACGACGTCGGGCAGCGCCGCACTGGCTGGAAAGTCCAAGCGCACCGGCATGTCCATTGTATTTAAATTTCGGAGTCCGCTCCACAGGAATGCGGACAATTTAAATGTCAAAGTGTTGATTAAAGTGCGCACACCGCACCGTACCCCGCATCGCCATCGGTGCCGATCTCTTCATGAGGAGATTCAGGAGATCTGCACCAGATTGTAGCAACCGGAGGAGGCCACCAACAACATATCTTTCTCCCTTCGTTGCGTGGCACAGGGACTGCTTTTCGCCTGCTTCAGGGGAGGGTTTTTGCAGCGAAAACAAGTGCAGAAGTGAGCGGCCAACACAACGCCGACTACGATGCATTGGAAAGCGATAGAGAATTGTGTTCCATGTGTTCGGGTTTATGTACAACACATCGGCATCATGGGACATGATGGCGGACTCGCTCGTGGACCTTCTACGTCAGAGTCCCACAATGTGTGACTCAATTACAGCTCCACTTTGCTCGTTAGCATCTTGATCGTGATCGGAAATACCAAACCATTCCAAAGGACACACAGACGCACGCACTGAGTTGCATAAAAGCGGGCTGCGAGCAGCGAAACGAATCGTGTGTCTGCACGTGCCATCGATGATAGCGTGAGACCAAACATACCTTCCTTCATTCTAATCTCAAAACACCTACCGCTCCAGGGCAGAGGGTAGAGTTCATTGAGTGTGTCGAGTAGTAAAAACGACGTCACACGGTGTGAGCGTGCGAGAAACGTGTCAACCGAGCTGCGTCAGATAGTTTCCGCGACCGCGCCAATCCCGGCCCGACCCGGCTGCGACGATAACAAACCTCACTAACTAGCCACTATCGTTTCCAAGCACGAGGCGCTGGAGAGAACCACAGAAGGAGAACCGCACAGCCACGTCCAGCATTGGTGGTTGGTGTGTTGCTTGCCGATAAGCTGAATGACGGAGGAAGGCGCCCGGACAAACACACACGCAGCCAGGGCGCCCTTCACGTGCTCTTTCATTTTCACTTTCTTGAACCCAAAGTTTAACAACAACAAAAATGTCGCCACCATCGGCGACACGTGTTTGGCGACGGTGTGACCTTGCAGCAGCCATCGCTTCCACGCATCAATTTGGCGCCAATCCGTAGCTCTCCTTTCGCTTGTTCCTGTCTAGCGCGAGGGGGAGGGAGGGGAGCGGGGCAACGACACAACGGTCAGGGAATCTTATGCTGGCGCCGGTCAGGAATTCGTTGGAATTTGACTGCGAGTGCCGGGCGGAGGAACATCAAACAACAAACGACGAGCCGCAATGTCGTCGTCGTCGTCGTCGTCGTCGTCGTCATCACAGTCGCCATTGGCTGTCCTCGATCTTCCAAGTGACAAGTCGGTTGGCACGCAGCATAAACCGTCCCCACCGAGTCAAGATCGCCTTGTGCCTTGCTTGACGGGCTGTTGCCAATATCAGGTCACATACCATGGGGTCCCGTGCTCATGGATGGGCAGGCAGGCGACACTCGCCCTCTGTATGTATGCGGTACATTCTTAACGCAGAGGAACGCAGAGGCGCTTGACAATGCTCGGCGGGTTCTCCAGAAGCGAAAGCCGCCGCCACGATCGCTGTCGTCAGCGACACACCAGCAACAGAAACCGCGGGGATTCGCGAGATGTGCAGAAGCATAACGTTCCTGACAAGCCGGCCAGGCCAAGATACGCCCACGGTGGAGGAAAAAAGGCGAAAACAAACCATTGGCCAAAAGATATTTTTGGTTCCACAATTCCGCCAGGGCGTGGGGCTTGTAGGTCCTTCTGTGATGCCTTGTTGTGTCTCTCGCTAATTATTACCCGCGTGATGCTGTAGTGCCGACCAATCTTTTGCGGGTACACCGCCCGTCCGCATCTGTCATTCAAGGCCTGTCACAGCGGCAGCACCCGAGTTCTTTTCTTGGTAGCCGGTGGGACACAACTTTAGACGCTTCCAACCACTTCCATGGAAAAGTCTGGCGGCGACGAGAAGCCCGATTAAACCCCGGTCCCGAGGAACGAGTTCTTTGGTCTTTCTGTTTTTTTTTTGGGTCAAAACAGTATCCAACGACGCAAAAACGAATATTCGCGATTTGCTAGGAAGAGGAATCTCTTTCTAATGCTGGCGAGGCGAGCGGATGAGGTTTAAATTCAAGGACTTACTTATTTAGTCACTTATCCACCTAAAGCAGATTCCTACACTGCTCCTCGATTGGCGAGCGTCTTCATTGATCCAATTCTCAACTTCATTTCAGTAGCAAATTCGACCAACAACATTACGACACGAATGCAGCAATCTATGCCACGCCGGTGTCCATGATTTGTCCTTCAGTTTCACATTTTCTCCACCAAACTTCTCGCTGCAATGCGCTGGGCTTTCAAATTCAAATTACCATATCAGTTGACAAGCCTTCTGACTTCATTTGGAAGCACTGATTGAGTCACCGGCACCCGGAGTTGAGTGTGCATTCGTAGTCGAGCATGAAAACCCCTCCCGTCCTTCCGTCTCGATACCAGTGACATTGGATACCCAGATATGATATGGCCCTGCGTGTGCAGAGCAGTAGCAACCTGTTAAAACCGAAACTCCCAGCAACCAGCAATACACAGCGCATGCATACAGGGCATCGTCGTCACGATGCGCCACTACAACGACGACGACGACGACAACGATGATGATGACGATGGTAGACTTGACGGCGTGTCGGCAGACCTGGTGCAACGCGGTCACGATCTACTGCGACCGTCGCTAGGTTGCGAGCGAGGAGTCGCCAAGAAGTCTAACACCAACTAATGGAGACTCTAGACACGGCTCGGCTGTACGGATCGCTGGCCGGTAGCTGGTCTGACTGGTGGCCAAGCCGGTTACCAGCGCCTTAGGGGCGTGAGGGTCGGAGGGCGGGTGTGTGAATGTTCTGCATCATTGGCAGCAACGGCAGTTGAGGTCCTCGGTCCTCGATTATCACTTCAGTCGATCTGGCCTTTGGTGTGGATTCGCGCTCGTACGGAAGACGATCGCGGGGTGCGGGTGAGGTGAGGCTAATCGTTTAGCATCCTCCCCGCCCCTCTGCGCTACGCTCACCGCACGGACCACCAACCTACATCCCCTTGCAGCTTCAAAGCGGAATCGGCTGCTACTGCAACTAATCGTTCTCGACAGATCACTCGAGCTGGCTCGGCGATCGCTGCCTGTTCTTTGCCGCTCCACTGCTTTGGCTGCCGGGTAGAGACCGGTGGTGGGTTGGCGGGTAATTGAAACAGCATGTAAACGCCGTTGTGCGCTCAAGGAAACTGGATCCTAGCGGTTTCAAGGTGTGTGACGTAAGCGCGCGCGTAAGTTGCGCGAATTTGAAGCCCTCGACGTCGTCGCGGTCGTGGTCGTCGTGGTCGTCGCGAGTATCCCTTCTACCGCTACTGCCACTGCTACTGGTGCTGGTACTTATGATGCTGGCACCATGCTGGCCGGTTGGTTGTTCCCAATCGAGGTTAACCATTTTAGCACCCGATAAGTTCAGCTAATGGTCGTCAAAGGACAGCAACCGTGCGGGCAGACGTGCTCCTCTTTTCTTACGTGCAGAGGGAACCAGCAGCAGCAGCAGTAGAGACACACAACGACAACGGCGAACAAACAACAGTAGCAAAACAGACACATTCTGACCTTCCGAAAACATAGAAGAAGACGACGACGAAGAAAACGGCTCTCGCTAATGATCGCCAACGTCACCACTACCAAAGGCGTACCAAAGCAGCATATGCGATGATCGTATGCTTCCGAAAACCGGTATAATCGGATCACTCAGCCTTAGTTGCCGGTGTGTGTGTGTGTGTGTGTCAAATTGTCACATTGATACCCCGCTCCTCAAGTCGGAGAGCGTTATCGTCAGCATCAGCCTGAGACGACGACACATGCTGATGATGATGATGATGATGTTTGCCGACGATCAGGTCTGGTCAGCAGCAGTAGCAGCAGTAGCAGCAACAGCCAACGCGATCAACGATCGTCGGCATGCGCGCACCGCATCGTTTTGAAGTGCAGCAGTGTGTGCAGCACAGACCGGACCACAGGCTGCAAGGGCTGGCTGGCTGGCTGGCTGGCTGGCTGGCTGGCTGGCTGGCCCTGTGTGCACCGCGGATTTGATGAAAGTGGGCTCATGGTGTTACGTCAGATCGACACGATTTGAGCGACACCCTCTGTGACCGCGGCCGCTCCGATGCTCACTCAACTGGCGCAGCATGCCGCGCGATCGTTCGTTCGTTCGATGCAGTAGTGGACCCGCGTATGGTGCGTTTGCGCTGACCCGGTCGTCGATGGGTGGCGCAGTGGCGCGTGAACTGGCTGCAATGGTGTGGACTAATCTCGAATATATCGCGAGGACTTGCTCAGTAGTCGTGATGTGATGGTGAGGCTGCTGCTGCTGCTGCTGCTGGTACGATGGTTGGTGCTCGTGGTGCTCATGCAAAAGTAAAAGTAAAATTCACACATTCACACACAGGCATTCAGTGTGTCACATACGCATCCGCTTGTTGTCGGTGTCGGCGCAAAAGAAGGAAGCACCACCACCCCACAGACCCGCTTATTTCATGCGGTTCATCCAGGCCAATGCGACCGACGGATCGACGGAGACAGACACAGATGCCAGTGACAGAGCCAGCGGTCCACCCAGCGGTTCCCTTTCGTTGCTGTGGGGAATCCCTACGATCACCGGCGGTAATTAAAGATCGCTCACATCGCGGTGGGTGGGTGGATGGGCGTGTGTGGTGTGGTATACGGAAATAAACGCACCGTCGCCGTCCCACCTTTCGTCTAATAACTGTCATCGCAAACCGGCATCGTTGATCGCGCCACAGACGATAGCGGGATGCGGTTTGCGACGACGACAACGACGACGACGACGACGACGACGACGATGACGACGACGACGAGGGACGGTCAATGATTCGCAACCATCGTCGTCACACATGGATCGTACGCTGTGTACATGTGCGCGCGCGAATCCGTGGGACACAGCGTGATCCCATTCCCGCGCACTCCCGCACTTCAATCTGCAGGCGGGTGCCGTGCGCGGGGATCGCGAGCGGATTCGGAAGAAGCGGAAATGAGCTGCACTCGCCGCTACTACTCGCCATCACGCGGCACTCGTCGTGCGGGGAAAAAAACGGGGGTATAGCGTTGAAACACGGTCTCGCGTTTTATCGCGCAAATCTCGCGAATATGCGAATCACGAAACATTTCCGACTTCTAGAGAGATAGAGTATAGTGTCGCCATTTGAACCAGTAAACCCCATGTTATATAAAAGTTTTAATGTACGTCAAAATAAAGATGATGAAATTATTGGCCACATAAACGATCGGTCACAGCCTCCTTTACCTTTCTATTGTTTTTTTTTTTGTAGAATTATCACGTGGTTCTCACACCAACATGTATGAGCAATCTTCGGTTCAATCCACGGTGCTGACGATCCTTTCCTTTTAAGTTGGCCAATCGGTTTGGCGATTCCAGAACGAACGATTGATTGTCAAACGGTTTTTACACTACATGCACGCACGTATTCAACACGCACCGCGACGCACGACACGGATCTTAATGGTACACTACACTGGACGGGACTCCTCTCTATTTGCAACTTCTTTGCAAATCCTGATGGGGCCCTCGAATTCAACCGTGCACGCAACTTCAAACACCGAAACCACACGACGACGCGCTGCTGGTGCGGTGACTCTCTGGCCGGCTGGCCTCTTTGGAACGTAGTCGTTAACGGTTTGTTATGGGAGCAATATTTAACGCTCTTGCCTCCAAGTCTGCCTGCCTGTCTGCCTGTCTGCCTGCCTGCTATCAGCGATGAATGGCTCTGGAGTGTAAACAGAGAACCAGTTTGCAGCACGCACTCCGTACTTGGCGGGGGGGGGGGGGGGGGAGAGGATCAATGCAGCCAGCAAATAACCGCAATGCGGGATGAAACACGGGGCGCCAGAAGAGTCAGGCGCGCGCGCGCGCGCGATTTTTGCACTTTGTAGAAGGTTAGAGACGGACGCACACACGCGGTCAGTCCGTTCGATTCCCTGTTTTCCTCCTGTTTGTCCCGTTCGCGATCCGTTCTTCCGTCGGGATTACGATATTTATTTACTCTTCGTCTGGGCCGCAAACGCGAGGACAAGCGGAAACGCGTGATCAAGGGGTGGTTGAAATGGAAAACTCACAAAAAAAAAACACGCCAAAAAACACACCAAAGACGACGACAATGAATCGACCGGCGATCGAGACGCAATTCCTCGGATACTGCTAGGCGCTCTCTGGCGTCTGCTCCTGGGTGTGGAACCGTCTTTTAAGTGGGGTATGTTGCTGTTGCTGTTGCTGCTGCTGCTGATGCTTTGCCGGCGGCAAAAACCAAAACCAAAAAAAAAAAAACGATCCCAATCCACTCAATGCTTCCTGTCTCTTTCTATCTCACTCGCTCGCTCTGTCTCTCTCTTTCTCTCTCTCGCGTGCACGCAGGGATTCCTCCTCCTGCGGGAATGATCTCTGGCGTTGCAATCGCTTGGCGTGAGGATCGGCAACCTGCTGCCTGAGATCGCGCGTTCGCGAGCGCTTCGCTGGGGTCTTGGTGTGTTGAGATGACAACGGCACACGCTCACTGCTATTGCTGTTGTTGCTGGTCACCAGCTTTGCGTTGTTGAACTGTTGTGGTTTCGGTTTGTTTGCACTACGGACACACGAGGGACAGGTGCCGCCAGACTGCGGTGCGTGCGGCTTCCGAAAAGAGCTGTGTGAGGGGAGGGGAAGGCAGGCAGTAGGGTTACACACTCTGCTCCGCTCCGCGTAGATGCACTTGAGAGATATACACGAATACAACACGAACAATACGAACGCAAAACACTCTGCTCTGCTCTTATAACTTGTTGGCTTTCGCGGCCGCGGTTCCTGCTTTGATCATCAGCTTCTGCTGTGCTAGACTTCTGTTTCGAAAATGCCGAGGACCGATGCTGGCCCGAGAGAAGATACCTCGGCGACACGTTTCTCGCGGCTCTCGTTGACGCGCTCTCTTTACGCACCCTATCTCTCTCTCTCGTTCAAGCTCTGCCGATCAACTCTGCCGATGCTAACTCTCCTCTTTTGCTACCCTCACAAATGCTCCGGGTGCATTTCTGGCGCTGCTGAGAAGGGTTGTTCGGGTCGCTGCTGTTGCTGCTGCTGCTGCTGCTGCTGCAACTGCATCGTGACCAAGTGTGCACCCGCACAATTATCCGGCCAATAAGCTCGAGTTCGAGCTGGTTGTCACCGGACGGGGCTGGCTTTTAGGAACGGATTGCTGCACATCGTGACAAATCGATTGATGCTGAAGAGATGCGAAGACCGCGCTACACCAGAACATCACCGTTATTGCTATGCTCGTACCCAATCACGTATCGCGAACTGCACACTGACGGATTGTGTGCCACGACGAGAGCAAACTGATGGACCAGGAGCAGCAACCGCAGCGGCAGCCGCTGCCACAGATCCGCGCACGCATACGTGCAGCAAACGGCACACGACACCTGCGAAACGACCACAACATAAACCGTCCCGGGGCCCCCGTGTGGCCGACGAAAGGGGAAATATGCATTTCTCTCTGCTTTCTATTCTCTTACCGATCTGCCGATCGAGATGATCACCACTACAGAGAAACGGAGCGAGATGCATCGACACGGTGCATCGCAGCATGCGAAAGCGATGTCATCGCCGCCTCTGATCGGCCTCTGAGTAACCCATGAATGCGCCACCCAAGTGCAATGAGTAACCGATCCGATGAGTCCGCTCCGTACGGGACACTCGTTGTGGGCTCGCGATAACTCGGAAAATTTTCCTCCCACAGGATAGACAGGAATGGGCGCTGGCGCGACCGGAAGTGACGCGAAACTAGGCATGCATGCAATGACATACTTTTGCTTAATTTATGCATCGGACTTGTTCGACAGCGAATGTCCGTGAATCATCAACCTTCGTCCGCGGTGAGTTTGGTGTTTTTCCGCCGCCAGCGCCAGCACTCGATCGATTCCCACTTTCTAAGAGCAGATCGCTGGCGCTGCCACGGTACCTCACGTAATGCCGCTCGATTATTCCATCATCCGAGATCGAGTTTACCGAGCGGCCTTCTCCCATGGTCGTGCGATCCGTACGGCAGCAGGTGCGCCAGAACAATCTAGCTACCGTTTATACACACAAACAGATACCCACACTCTCAGTCTAATTAATGATAATGATCAATTTGAACTCTTGTTGCAGTCTGTTGCAATTAGCAACGGCAATGTTCCCCCAGCACCAGTGCAAGTAGCAATCACTAGCCGATAGTATCGCTTGTTGCTGAGGGGTTTCCCCGTACTGCAGGGTTATGTGTAAGATAGCTGGCAGTACTTGAGCCTTAATCGTGCGTCTGTTTCGGTTGGCAGGCGCAATCGTCAAGCCCAGAGGAGTTTACAATCACCTCGCTAGGAGAAGGTACGAAGTAGCCAGTTCTAGCGACGATCTGACGATCTACTTTTTAGTTAAAAAAATCCATTTAACCGACAAGTACACTCGGTTATCCCAAAGGAATTAATCCAAATGGAGAATAACATGCTGAGTCACTAAACGTTTAGCTGTAATGCAATACCCTGGATTGAGTTAATCACCTTCACATTAGATGATTAGACTGCAACAATCGTGGGAGTCGAACAGCATTCAACGGAAAATTATCGTTAGTAAATCATATTGCATGACATCTTGAGGGGAGAACCCGTTAGACATATTTTATTCTCAGAATCGATTGGAATGTTATACTATTTTTTGATATTCTGCTCTTGGAGCTTGGATCTAACAGCTTCAAGAAGAGCGGGATGCGGGCAGTGCACGTACCGCGAATAGAGCTCTCTATACATCATCAAAATGGAAACATTTTCTTTGCCTAATTTGAAGCCTGCGTCAGCTTGAAATCGTCGCTCTAGCCTACTACTCGGAAAAGAATCCACGTGTCAGATTGGTGACGTAAATAAGAAAAATACTTATCCAAGTAGGACACCTCCGTTACAACACGTGTCCTCTACCCCGCGGCATGACGACGATAGAAAAAGCTATTCGATTGAATTTACTAAATTCTTGAACGTAGAAGTATTGAATTATTCTGGAATACTCACTTTTAAATAGTTTATAGAAGCAGTCTGTTTTCTCTATTGTGCTTGGGCTACAGTTTGAAGCCAATGCCGCTGTTGCAAGAAGGATTCTCCCCAAAGACGAGCCTGCCACACCGGTCCGTATCTGTTTTCGTTTCGGTTCTTGACTGTGTGCTTGACGATCCCGTGTGGTAACGGATAAGATCACATAAACGCTCCAACTCCACCACTACACACTACCAGCAATCTCGACGAATCACGAAAAACACAGACCAACACGCGCGAGTGGCGGAAATGGATGTAATTCGCCGTGACAAACACTTACTGGAACCTGCGGGCACCGTATCACCGCGATTCTCGCGTCTCTCTTTCAAGTTCCGGCACCACTCGATGATATCCGAGGGTACAGTAGATCACGCTAAACTTTTTCCTCACCGGAAGGTAGCCCGTTGTGCTCGTACTGGGATCGAACAACAATTTACGGTCAATCTGCACCCTTCCCGTGCATTCCATCACCGAGAACGGGGGCAAAAGGGCTGCTGGTAGATAGCAGCGTACTTTACGAGCTAAAACGTTTGACCTCGCCGCCGCCGTCGTCGTCGTCGTCGTGATCGTCGATCGAGAATTATGTTTTATAGAACGCATCTTCTTCCCGGCCACCTAGCGCCATTTCCCTCGACGACCGGATGCGAGCTTCCATACTTTCACCACACGGTCACAACCACTAACTCGCTCGCTAGCGCACGTAGCACCTCACGATGTGATCGTCGGTCTGATGATCCCTGTTTCGTTCGTTTGCCCACTTTTGGGACACTTTTGCAAGCTGCGCCTACCGTTACCTACGTCTCTCTGATCGGCCTGCACTGATTAACTTCAACGAACACAATACCTAGCGACAGAAAGGGAGTACCAAGCTGCTTAAACACACTAGTGCTCCGGATTTTCGGATGACCAAACACTACAAAGCGGACAAGACAAGAGTGTGTCGCGAAAGTGACTTTAGATTTCCAATCCACGTCCACAACCTCGTTAGTATGACTTTTATGAAATCGGAAAACTAATATTTCAAAATGGGAAACACAGGTCGCGCAAAACTCACGTAGCACACGCCCAGTGGTCTAGAACAGGTCTGATACTGCCCGACAGCCGAGTAAATGGCTTATTTTGGACGAAACAGACTGAACGACGGACCGTCTGCATAAGCAAACGCCTTCCGTTCCAACGTGCTAATGGATCTGATCACAAACACAGTGACAGAGTGAAACACGGGAACAGAACGCGCTTCATTGAGTAATTGAATTAAGTGCGCTGCTGTGTAGCGAAACAGTGCGACCCAAATGTCGTGCTGCACAATGGTTCTGCGGTGGCTCCATTGGAATGGGTTGCCTGTCCCACTCGTTACGCATTGAAGCATCGAAAGGCAATCATACTTTAATACATGTTTTATAGATGAGGTCCTTGTGAGAAATTAGAACAATAGCAGCATAACAAGGAGAAAACCGACGTCCAAGGTCCGTGCTTCCACCGTCCATGGTATCACACCTTACGTAAAATACCACTCCGTCGGACCTAATCGAACCCTTGCTCACAACCGCGGTCTACGTAACGGCAACAGAGGAATATTCCCTCCTCAGAGGAAGGGAGACAGTCCTTTGTCGCCAATGCGTCTTACTAACCCGTCCAAGATTTATCAGCCACCTCAATAACGCTTCAATAATCCATTTGAATCACATTACAATCGGTAACAGGGATACCGCGGTCGGTCTAGCCGTCAACCACCCATCACTCATCGACCAGAACACTAGCCCCATCATCGAACGCGCTGAGAAGGGTTCGGATTGGGCCCTGAGTACGCGCCCATCGCTCTATTCTAGCGCGTCGCACCCGCACAATGAGACACACACACACACAGTCAACTGGCAACAGGTTCCTTGAGCACGCGGATACGGATAAGGCGCCAAGAAACCGGGTGCACAATGGCCAGCTCCAACCGGTGAAGCCTGTCAGCGGCAACAAGCGATTTTCTTCGTCAACCGTGGACTTGTCTTATCTGTTAGACAAGTAAAAAATTTCCACTACAATAATTACAATTCAATTGCTGTCACCGGATGAGGAAACGGCTACGCAAACCTTGCGCCTTCCCGGTTACGGACGAAGATTGCGTGACATTGACATGTTTCGTATCGAAATTATCACATCAGTTTGCTGGTAACCGATCACTCGATTGCCTTCCGTTGATGTGTTTTCAATGGATTTGATAACACTTAAACGAACTCTACTTGCACACAAGAAGTTTAGCAAAATTCTGTTTGTGATTGCAAAATAGTAATCAAGAACCAATTAATCAAAAAAGTACTGGGTATGATATAAAGGACTACAAGGACACGCATTAGGATCGGTTCTGATGCAATGCATAAGCTATTTCATGTCAGAATTCAAATATTTTGTGTACACGTGTTGAGCACGTATGATTTCTGATAGACGAACTAATGGTACGTTTTGTCCACATTTTCCTTTCAACGATGCAAAGACAGACCACCTCATGGATGGATAAGAGTGATTATATAGCGAATCTAATACCTGCATCCGTTGGCAGGGTCATGTCGTATTCGCGATGTTTTCAAGGAAATCAAGCACACACACACACATACACACGGACACACACACACGCGCGCTCAATCGTGCTTATGCTAATTAATCTTTTAATCATATGCTCGCGAGGCTCCTAACCATTCGATCGTTAATAGGATCGAGTGAAACGAGCAGAAAAGGTCCGAGCTAGAGTTTCGCTTCACCCATAGAGCAGATAGAAATCGCCGTTTCCACACATGAGAACGCGCACACGAAATCGGAAATCGGACATCACGTGATCGATTGCATTTCGAAATCACTCTCCTTCCCCCCAGCAATCGACTTACCTTGAAGCCGTCGATTCCAAATCGAAGATCGTTTCTAATCCTCTGATGGGTAGATGACTCGATGGCTACAGGTGACGAGGTGTGGTTTGAAGTTATGGTGCACTCTCGCAGGACAAGAAATGCAGCAATATTATGCACTTTAACTGGCACTATTCGATCTATCGATTCGATCGGTTCGATTTTAGAAATGCGTCTTAGCAGTTCGAACGGACGAACAGGAGACGAACCTTCGAGGAATGAAAGCTCACAGCGAATGGACGATTGAGAAGCGATAGCCTTGCTGAAAGATCACGAAGCGGAGCACGCGGCTTTTCGCAAAAACACACTGTAACACGCTTAGGGCCAAGGAGTGACTTGCGATGGCGATTATATAGGACCCCATTATATAGGGGGCCATTTATATAGGCGATAGAGGATAACGGCGCGCGCGCGCATCCCTCTATTCGCCCCGCCGCCCCCAGCATCCCTCACTTGATCAGAAAGTCCTACAATACCGAGAGCGAGAGAAAGAGAGAGAAACTCAGTCTGTCCCAGTGAGTCTGATAGCCAAAGTTTCTGGTGGAGCAGTTGAGAATGAATGAAAGAAAGAAAGAGGAAGAGAAGCAAAGAGCTAAAGCGAGAGAGTGAAAGAGAGAGACGGAGAGAGAAAGCGCAAAGCGAAGAAAAGATGCTGAGCGAGTGACCATTATCGAAGAGGCAAGCGTAAGGCTTAAAGAAAGAGTTGGGGATGAATTTGAATCGAGAAGCAACTGTTTGCAGAACATTGGCAGCTTTTGCAGAATTTCAATCAACATTGACACTACCACTTTTCTTATGCTCTCACACAAGGGGTTAGTTAAAGGTAGAAGAAACTATGTAAGTACACAAATAGTTAACGAGTAAAGTTAAAGTCCATAAATTACGTCCTCGATGATAAGATGAATGGAACAAGCTTAACGACGGCACGAAAAATGTTTGAACACTCATTAAGTTTTATTACTGAAAACTGGTGACCAGAATGGTTCACCGAATCTATTTTTCGCCCTTCAGTAAAACAACAAAGTTTATGAAACTACTTTAAGGAACAAGCGCTTGGTGGTTTAATAAAACTACGTAATAGTCATAAAATATCTCGTAAAGACGCATCGCAAACAAGTGTCGGATCATTCAACTTTCTGAAAAAAAAAATGAAAATAAAAATGAAACAAATCAACACGGCCATCTATTTTCAGGACACAACAATCCTTAGTTCCGATTTGCTGATTAGCCCGGAATCATAGGGTTAAGCGTGTCACACGTCACACATCAAGACGTGTCCAACTGCTGCGAGGGTACGAGGTCTGCATGTGCTTCCATTCATCCGTATGTTTATCAGCAGCAGCAACCACCCCCACCTCACAACAGCAGGCATTCGCATCATTATCCACTATCAGCAATCGAATAGTACGAGCGCAATTTAAGTTTAATTTTATACATTTGTAGCTTCCCTATGGTTCCTGTCTGACGTGACTCCAGTGAGCACGTGCATCCTGGGAGTTAGCAATGTGGGACTTTGCATGATTATCCCTGCTGGTGGTAAGGCACGCGGGAGAACAGCAATGATCATCCACTGAGTACTGAGTGGAGGTTGTACAACGCATGCCGCCAATTATGGTTTTATAACCTAATAATTTTCTTCCGGGAAACAAGGACACACAAATACACACAGACAAGGAACAAAAATAGGATCTTTTGCGTTGTTGACAGTGTCTGCAGAAATGAGATGTTCCCGAACTACGGAACGATTGTTGCAGCAGGATACATCAGGGCAGTGGACGCATTTTGACTTCAAGGATACGATTTTATGGCCCCGACAGCCCGCTGGCTTTGAGCATTCCAATTAGTGTAGCCGGAGCTAGTATAGTGTGCCCGTCCGCCGGCTGACGTCAGATCGGCTACGTCTCTCGCCCTGGGTAAGACTGTACTGTTACGTCTGGATAATTTAAATATAAAAAAAAAACCTCCAACAAATTCAACAAACGGGAAGCTGTGGGTTTGAGAAAAGAGAAATATATACCGCTTTCCTCCGACTGCCCCTTTCACTGGCCCGCTTTTACACAACCCACGAGTGTCGGAGAGGTTGAGGCGCGGATCACGCCCGTGGCACGATCGGTGCCACGAAGTCTGCGCTGTGTATTAAAGGAATTTTAATCACTCTTTCGGGGTGACTGGCGTAACATACACGTTCACATACGAACAAAAAGGCAAAAAATAAAAACAAGATGAAAACCATCACTTTTATGACTCATAAAAAGCAATCAACGAGTGGAATCTTCCCAGAAGGCATCTTTGAAAACCATCGGTTATGAGGGGAAGTGGGGAAGGGGTGGAGGGGTGGTTCAAGGGGAAACGTATTTGTATCGGTTCAGTGGTGTCGCTTCGCGAGATGTGGCCGCAGTTCGCACTCGTTTGATCATTAGTGGGAACACATTTCGGACATTGGATGCAGAAGACCCCCGTTGCTGGCTGGTCAGTGGAATCGGTGCAAAAAAGCGATCGACACACCGCATCGTGGCGAGTACGAGTGAGACAGTAGGAGAGATAGAGAGTGAGTGAGGTGAATGGGGTATCATTGATAAAACCTAACCTACCATTCATTAACATTCGATTAGCATACAGATTTGACGTGCCGCTATTTATGGGCACGAGATTTCGATCGAGAAGGTCCGAAACTCCGTCCGAGAAGGTGCCAAGTTGTCTGCCCGGCACGGACCGCACCAACCGCACGAAACCGGTCGCCAGTTGTCTGGAGTGCTCACGTGGTCGTAGTTGCCGGCCGGTTACCTGAAACTCACGCCGTGACGCCGAATGTGACCCGGAGTAGCCGGCATCATCAACGTCTAACATCGGGTCTCGATTCCGAACCGCGCTCTCTCAAAAAAAAAAAAAAAAACAACTCAAGCGGTCGCGTCCTGCCGTCGTCCACTTTCAGCATTTCTCGGACGTCTGCAGCATCTTCGAATAAACAGGTCC
>NC_064875.1:69010967-69018467 GCF_943734745.1 Anopheles darlingi
ACAGACACCACCACTGCTGGGTGAGAGAAGTGGTGGCGAGATTAGTCCAGTAAGTGCCACCGCAACAGCTCTACAACTCGCCGAATGTGTCATCTGCATGGAACAAATGGTAAGAACAGTCACGCGTTTCACCGGTTCGGGTTTCAAATAACAATCCTTCTCGTTGCAGGTGCAAGTGATATTTCTACCATGCGGTCACATGTGCTGCTGTACGGTGTGTCACACCGAGGTGCAGGATTGTCCCATGTGCCGTGCATACATCGAGCGGAAAATCAAAGTTATACAGCCTTAAGACCCATGAATGGCGAGAACCCCGAATCAATCGACTCTAACCAACCAACCAACCAACCAAACAGCCAACAGCAATATCGAGCAAAAGGATTTAAATTGCGGAATCAATTCAATTCAGCGTTTAGTCAAATTATCCGACAGTTTTAGTATATTCATCGTCGCCCTAGTCAGAAGCAACGTAAGTCTTTAAGCCATTTCAGACAGGTTTAAAATAATGTTATACGAAAATTGCAGAAAAAAACACAAAAAAACGCTAAATGCTTGACGGATTTCTAAGCAAAGCTAATTCGAAATGCCTAAAATACCCATATATACATACTCTAGTACTATTTCGGAAGTTGAAATCGAGTGACGAGAGGTCGATGCGTGAGTAAACGTCCGTACTAATACGGTATCTAACAAGGGAACATAGTAAATGTGGTAATTTCGCGAAATAATTGAACAAAATTGGAACTTATATCACGTACGTACGTAACGGTAACAAAACGAACAGAGCAAGGAAAACACCAAACGCCATTTTATGGCAAAAAAGCTATTCTAATTCTAATCTAGCCCTAAGAACAAACAATACTAATCCCCCACTTCATTATCATCTCTCTCATGTTCCTGTTGTACGTTCATCTAAAGGAATGGTTGATTTGTTGTTAAGTTTAAATGGTGACTGCAACAGCAGAATCGATCGTACGCAATAAGACAAAAGACAAACACTTCTCGAAAGAAGTGGCTAATAGCGTAGAAGAGATTTTACTTATGTTATCTGTTCCCACTAAGTATCTTTGAAACAACTTTGTGCATGTTTACCTATAAGTATGCACAATCATACATCATAATCCCTAAAGATAAGGAAGAAGGAAGGCAGCACAATCGTGCGTCTGCGACAATTATCATTCTACGCTGCTATCACAACGCATTTTACGTTGATCTTGACGTTAGGAATCCCTCGGTGATTCTCGGTTTTATACATTTCGTTTTGTAATTCATAATACGAAACAAGTTTTAAAATAAAGTTTTATCTCTCAAAGTATTTATTTCTCACTGTCTGGTAGCTGGGAGAGATTTCATTTGTACTTTCTGTTACGACTGGTAATGCTTACCGTCGATGCTGTGTTTAACGCCGAGTTCATACGCTTATGTACTAAAGACGAGTATGATAATATCATATGCATGGTACTGAACACGGGATCTTCTACCAACGGTTGGTAGGTAAATCTTAAAAACTAGAACAAAATACCATCGTTTTCACTTCAAATTTGAAGCACAACGTTTTAAATATGTTGAGTATGGTGCAATAGTATACAAAACGATGAAACACACGGTTTCACGATCACTTGCGACGGTAAACCTTCCCGCCGTATCGTACCACGAAAGCATTGACATCGAACTTACGCTTGCAGCCTTCGTAATTCATGTAGCGGATCTTACCAAAAATCTCACGCTCTTTCCAACCCTGATCATGGATGCCAGCGATCGACCACATGCAACCGACGTACCCGTTCGGATCGCGCCCATCCAAGTTGAAGCGATCGTTGAGGTAGATAGCAGTCTCGAGCGCCTCTTCAGGTGATTTAGTCCACTCGAGGATCTTCTTGGCCCAGTACATGCGCAAAAACCCGTGCATCTTGCCTTCCTTCACCATCTGCAACTGGGCCGAGTTCCACAGATCATCGTGGGTTTTCGCCGTTTCCAGTTCCTCGCGCGTGTAGCAGTACACGCGCCGATCTTTGCGATGATCATCAAGCGTTTTGCGAGCCCAATCGTACGCTCCCTTGAGATTGTCGTAGTTTTTGTTGTAAAAACAAAAGTTATCGGCCAGTTCGCGGCGTACGATCGCTTCCTCACAGAACGAGGCCACGCTTTCCGTGTGACGCTTGCCGTGACTCTTCACGGCCAGTACAGCCCGCTGTACTGCGATCTGTCCAAAGTGGAACCACGGTGAAAGGTTGGACAGTGCATTCTCCGTTGGATCGTTGCGTTTGGCGTTGAACTTGCCGAGACGTTTCTCGACGAAGCTCTGTAGTGTTGCTACACCACCGGTATAACCCGGTGTGGCCCATTTGACCTCATCCACCGTACGATCGACCTCCAGAGAATCGATCACCTGGGGCCAATCAATCGGCTCTGCTTGGAACGAAGCCTTGTGCGGATGTTTGATGACTGGCGGGAACGGCGTGAGAAAGGTACCCAGGTTGTTGTTCACCTTGTTACGTATCGTACGCGCCGCGTACTCCAGCTTCTCCGAGGTCACCCAAACCGGTACGATGTTGTGCGCGTCCACCTGACACAGGGGCACCTCCATCGGCAATGCCTTCCGCACATCTTCTACCCACTGCATCGGTACCCGCAGCGGACTGAAGTCACACACCACACCTCCGATTCGGTGTTTCTTCACAAAGGCGGGCACATTCTGACCGGCGTTACCACGCAGCAGATGGAAGTGTATGTTGAGCTTCTCACACTCCTTCGCGACCTCTTCTAGCCCGTTGAGCATAAATTTAAAGTGTCGGATGGTTGCATCCAGGAAACGTGGCACAAGATTGAAGCAAACATGCAGCGGGAGTTCATTTTTAAGGGCCAACTTCTGGGCAAAAAGAAAGGCCCAGTTATCCTGGACGCGTACATCCCGCGACATCCAATACAGCACGCCTTCTTTGCCTTCTTCGATCACTTTAGCGTCGGAGAGGACACGCACGCGCTTCTTTTTGAAATCGAAATCCAGAATCGATTTGGCTGTGGCCGCTCGTTCTGCCCGGAATAGAGCCACAAAGTCGTCGCTCTTGTTGGTGCTGCCGCTGGCTTCCACAACTGGACCGGACGTTGAGGATCCGTTGCCAGTTTCATCTTTTTTCGGCTTCTTCGCAGGCGGTTCCATCGAAGTTTTGCCTCCGGAGGAGGATGCACGGGCCGCTTTCTTCATCATTCTGGCCGACCTGTTTTTGGAATCAAATACTGCTGTAAGTGAAAAAGGCGAAATTCGGGGCATGTGAAGCCGGGAAGATACTCACGAAATAACTTGCTCAAGGAATACTCGATTGATCAGCAAAGCACGTGTACTACAAACTCCGAACATGAATTTCAACAAACAACGCAAATAATATCCGAAACGCGCGGGCTGTCACTTACCAAATCTGACGAAATTCAGCTAACTATGGGTGCAAAAGCAGCACATACTGACCAAAACAGGGATTTCTTCAGTAAAATTTAAATAGAAGTTAGCTGATTTATTTATTGAACAGTTCGTTCATTCACTGTCCGAATCCTGCTCTAATTCTCTCGATTTCAGTCTTGCCGCGAGTTCTTTCGCCGGGTTGAACATACCGTTCGTCTGCACGCCACAGATTGCACAGCGGGATGATTTTTTGAACTGCGCCAGGGCACACTTTTCGCAGAAATAGTGTTTGCATCTGCAAAGAGGAATACGGTCATTACAAGAAGCTCACCGACATGCCATGACTCCCTGCAACTTACTTGGTTACGATCGGATCGACGAAACTTTCACGGCATATGAAACATTTGAATGGCAGCTCTTCGTCGTCCGAGTGAATCTCGTACTTGGTATCATCACCATCCGAATCATCGGCCGCATACGTGCCGCCCGTTCCGGCACCCTCCTGCTCCATCTGCCAACCGTGCTTGTAATCGCTTCGATCGTGCAAGAACTTGCAGCTATCACCGAACCCACAGTAGCCCGTTTCCTTGTAATCCTTGCAGATGTCCGGCTGATAGTCCCAGCGTACGGTCGAACGGATGTTGGCCGGTGCCCGAATCGGTCCTTTGCGCACCATCCCCGAGGCTGCGTTGCCTTGGGCGCTGTCCTTTTTCTTGAAAAACTGCGTGTAGTTGTTCAACCCTCGGTATACCTTATCGTCCTGTTTGCCTTCCAGCTCCTTGTTGATGTCGATACTTTTCTGGTAGATGGCTTGCGCATCGCGGTCCGTTTCGGTTTCGATTTCTAGTTCCGCCGTGGCTCCTTGGTCTCGCGGGCCTTCCGATTGAGCTGTTCGTTTCGATTTGTAGCTAACCACCACACTATCGTCGTCTTCAGCGCTCGAGTTGGAGGCATTCGCATCCGCTGCCGATGGACCGGCCTTCTTTCGGAGGGCTGAGGTACTCTGAATGTTGGGGTTCGCTTTCTTGCGTTTTTCGTTCGTAACGACCACTGCGGACTCATTTTCGGCTGTTTCATCTGAAAGACGAAGCCATCCTTTAGCAAATAGCTTGGCAATGTATTCAACAAAACCTACCTGAATCACTGGAGGACTGTTTGCGCTTCCGGGCGCCTTTATTCTTAAGGTTCCGTTTTATGAAAGTGGACATCACGCCAACGATTCTGCTGTAAAAAAGTATCCATCCTCGTATTTAAAAAGAGACTGCCATGACTACTGGGACGGGAAAATTGATACGAACCTAAACTTGCAGGGTTCACAATCCTATTTTGTGGTTTGAACACCGTCTTTTGGAGAAAATAGTTGAAATTCTTCACTTTTTGTGGCGTTTTTCGCGGCCGGACAAAAACTCAAAACAAAGCCGGGTTTGACAGCTCGTTTAAAGTTTGACACTTGAATTTTTTTGTCGTTATCGCTCCAGGACGCCAGCATTTTTTCAGGATATCCTTATCATAAAAAACAGTAACTCCTAATTCGTGCCGTGTTGATCATGCAATAAAATTGAACCGCATTCTTTAAACAGACTATCACCGTCGAGGATCGTCACAGAAGGACAAAAATGGACCCTTGGTCGACGGCGCTCTTATCGGGGATCGTCCTGATAACGCTCGCTGCACGAAGTTATCATGCGCAGCTCGTCGAACGCCCAAACGTGCTACTGATCGTTCTGGATGACTTTCGACCGGCGATCCGACAAGGATATGGGGACGAAAACGCGATCACACCCAACCTCGATCGGCTTGTTCAAACGGGATATCATTTTGAAAATGTCTTCGCACAGGTACCGATTCCGCTACCGGCATTGTGACTATCTGCTAACCAAATCTGCTGAATTTCTTTCATTTCAGCAAGCACTTTGCGCCCCGAGCCGCAACTCCATGCTGACCGGTCGTCGTCCAGATACTGTACGGTTGTATGATTTCTACAGCTACTGGCGCGAATTTTCCGGCAATTTCACGACCCTGCCACAGTATTTCAAGCAGCAAGGCTATCGCACTCACTCGGTGGGAAAGATCTTTCATCCTGGTGCTTCATCGAACTTTACGGACGATTACCCGCTTAGTTGGTCCTCCCCGACGTTCCATCCGCAATCGGATCCCTTCTCTAACTCCCCGGTTTGTCCCGATCCGCAGGATGGCGGGCGATTGCACCGCAATCTGCTCTGTCCGGTGATACCGGAGAGGCAACCGTTTCACACTCTGCCAGATATTGAAAGTACCCAGGAGGCGGCACGATTTCTCCGGGAAGCAAGGAACGAACCCTACTTTCTCGCGGTTGGCTATCGTAAACCACACATTCCGTTTCGTATCCCGGTGGAATACCTGAATCAACATCCGCAGACCAAGTTTCAAACGGTTGGCAATGACCAGCGACCGTATGGATTACCGTCGGTGGCTTGGGCTCCTTTCTTGGATGTACGCAATCGGGACGATTTCGAACGGCTAGATGTACCATTCCCTTACGGTCGCATTCCGGAAGATTTTCAGCAGCGAATCCGTCAACACTATTACGCGGCCGTGACCTATGTGGATGATCTCATCGGACGGTTGCTGGCGGAAGTCAAGATGGATCAAACGATCGTAATGGTCACGTCCGACCATGGATGGTCACTCGGCGAGCATGGGGAGTGGGCAAAGTATAGTAATTACGATGTCGCCCTTAGGGTTCCACTGATACTCGTTACCCCAACGCTTCCCACCGGCAATGGCATGAAGATAGAGAATGTTGTAGAGCTATTGGATGTATTTCCGACTCTTGTAGACCTGGCCGGACTAGCACCGGTACCTGCTTGTAGTAAACAACGACCGCACAAAGCGGTGGCTTGTGTTGAAGGTAAATCGCTCGTATCATTACTAATCAATACCACCGTTGATCGGAATCACGAAGAGCAATGGGTTGCCTACAGTCAGTTTCCGAGGCCCGGTATTGAGCCGAGCGTGGTACCAAGCAGTGACGAACCGAAATTACGATACATCAAAATCATGGGTTACAGTCTACGCACCGCACGCTTCCGCTACACGGCATGGATACAATTCAATCCCGATACTTTCAAGCGAGGTAACGATGCACTGCAATGCTTGATGAGGCAACGCTCTTTATCTCACATTAGCTTTTTTCGTTCTCAGACTGGAACACTGTGTATGGCGAAGAGATGTACGATCACCTGATCGACGAGCAGGAAAACCTGAATCTTGCTGACCGACCGCAGCTTCAGCTTATCAAAGACTCTCTGCGAGCAATCTTGCAGGCCAAGTTTCCTTAACTGTGACGGAGAGCGCTCTTCTCATAATCCTAACCACCTCGAGTTTTTTTTACATAAATATACAAATTTATTCAATAATGATACCTCCGTTTGTTCATAAATCCGTCCCAACCAACGGGCCCGGTTCTATTGATATACATAACCACGATAACTACTTCATAAGGTGCTTGATTTATGCGGGGATCTTCGTATGATGTACAATCACGATTTGCAGTTGCCAACAGTCCGAGTGTTTTACATCCACTGTGCTTAGGAGGGGGAACGACGGGATCCTTTAAGAGAGGTGTGGGGGGCGGTTGATGGTAGAAAGCTGTTTCCCGGGCAATACTATGGATGGGACACATAAACTGGACTTGCCCCATTTTCAACATGAGATACGAATTGAATCAATTGTAAGAGTGTAGTTGACGAGCACGATGAGTTATGTAGCTGGATCGGTAAGGAAGCTTACGAGTAGCACAAGAAGTGATCACTAACACAGTGTGGAAGATGTTTCCTGTTGTTGACTATTGCTTTCAGGTGAGGTGAGCAACACTTTTAACGCTTTTGCCACAACGAGCACATCGTCACAATAGAAACACTGCACCATGGGCGGGTTCATGCACCTCAATTCGCCATCTTCGGGCTTCAATTGATACCGCGTTTAAGCAGGGAAAAGCAGGCAACCACGGGGGTCAGGTCAGTGCATGCATGACAATTGGATCCCTCTTCGTCTATTCTATCGACGGCGACCTCACAGCTTTGCCGCTACTTTGTCCTTCTCATTGGCTACTTTGTTTTTTT
>NC_064875.1:69023467-69028467 GCF_943734745.1 Anopheles darlingi
TGGTTGGTAGTGTACGCACAAGTGTTTCGTATCGCAAGGCATGGCACACTGCAATTGGCAGCAGCAGCGGTAGTATCGCGGATTGCCAAAGGTGGTACGGAGAGAAAGCGCAGTAGGCGCATCAAAACAGAACATTGATGCGATGCACACGACACGCGTTCTTGGAGTGATGGCAGCAGGGGCGCAGCTGGCGATTGCGATTCCGAGAATGGGGCCCACCTTTTGTTAGATAATTTCTATCATTTACTCTTAACTACAAAATAGAAAAGTCTGGGAAGATTATGTTAAGCGGCGTATCAATTGCGAGAGGTTATTAAAAGCATGATAAGTTGAAGCATGACTAAAACGTTTTACTTTAGGGTTATTATTTGAAAGTATTTTATACCTCATACTAGGGCGCACCTGTTTCTAGCGTAAAATGTTCTACCACAATCGTTCGCTTCTTCAAACAAACAGAGCACCTTTGTTGGAGGAGGAAAACAATCATATCTCCTGTAAGTGCGCGTGCGGACGCGATAAGTACGATTTGAATAAGCGGAGATGTTTCACGTAGCTGGGCGTCACGAAACAAGATGTTCCTGACAACAATCGCTACTAAAACCGCTAGTCGCTTCTTGTTTTCAGACAAAAAATAATATGTTTTTGAGAGAATATTGCGCAGAATGTTCTTTCACGGCAAAGAAATACGAATGATTCACACCGTCAAAGACAGTTTCTTGCCTCTTTGTGCACGTGATAGTCGCGTGATAAGATCATTATGATCTCTGCTTTTGGGAGGATCGAGTAGCAAGCGACCAGGAGAAGAAAGTCATTCGCAAACCTGAACGCTGGCTGAGAAGGAAAAAGGGGGCGCCACAAAAAGAAGACCGATACGATCGCTAATGAGAACGGCAAACTCGTACCATTCGTGGGTACATAAAGTTATCATACAGAACGGTAGCAGGGAGGGTGGGCGTGTTGAAGCAGAGACTTCTGCAAACAGCGGGCGTTGCGAGATGCATTTGCCTGAGATCGGGAAAGGGTGGATCGGACAGAATCTTACCTTGCTGGTGACGGCCTGATAAGAGGTGTGATCGCTCAGCGGATGTTGGCCGGTGGCTACGGTAGATGTTAGCGAAAGATTTGTCGTTCCTTTCAGGGGGAACTTTTCCATAACGGGCAACAACGGGGACTGCTGGATTGGCGGTGCAAGCGCTACGCCACGTCACACGGCATCGATCGTACAGCAGCAACACCAGCAGCAGGCGAAGAGGTGGGGTGGTGGTACGTTAGTACGTTCACAAAATTTTTTCGATCACCAAGTACACTGCACCAATATAATCTCACGTATTTCACGTATTTTCACAAACCAAGAACCACGGTAAACATGCCCAAGATACGCCCCTTCGCGGATGCTGGCGCTAATCGTTCGCCGTTGCGATTATCACCACGATCCGAAAAGGAACAACAAAAAGAAACACTATGATTCAACAAATCGCTCAGAATCTCGCGGCTATTCATCAAAGGGGATCGGCAGCGATCGGTTATCGGGAGTAGGTCAAGGTGGGGGGTGGATTCAGAATCCCGCGATCCGCTCGTCACGGAAATCCCGAGAAGTCGCACCTGAAATTCCTTCACACACGGTCCGTAAACTCCGATACACGACGGGTGCAAGGGCTCGAAAAGGACATGCGTGTCCTCTTTCGGAGAGTCAGTAACACGGTTAGTAAACGGAAGCACTACTATTTCGGGGGAGTTTTACTTTCACGAAACAAAAATTAGTGTTGCGATGATTGTTTATAAAAAAAGGAGCGGACAAGTGATGTTCCGTTTATAGCTATAAGTTGAGCGGGAATTGTCAAAATTAAGGCAGCCATGCACCACAGCTGATTCAAAATACTCGTTGCAGAACCGCAGAGGACGCATTTTCTCGAAAAAGGACATACTTGAGATTTATGTGGGTTATTGCTCACTCAATGTATCCACCGTAGTCACAGCGTAGTGTAAGGAACTGTGAAAGAGTAAAATGGATCTCCATCTAAAACATCTACTTTCCGAGCAGGATTCCTGGAGTTAAATGATCGAAAATAGAAACCCCACTCGATTGCGTCAATCGGTATCGTATTCCATTGCATAACAGATTAAAGTGGTCTATTATTATGCTCCGCCTTTGCCCGGATGGAATCCTTTTTGATGAATTACAAGAGCAAAAGACCCCTGCTAGCAAGACATCATTTTTATGGCCGTCTTCGAAAGGAGCAGCACAAATTGGGATCTCATTTTGGAACGCACTTGGCGTATTGCCGAATGCTTTGCGTCATCTTTGGAAAGCTTAACGGTATAGATGAGCACGGAGATGCCTGAGAGAGACACGCGGAATTGTAAATACTACCACCGCACTGAAACTACCGCCGCCGACCGCTGTCCGCCATGGTTTCGATATCTGCGGTTGACATTGCTTGATTGGTTCCGAAGAATTACCTAGGAGCAAACAAATATGCTGTCGCCCTCGTGTACGGCAATAAAATTCGCGCGGTCACAGCGGGAGATCCAGGATCTGTACCCTATGGTTTCAACTAATCGATTTTGCCACACTAACTGCCGAACCGACGGTTAATGGAATCGGCGGAAGAAGTAGCAAATGCAGGAGTGTTCCAGATACAGGATACTGATCCTATAAAACGAGGGTAACCTTGTCGATAACAGCATCAGTGCTCCAGGGACTAGCAAAAGAACAGCAATCAGCGATATACTCCTCTAGCATATCTTAAACTTTGCAGGCGAAACCGTAAAGGATACTCACGATTTGGATTAAGCGTGGCCCATCCGTTAGAACGCTGACTGCCGTGTCGTGGTTTGAGAAGCAGTTGTTCAAGAAAGTAAAGACCACCACATTAGTAATGGCGAATTCTAGTGCTGTTTGTATTCTTCTGTTCTGCCTGTGCCTCAGAGTGAGTGCCGCGTTGCCGGCCTTCGACGATGATCGGGATTTTGAAAGAGAAGTGGGTCTATGCATGGGATTACCCGGAACGAGAAAGGATTGTAACATTTTCGAACATCTACTACTTCCTCCCGCAGCTCTACTATCGCCAGTTTCCGGAGTGGCCACTCAGTTCGCCGTCGGACTTGTTGAGCGAACCGGCCATCCTACCCCTGCTGGGCGCTGCCTTTGAGTACCGGCAACCGATCCATGCGGGGGCCAGTGCACCCCACGTGAAGCGAAATTCTGAGCTCATTAACTCTCTACTTAGTCTTCCGAAGTCGATGAACGATGCTGGCAAGTAACACGGCACCCATTCTTCGCGCTGTACTTCGCGTTAGTAGATAGCAGGATATGTAGCATATAGAAAAGCGATTCTCATGGTTCTATGGTGCTTGCTGGAAATCCGATGAAGGGGACATTACATTCTGAAATAGGTTGCATTATGGTTTCGTTCCACGCCGCGTCATAAACAGTTTTCCTCACATTCTTCGATGCCCACTAGTGCGTTAGAGTAGAATATTAGCTAAAGCAAAACTAAAACAAGGAATTCGTATTGATGTTATCGGTGAACTGAACTTACAAATATAATCCTTCGGGCTGCAGAACTATTCACGTGCCACCAACATATACCACTAGCAGGACATGGTGGTGGGCAACATTGGTTGATGATGTAGGACGACCGCGGTCAGCATCAGACCCTGTATGTAACAGATGCTGAGGTGCGGTTAAACGCGTTTAATAAAAACTGTTTAGTTGAATAACATGCTTGATGTGCATTCTTTCAGAACAAATGAAGAATAACTGGTGTAAATGAATAGACGACTTTATTTATTCCATCTTGAGGTTTCCATTAAACAACATGCACTTACTGGCTAGAATTCAAACGACTGCAAACATCAAAGACGACCACGCGGAAAGGTTCCCATTTTTGCTCTCCGAAATCTCCCTTGCTCCAGACACGAAAGGTGAGTGTAGATACACTTCCGGTGAAGGAAAACCAAATGAGACAAAAGAAATGGTGCCCTTCGCCTTTCTCTACTCAGTGAAAGCTTAACTTCAAGAGTAATTCATTGCGTTCAATCGTGCATTTCAATAGACAGATTTGCTTTCGTTGTTGTAAAGACACAAGAATATTTACCTCAAATGCCGAGTTGTTCATTAAATTATTTAATTCCTTTTCGCCATGCAAAATCCTATTTAGCTTGAGGAATGGGCAGAAGAGGAATATATTATCCTAACGAAGCCGTTCCGCTTTTAAATTAAAACCCCACCAGTAGTACGTGTAGTGCAATTTGGCATGAAATTAAATGGAAAGTAATGTGACAGAATTCTCTTCGTATCGGTGCAGGTTAGTGTTTAATTATTTTTTCGCTTTCTGCGTTCGTTGTTCTCTTCCTTCTGGGCCAAAATCATCAAGAGACGACGGAAAACGTTGATCACATCGTAGAACAAGTCCAGTGAGTGGCCAATAAAGTCGTTGCTACCCATATGATGCTTCTCCATGATCATTTGAGTGTCGAACAAAATAAAGCCGGACATTACCAACAATCCCAGATATAGATTAATCTAAATGGAAAGGAAAAGAGAAATAAAAGTTAAACTGTTTCTTTAGGCTACTATTAACGAAACCGCCGCTAAATAAGAGCATGTAATTGAAGTGGATGGATAACCGGGAGAAAGGCATCGATCAGCGATTGCATCAGAAACACAACAAAACGAGATGACGTGGAGTTTGCTTAGTGGACGATTGCGGCAAGGCCACCTCGTTAGCACTCTATGCAAACAAACTTCTTCCGCTCACAATGACGCACATTCTATCAGTTATCTTCTTCAATTATTTATACGAAGCGTGCAGCTGTTCCAATGGCAGGAATGGCTGGAAGGACCGGATGTACTTACATCATGGACGAAGTAGGAGCGGAAGAACAGGTTGCCCAGGTTCATCAATGCCATCATGCTCAGGGCGCTCATCAGCATTCCACCGAGGTAGAGGTAGCTACCGCGCTTTGCGAAGAAAGCGGCCGCCGTAAGACAGCTG
>NC_064875.1:69033467-69045967 GCF_943734745.1 Anopheles darlingi
GAACCACGGGTTGAATCTTGAGAAGGAGAAGTCGTTTGTTTTGAAAATATTCTCGTGAAGCACATAAAACGATAACTGGTTTCGTGGCCTCTAATACAAATTAGCAAAACGTTAAACTAGTTTCAGATTGTTTTACTTTTTTTCATTGCAAACTTCATTAGAGCACTCCACAATGGCATCATCTACCGCGAGCGCGAGTATGATACTGTATCTCGGACGGAAATGCAGAATCGCGTGCCACACGCGTACTCTCGCCAGTGTTCGCGTTCGGTTTTGTCCCAGATTTTCCTCTTTCCTTTTCTGCCCCTTGAATTGCCGCGTTCGTTTTGGGGTCCGGTAAACGCGGGCGCACCCGCAGGTTCCCAGGTTCCAATATTAAGGTGGTATGCGGCAGCTACTAATTTGATTCACAAATTTTGGAAACCCTTCAGTGTGGACGGACCAGTCTGCCGCATTGCCGGTATGTGAGAATGGGTTTCCAGTTCCCCTTTTTGTTTTCTCCGTTTCCAATTCCCCAAAGGGAGGGATGCCGTGCCGGTTTTGAGGTTATGGCTATTGTGTGTCTCTGTATAGTGCGCGACAAGTGCGTACGGAATTCGTAGGAATTTGCTTACCCTACCGGCGACCGGCTCGGTCGAGAAGACGTTCGGATGTGCAGATATGAGATATCGATTGAATTCGATGCGCTACACTAGCTCTGTCCCACGGTTTACCGATGCTCCCACCGTTTCCTACCACAAATGGTGTGGTCACATGTTCGAAATGGCATAATGAACATGTCAGTTCCAATTGGCAATATCGGATTGTTTCATTAGATCCTTCTCTTGGCTGCTCGTGGGCGGAATTGGTTCTGATCACTTACTTTGCGTCTTGAAGTGTTTGAATTAACATTTTTTCCCAGTACTTTTGTCTTATACAAGTTCTGTCATACCGTATCTTACTGTATACAATACAGAGTTGTAGCTCGGTCTAGAGCGTCCATTGCGCCGTGTTACCTCTTGACAGGGCGGCTGACCGGAACATGATCTCGCTGTGCGCCTCTCCCCTCCCCCGTTAGACATCCCACCCAGTCTACAACGGCCATGAACGTCACTCACAAGCTCACCCTCATCGTCGTGAGCATCATCATCATCATCATCATCATCACCAGCGAGGAGAAGGTAGTAATGGCAGCCGGCAGTAGTTCGTTAGGGTCGCTCTTTCGCGTATAAACGCTCTCATTGTTCTAATATTGATCTAAATTCCTCTCGCTGGTGGGGAGGGGGAGGCGGTTTGCTGGCGGTTTCACGAGCTCCCTACAGCCACCCAGCCAGGCCAAGGCAAACATCCCATGGTACCGGGGAGGTAGAACCGGTGGTGCTGATGATCTGATCCGAACTGCGCCCTATCTGGTTGTCCGCTATAATCGCTACATTAAATGTAATCAGCATCCCCGGGGCCGCGGTTGCTTAACGCAAACACACCGCACACAGCGCGCCCAGGGAAACGAGAAACGAGGGGTAGATCGAGGCCGCTTGGAAAACAATCGCTCCGTTGCATCGTACCCGTGGTACGCACCGATGTTCTGGGTCAGTCCCATCGCCGCCTGGTTTTGGTGTGTGCCCCCCCTCCCCCCTCCCCGTCCCCGTGCGCTTCGCCAATTATGTCGCATTGCGTACCGGCTTCGGGCGCAGATTGGATCGTAAAGATTAAGCCATATCGAAGCACGTGCTCTAAAGATGCTCCGGTCGATCGGAGTTGTGTAACCGAGAGTCTGCGAATCTCGACAAAACCGACGCAAGCGTGCCCAGCTCAAGTTTCCTCTTGAGCACATGCACGCCAAACCAAGTAATCCGATGCAACACGTCGTCGTCGTCGTCGTCGTCAACGTCACCAGTCCTGGCTCATCAAACGGAAGCAGCTGGTTAGAGGGTGGTATTCGGCCCGGGGAGTATCTGAAAGCGAATCGGAACTTGCAGCACTACAAACAATCTTCTTAATACTTAATAGCAGAACCGAGAATTTGTGAGGCAATAAAATATTGAAAGTAGAAGTTAAGGACAAAAACATTGCTAATAAAAACAACAAAGAACATACTAATGCTGCTGCGATGGTGGGACGTACTGTCGCTCTCTCCCCTTTTTCGCTATGCGATATCCCCTATCCCAGGGTCATTACTTCCGTTTGTCGCTTCGCTTTGGTCATGTTTTGCATTTAGCTGGGAGACACAAACACTCCCTCACGACCACACGAACGCACGGACGCACGCACGCACGCAATGGGGAGTGTGGTATCCGGTATCTGGTGGTGGCCCCTTCACCTACCGAAGGGGCGGACAGATGTGAGGCCTGCCGTTCTGGAGAATGGCTAAATTGCTGTTACCAGCGAGCAAACAGCGCACGCTGTATTTGTGCGTGTGTCTCGCGTGCTGTTTGTACGTTGTTGTATGCTGCTCCTCGTCTTCCAGTTGTTTTTTTTTTATATGAATAAGCGCTCTGGCCTCCGAATAACCGCCATCGTCGCGGGTGGTGAAGTAGAAGGGGTGCAGCCAACCGCCGGGTGCAAGCTTCGAGCATGCGCCCACCGGTCGCGCTCACCGAGCACGGTGGCCGGAAAATTTGTGTCTCTTCTCTGCCTAGTAGAAGAGAGTATCCGTCGATGTGGAAGAGAATTAGAGCAAAAACCTGAGAGAGGGAGAGAGCAGTAAATGCAGAGAGCACATTGGGGGATGCTATCACTTACAAAATTAGTATCTTCGTTGGCTATTGGAGATGATTACTTGATGCTGCCTGCCTCTACTGAGAGATATTAGCAAGAGACATCAGCATCTCTTGTGAGAAGATGGTAAACGCACTGGGTAACGAAGGAAAAATTAGAATCTCGACTATGTTTTAGATTTTAAATAAATATTTACGAAATAGATTTCCCCCATATTTTGCTGGGGAAAAGGACCATTTCCTCATTTCCTTATTTCATTTCCCATTTCCTTTACTGTAACCAATGTTCTCGAGTCGGAACATATGGATTGAGAAAGGAGGACGGCTGCTCCATAATTTTACTTAACCTCAGCCAGCCTAACCAAAGAGAGAGACGAATTGGTTTATAAATGAAAGCAAAGCAATCCGTGATCCTCATTGTGACAGATCCATTTTCTATCGCCAATGACAACGCAAAGGTGACATTGACGACTTCAGCAAGCGACAATCGTCGTCAACCCGGAAAATGCAATCCACAAACGGCCGGTGGAAAACCGTGGAAAATTCCATTAAATTAAATCACTCTCCTGTGCCCTTCCGTATCCTTTTACGCTCAGCAGCAAAAGAGCGCGAGAGTGAGAGCTTCGGTGCCGTTGGGAGCCTCTCCAGTGCTCCTCGGTGCCGATGGGGCGATGGGGTTTACATTTTCCCTCCCGCCCCTCCGGAATGCCGAGCGTGAGAGTGGTTCAAGTCCAGAGCGTGCACGGGCCAGAGAGCGTGATCTCCTCGAAACGCCAAATGTTCATCGTCATCGCCCTGCTGCTGGCTGCTGCTACTGCTGCTGGTGCTGTATCGTCATCGTCGCGAATCACCATCCTCCAGTGGTTGATGAGCGCAGCAGCGAACGGTATCGAACCGCGTGTTTCTCCCCAGAAGTGACCCACAGCACAGCAGAATCCGTGTGTGTGTGTGTCTGTGTGTGCGCGTGTGGTTGTGTCCGCGTGTGTGTGCATGGTAGCTAGGTTCTGGATGTGGTGAGCTTTCCTTTGGCCCAAAAAGTCATCCGCGCGGTTTCCACCAGGAATAGGGCAGCTCCATCGAAGGATTTTCCGCGTTGTGTCGACGATTGTGGCCGAGCAAGTAGTGTCTCTGCACTGAGGTGTCTGTGTTTGTGTACGTGTGTGTGTGTGTGTGTATGTGTAAGAGGTTGTACGTGTGCGCGTGCGTGCGTCTGCTGCATGACCATCGTGTACGGTAGCCTTGGATTTTGGGCTTGTCCGACTACCTTTTTCGCACAAAACATATCCCGGGGCCACGGAGTTTTCCATCCCGAAAATTTAACGTGAAAAATCGAAAGGGTGAAAAGGTGTGTCCTGTTGACTGATTAGGCGATTGTGTAGTGGTTGACCGTTTGTATGTTTGTATGTGTGCACACGGATCCCGTGTGTATGTGTGCGCTGTACAGGTTTGTGATAAAGGAAAATTCAAACATCTAGCGCAACGCCTAGTGAAACGGTCCCACGCCAGAGTGGGTGTGTGTGTGCGCGTTTGTACGTGTGTGCGTTAGGGTGGTGGTGAAAATTTTGCACAAATCAATCACGACCAGCAGCCGATCACACGGCAGTGAGGAAAAACTCGCTCTTCGTTATTCATTTTTCCTCTTGTGAAGCGCGTTTTCATTACACCGTGCCCGTACGTCTGAGAGTTTCCCCACGAGAGTTTTTTTCTTCTTCTTTTACATCTGCACACAAATCGCGGAAAACTTCTGTTTCAACAATGTATGGAAGGTGAAATAGGATGGTAGAAAAGAGAGAGAGAGAGAGGGGAGAAGGGGCATCGTGCATCGAAAATAAGCCAGCAGAACCGAACCCGACCACCGTGCGTAAGGCGTGGGCAACACCTTGTTTTACCTTTTTTCATTCTCTCGCTCTCTCTCGCTCTCTCGCTCTCTCTTTCTCTGTTTCTCTCTCTCTCTTTCTCCCTTTCTCTCTCTCTCTCTCTGTTTCTCTCTCATGCTCCTCATCACTTCACGCCCGTGTCACAAGGCGTGTGTGCTACTTTGCGACCGTGTACACGCCCGTATTGACGAACGAATTGTGAGCGACCACTTCTGCTCTACACGAGTGAATTGTGGAAAAATGATTTTCCGCGGAATTTTCCAGCACCCCTTGAGTAGCCGGTCGGATGTATGTGTGTGTATGTGTGTGATCTCGATTTGCCACAACTGTTCAACTAGTTACGAGGATACTGATAGGGATATTTGTTCAATGGAGAATGATGATGGTGGAAAACATACTAACATCTCAGTTGCAGTTAATCTTTATCTCAGTATACGCTGACCAGCGGAGCTGCTAATTGTGATGGACAAACCATAAAAATAAGCCATCTTGGATTCCGAGGAAAACATAAAAAGTGTGTTTTTCTAAAGATTTCCCTTCTATCGTGCGATAGTGTACGACAGACGGCGTTGCTGCTGCATTGGTGTGCGTTAATCGTCAGTACAGGCGCTGGAAACACTGCTACGGATCCGCGCCGCGTGATTCATCCCTTCTCGTATTAGGGTAGTGTGCGTTGTGAGCGAGATTTTCGCTGGAAGCAATGAAAACTTCCCCAGGTTTCGAGATGAATTTATGGCCGACGCCACACGGCACTGGAGGATGACCATAAAAGTGGGGGAAGCAATTGGCAGAGAATGTTTTTTCCAGCTTTCCCAAGAAACCGAAGGCACGCAACAACATCCCAGTATCCTGCGAGTTTCCTGTCTGTGCGTGATGAAGGATGTTCGCATGTTTGCTTTTGCTGCAAATGTTGGTTACTACCTAGCGTGCGTGTTCGAAGAGATGTGTCTCTGGTGGTTCGGTGTGCGTGTCGATCTAGTGTGCACCTTGATGTTATGTTGTTTCCATTGTGTGTGCTCCACGCCCCACAAAACGTGATCAATTCGTGATGAAAGTTTCGCACACACACACACACATATCCTCTAGGACGGACGGTAGGAATGTGGTTGGGAGGTGCATCTCCTGGTGTACGGTACCATCTCATCATCAACCACTACACGTTTACCGGTGAAGCTGTGTACCTCGCAACGTTGGGGCACCGTTCTATTGATTTTCATCTCTATCTCGCTCTGCTTGATTCACCATGGCACACCGTTGCAAACTCGCACATTCTCTCTCTCTCTCTGTCTCTCCCCTTTATTTGCTGAATCTCACGATTCAATGCTCGCATCCGGATCCGGTAGCGTTGTCTCGGTGGTGGTGGTAGTGGTTGCTCTAACCCTCACATCACGCAATTGAGTTACCTCCTCGCATTCTGCTGTTGCTGTCGCTCCTGTGAGAGATAATGAAGAGACACACAGTATATGGGACTGCTGCTGGAAACTCCTCAGCATCCCTTTCCGGTTTGAGGTATTCTTATGTGCCGAGGAATTCGCTAGAAAATGAGCTACTCGCTTCATGTCAGCGCCATGTTTAAGAAAGTTGAAAAATTTCTAGAAAAAGGATTGAAAGGACTGTTGACAGTCTAAGACCAAGGACAGTCGCTCACGCTACAAGATAAATTATCCCCAGCTGCTGCTATACGTGTCAATCACGATGCGATTGCGATTTTAATACTGTCCCAGTTCGGTCATCTGTTGCTACTGTTCTGGCGACCGTTGCTCCGGCTATCAGGTAGCACCACTTTGTTGGTCGATGGCCAAACAGAGCAGCAGAGTGCAGCATCGAAGCAGGAAACACCCCGTTTCCACTGTTGCTCCACCTCAAACTGGTGGTTGTACTGTTGCCAGCAAATTAATTTCATTTATCCATCCATTCTGCGCACCGACACCGGCGATGAGCAGGATGTAGAATTTGTGGTGTGCTTGCTGCAGCGGGTTCGATGCTGTTCACGGGTTCCGGTTTGCCCTTGATTGCAATTCAATTGGTTGAGACACAGACAGCAGACCTCTCTGCGTCTGCACACTCTGGTCGGTTTGGTCTCGTTTTGGTGGTGCGCGATTTTTTGTTTTTGGCGAATGAGTTGTTGCTTCGCAATGGCACGAACGAACAAACAGCTCACAAAAAACTAGCAAAAAGTTATGTCTTTCAAGTGTCTGGAGTTCCGCGTTCCTGGCAAAACGGCAACGGACACAACCGAAGGGATGAAAATAGAATTTTCACAATGCAACGGGCAAAGCTCGGGGCGATAAATGGGCTGCACAAAGGCTTGCTGATACTTGTTGGCCGGCAGCAGCAGACACTAGTTTCCGCTCACAACTTTGCACTTCCGGTCAGCGCCCGGGTAGTGCATTTATCTTCCGCACAGCGTTGGTGACGTTCGTTCGAAACGAGCATAAAAAGAGAAAAACAGCACTTTCCGGCTGTACGATACGGTGCGATCGATTACATGCTTCTCCACCGTTCTCGATGACGACTCCATGCCGCCATGCGTCCCCATTCCGCTCGGCATCCGTTTGCGTTGAGTTATTTTTGTACCAAAATGTACGATAAAGGACTTCTTGCGGGTCTTGTGGGGTCTTTGCTGTCTGGTAAATGAAACAGAACGCTCGCTCGCTCAGACTCTGAATCGTGCTGTTCGAAATGCTCCGAAACCTACGCAAAAACTTCTTGCGAAGGACACCGGGGCGGGATTAAATATGCAGGAATGGTAAAAGCTGTCCAAAAGCGACGATAAAATATGCAACAGCTCTGCGCTGGAAAGAGGTTCAGCTTCTGCTGTGAAAAGTTAGCAGAAACACGTTGACTTTTTAATGAAGAACGCGAAGATAAATCCTGTGTAGGCAATCCTGCGGAAAGCGAATAAAATCCATTCAACGTCACCATCGAAGGCGGCGAAGGCGCCATCGCGGTTTGGTCTTTGACTTCTGTTCAAACAGCAGTCGTTGAAAGCGCACTCGAAAGCGTTCGTAGATAAGAAAACTAGTTAACGCCGTTCAACGGCAATCAACGACAGTCGCCCATAAACCGTTATCACAAGTGTTGCAGTCGCTTGTGGTCGTTGTGGTGGTGGTGGTGATGATGGTGCTACCGCTAGTTCCAATTGTGTCAAGACAACCGGAGATGGAGAAGCCAAACCACAAAGCGAGCAAAGCAAAGGGCGGAACGAGAACGAGTGGGAACCTTTTTGGAAACGAAACGACAATTCACAGAGCAGAGAATAGCCTGTGTAAGCATGTAGTGGTGCTGGAGGCTGGATCAAAGGACCCTCACGGGGCGAGAGAAAGGTTCGGCGAGAGCGATGCTGTGCTGTTGGGCCTTCTGGCAATGGTGCTATGTGTTCGTTAGAGTCATAAGTTTCGGCTTCGCTAACGACAAAGTTAACTTTCACTTCTATGCGCCCAGCGAACTGGCGGCAATCGTTTGCTGGAGAAGCCGCACCGTTTCTGTTCAATTTCACGTACCAATCGTTCTCTCTCCCTCTGGTTTCTCTCTCTCTCTTTTTTTTGGGTTGGCAAAATGGCTGAGACTCTCAGTTTTGCTCACTAGCAAAAGGCTCCGAATGAGAGCCTTCACCTTCCAGCCACCTTCCGGTTGATCTTTACTGTTACTGGCCATATAATGGTGTTACTGCCAGCATTCGTTACTTTTCGGGGGCTTTGCTCACTCAACTCCCTGACTCTACAGCCTCCCCGACCCTCTTACGCTGCTGCTATCGGTGGAGGGATGGTACTCAAGGTCAAACATGATGAAGGAAGAAAGAAACTTTGGAGAAAATGGGCTCACGCTCGTAAAGCGATAGCACAATAAGCAAGCTGCATGCATCTTCGGCTTCTCGTAAATGTAATGATAAAGAGATCTTACTTCGCCATTGTGTTTCTGTGTGCGCGTTGTTTGAAAAGAAATATAAGCAGCGATGCTGAGCAACCTCGGAAAGGTCCATTTTCAAGGGATGCTCTCGATGACCGGGAGCTGTACCGCCATTACATTTTATTACTTTCGTCTGCACCAATGTGCGCGGACGATGGTTTGGAGTTAGAATGAAGAAACAAGACAAGCAGAGGGATGCGTCTTTCCATTTTTCCCTCGACCTTTTTTTTACCAGCGGCCAGGCGTCTCCATCGGGAGTTGGTGCGAGTAACCGTGGATGTTTTGAATAATTTACGGCAAATGCCGTCGACGGTACGGTGGATTCCGGTGCAAAATTGACGCCACGTTGTTGGAATTTTTAATCATTTCATCCATCCAGGCGAAGGGAAAATTGGCTCGGATCGGACCAGAAATAGACGAGCAGCCCCTTCCTAGGGTATTGTGCATTGTCATGAGGTTTGTGAGTGCACAAAAGGATTACTAGAAAGACGCATTTGACCCACAAACGCGGTACTAGCGACGCACTATTAATATCCGTGTCGACGTCGACGTCCACTGATCGATACACAAGGACACACTCGAGTGTAGGTCGTCTCGAGCGTCGTTGGTTCTAGTTCCTGTTTTGACGAACACCTTCTGCCAGTTGGTTGCCTAATTTTCTGCAAAATTTCCTCGCTTTGGTGCATTAGTTGGTCCAGTTGGAATCATTGCCCATTGTACATGAAGCACCGGAGAACAAGGGAAACTAAATGAGGTCCTCGATAGCATTTAGGAAAGCACCGGTAGCACCCGTTTTGCAACACGCGAGCCATTTTTCATTCATAGTTAACGGTGTCAGGCTGCCCCCACCTCTCACGCTAAGCAACCAACCGAAGAACGGTGAACGAGAAGGATGGTTGCAAATTGCCAAAGATAGCACACACGCGCCATGGCCACGGGTGGTTAGTGTGTAGAGGCCACTCTTCGCTGGAAAACCTTGCTGGAAAATTGCAACAGATCATGCGCAGTAGCGCAGGCGGGGCAAACCTGGTGCTCGCCACCCGCAACACAACCTTCACAGCCCTTGTGGCAGTCAACTGACAGCTCTCGCAGCGCAGGAGTGCAAAGGTGCGGGACCTTCGGGGCTGTTGTTTCTGCTCCTTGGTTTCGCCTTCGTTAACCCGTTCTCCTCCCATCGGGACTCCATCTTGCTAGCTGTTGACGTTGAGTCGTGCTGAGTTGAGTTGAGCTGTGCGAGAGTGGCAAGTGCTCCCAAAAGGAGCTCGTATCGTGGGTAGCAAGGGCAGTCTTTTTTTTGTGGGTCATGTTCCGTCGAGACTCTTTGTTGCGACACGCAAAACAGTGTTTAGATTGTTGTCGGGCCTCCCCTCTTTGTGGCGAAAATCACTAAATTGGAATCAGTGTCACTCTGTGGTGGTGGTGGTGGTGATGGTGATGGTGGTGAGGGTGCTGGAGTGCAGACTGGTGGTCGTCGCATGAAACATTGAAAGCACTCTCGTCCGGCATTCAAACGAACGTGGGGGTCTTGCTATCGCACTTGTATAGCTCGTTAAAGTACGATCGATGGGTCCTGGCTGGCTGGCTGCTGGTTGGTGTTATGACTTTTTAGTGGTAATTAGGTTTCTGGTAATTTTATGCCCCCCTACCCCCTTTTTCTGCAAAAAAAAAACCCGTCGCTTTACGATCTTTGATGGAGCACAAACGTCGTTCAGCAAACCACACAACCCCTCCCTGGCCGGACTGTTGCAACGGACCACTCCATCATCATTCGCCGCCGCCAATCGATATGCGGTCGCACTTGAGATAAAAGCATATCCTTCATTTTTCCAAACCGAACCGTACTGCCGGTGCTGTCGAGGAAGATGTAATAAATCATTCATTAATGGTGATCCCCCGGTAGCAGTAGTAGGGGACTGATGCTCTCGGGTAAAGCCAACCCGGGCTTGGATTACGGTGGAACGTTAAAAGCGAATACTACCACTTTTGGGGGGAAACTCCATTAAGAGACGTATGAGTCATATGGGCTTTGGGGCCCGTGGTGGCGCTGTACATAAGATGATCATGAAACTTCCGAAAGTGTGCTACTTCTGGCTTGTGGCGTGGTGTTTGTAGTGCGTCTTTCACATCTTCGTCGAGTGTTTGTGTTTCTGTTGCAGAGGAAAGTGTATGTGTATGTGTGTGTGTGTATTTGGGATGGTCCTGGATTCTCGTGCTAGCTGGATAAACAACACACACGTAGACACACGTAGATCGGATCTTTCTATTAACCCCACACGATTTCAGCCTATAGATGATAGATCTTTATGTCTAATCCCTGTGATCTTTTGATTCTGGTCCTGATAGTAAGTTGTAGTACATAAAGTAACAGCGCACAACAGCCCGGTGGAGGTGGAACGCAAGCGCAAGTGTAGTGTGCATTCGAAGAACCAAGAACCGAGCCCGAGGGCGCCAGTGATAACGAGCACGTGAGGTGGTCGAGTGGTCGAGAGGTGTCGAAGCATTGTCGAAGTGTGTACTGCCGTTCATCGTTGCATTTGCCACGTTGTGTCCGCACAGTTGCTGTTGCTGCTGCTGCTGCTGCACCTTTCATTTCCACCCCGAAGCTGTGATTTCGGCCAAACCGTTTGGCCGAACCGAGAAAATCCTTCAAAACGTTCTGCACGGAAGCGATACGCATTATGGGGTGCGCACAGTCGGCTGAGGAGCGAGCGGCTGCCGCTAGGAGCCGCCTGATCGAGCGCAATCTCAAGGAGGACGGCATCCAGGCGGCCAAGGACATCAAACTGCTACTGCTCGGTAAGCACCCGCGGTCCCGGGTTGAGGAAAAGGAGGTTACAGGGGTGCTGGGTGGAGGTGCTACGTTGTCCTTGAAACTATCCTTGCTGCTGTTGCTGCTGCTGCTGCTGCTGCTGCTGCTGCTGCTGCGGTGGAGAGCATCTGCAACATCCGTGCGCGCAACATTGTGCGCTGTTGATGATGTTTGGGCACGCCAGCCGAACCAGGAATTCGGTTCCGTCGATCCGCCAACCCCTATGCTGCGTGCGGCGTGCGTACGCGTGTGTCAGAATGCATAAACATGCGGGTGCAGCGCGAAGTAGAAGTAGCTACTAGAGAGATTCTAAATATAGCCTGGCCTACCTACCTCTCTCGGCGACTACTGGAGCACTGGTGCCGGATGCTGTGCGCTGGAGGCCCTCCTGGGTTCCCCGCTTGTTGTTAGCTTCGATTAATGTAAACACTTCGATCCGATGTTCGAAGTCAACCAAGCGATCCGGCTCCGGTGCTTCACAACGCCCTCGTTGATGAGAGAGAGAGAGAGAGAGAGAGAGAGAGAGAGAGAGAGAGAGAGAGAGAGAGAGAGAGAGAGAGAGAGAGGTGTGTGTGTGTGTGCGTGTAGTAGTAGTAGAAGATGGTCTTCACCTCGCACGGATTTCCATCTCCAACAGACCGAGATGGACCGCGCCCCTTGAAATAATGAGCGGAACACACAGGAACGATTCGAGACCTCACCCCACACGGGGTTCAGCTTCTCCTTTCTGAATGGAGAACCCGATTGTGTTCAGGTTCAGGAGGACTTTACACTGAGATTGGAGGAATCGTTTGTTTAAATATTTACTCCATATCTGCCCTGGTCTCTGGCTTGGCGCACGAATCCGGGTGACGAATGGGGCACCCACAATGCCCAGACCGGCGTGTGCACCATATGCTTCAGTTTTCCACCCCTGGCCACCACGGGCGGGAGGCGGGAAAATTGAACCATTGATTCGGAATGACGTCAATCGTGAACGAACACGACCAAGGGAACAGGTTTGTCCGGCTCTTGTAACGGGGAAGGTATAGGGCGGTGAGGCGGATGGTTATTTATTGTTGATTTAAAATTTGCAATCCTCAGTATCAACAGAAAGGAGGAGCTAGCCCTCCAGTGAACAGAACATTCGGCATCTCGGTTACAAGAAGCCAGAAGCCACGAAGCGGTCCCAAAGTGCCCCCTAGTCACGGTGCTCTGCCACTTGGCGTT
>NC_064875.1:69053467-69065967 GCF_943734745.1 Anopheles darlingi
GTGGCAATTCGGGAACTGTCTGGTCGTTTCTCGGTGGCTTCCGAATTGCTTGACGCTAATGATGCCACCGCGGGAGCATGCTTACGTCTCATGAAACGCAACTAAGCAAACTAGGACAAACCTAGGTTCAAGTGTGGAAAATGGAGCAATGAACGACTACGTCACGTCGCTGGACCATCGTTTCGCCCAGCCGAAATTACTGACCAACTCGCGGCTCTGGCGTAACGGACCCTGTTGTGACCATCGGTAAACGGCTTAGGGTTTGTGCAAAATCTTCACCCTCTCTCTCTCTCTCTTGCCTAATTAAGTGGAGCAATCGGTACCGACTTCTGACCTCCAAGGCACCCCTCGAAAGGAAGTCTCTGCGGAAGACATGCAATTTCAACTTCATATCGCGAGCTTCATGGTCGCTGCCGCCGGCCGACAAATCGAATCACTTTCCTCTGATGGTTATCAGCGATTGCTAACGAGACGAAGCCTCCGTTCGCTCAAATCATCATCTCGATTGGAGTGGCTGATTGGTGGCACTGACAATTTTGGCCACCCAAATCGGCATCAGAATTCGACCCGGTTCGGTGTGCCGGTTTATAGTACATTAGCCTAGGTGATTAGATGTAATAACACGGGCACACGCGCACACGCACGCACGTGCTGGATTGTGAAATCGGGCGTCGGCGTAACGAAATCAAACGAAACGGATCATTTTCAATCGGGACGGTGGCGGCCCCCGGGGGCTTATTAGAAGCCGGCGCTCGCCAAAAAAAAAGCGTAAGCTCACGTTATATGAACAGACGCGATCAAGGAAGTCAACAAGGTGAGTGTGGTTGCGGGTGTTACGATCCACATTTTTCTTCATATTTTTTTTGCGTTGGCCTCTCTTTTATGTGTCGAGACCACCGGCGTCAGCGTGCGAAGTGCAGTAGTGCATGCTGCTGCCTGAATTTCGAGTTTCGAGAAGACATGCAGGTACCGGTGAGGTTTACTTCTTGCAGTCAACAAGATCGACGATTATTTGAACGATCAGAACACAGACTTTCTTAGTATACCTTCCCATCATTCCCATTTTACACCAAAATACAATTTAACATAAAATCGACAGTTACTTACCGATGATTGGTGCAAAGCGCCAGGAGTTACCGATCATGGGCAGCCCTTTCGGACCAGGCACATCGACGTAAGGTCTGGCGTGTGGAAACTGAGCACTGATCGACGCTGGAGGCTGCTGTTGCTGCTGCTGCTGCTGCAAATGCGGTTCGAGAATGGCCGCACCGGGGACCGAAGATGTCGCCTCGTTGGGCAGCACATTGAGCGCCGAGGAAAAGGCCGATCTCTTCAGTAAAGAGTTTGCTATTCTCTGCCCAACCATTTTGCCAACCAAAGCCCTTATGGCTCCCGTGGGGTGGGGGTTAGCTTAACTCTCGGTTCGGAGGATTTGTCTGCGAATGATGGAAACAGTAGAAAGAGGATAGGTCAAGCGAGGATGGGAGGATGAGGGATGAATAAATTTTCGAGCTTCGATAAATAAATGCATTCGCATTGACCTTGAAGCTCTCAGGGAAACGCGCCTGCAGCGGTGCTGCTGAAGTTCACGGAACCGGTTTAAGATGTAGCTTTCCGTTCGGTTTTCAAGATCGGTTTTTGGGGAGGCGTCATCGGTTTTGCTTTCCAACGCATTATGGGGGTCGCTTTGGTTTGGCGTGCGGTAGAGCGTCTATTTCGATTTCGTTTCGGTTTCATCCACTCTCGTTTCTCCATGCTTCCGATGGAGCGCGTACACCATTGATGAGCGTTGGATGAGCGCTAACATCAATCATCGTCTACCCGCATCTTTCTTTTCCCTTTTTTTTTCGCTGGTCGTTCGCTGATATTACGTAAACGCAGGAATGCCGGTGAATTGGCCAAAGAATCGACCAACAAATGTGCGTACGATTTGTCAGAGAGAAAATTCTGCCAACAGCGCCAACAACCCCTTCTCATTACTGATTCCATTCACGCTAATCGGCCAATCGGCGGTCGTTGGCATTGAAAAATGGACGTTCCTTATAGGTATGTTATCGGACGAAAACTCTTATTGCTTTTCCTACGAAGATGGTGTGACGGAAATATTATTAAAATTTTGATTCGTGGCATTTGTTGGCGGCTCCGAGATCGTGTGAATCGATCATGCGAACAGTTCCAACAGTTGCCCAGCTGCCGGATGTCGTAATCGCGCGTGAGATCACAGTCCGTTGGTCCGTTTGGTGATAAATCCAATCAAAACATTATTCGGACGACACTGCAAAGGCCGGCGAAGGTTACCAAGAGGTCCAAACTTGAGCCCTCACAGATGCTGCTTTCAGTTTTCAATCAATCCGTCGATCGATTGCCGCATGGATGGGCACCATGCTACATGGTTGATGTTTAATTTTGTGTTTACTAAAAACATCCTCTCAACATTAATAAGCAGCATGTATATAACAATTAAGAAATTTCGGTTCGATCCACACGAAGCTGGTTTCAGTAACACGTGGCGATGCAACGGATGTCCAGTGATCACGAGCGAATACATGTCTCGTACCCGAGTGAAGGAGATTGGGTCTGGCTCATGGTCAGTGACCGCCGGTGCTTGTTCTGCCATCGAAGGGGTGTTGATGTGTGTGGATTGTGCAAACAGACGCTCGAACGCACGAGAATGAAGCAGGGGCGCATGTATCGAAACCCTAGAAAGGAGTTTGTCGCTGCGGCATGCCAGTTTCCAGTTTCGTGCCGTTGAAGGGCGTTCGTGGCCTCCGCTACCGCCGCGGATAAGTAAGAAGCTGTGTGCTTTTGGCAAACTAAACGCTATCGAGGTCTTCTGCTAGTCAGATGGTTCCGTTGCTGATGCACGAATTGAACGTTTTGCTATTTCTTGTGAACGATCGACAAGGGGCAGCTTATTATCTGCGATCTAGCATGATCACGATCATGAGCAAAATATGATCGTGGTGCTGAGGATGTTCAGTAACTCTTATTTGTTGATGTGCTAATAGTTTTGCAAACCGGATTCCTATGTATTTTGGTATCTTAAACAGGGACGATCGATTTGAACACTTTGTGAGTTGATTATAGGATACGAGTGTTCAAGATTTTCATGTTTTTGGGATTTTTTTTTGGGATCCGAAACGAACCTACCTTAGCAGCATATATGCTAGGAAAGAGAAAGTCCTGCTGGTCGTTGGTCGAAAGTGCATACTTCCATTCGCAAGAATCATGCGTATATTTGCGAAAGGACTTTCAAAAAGACTGACCGCTCTGCTCAGCTGAACCTTGCGCATGGACACGCTGTCCACAAGGAAATTGTTTACTTTTTTGGACTTCTTTTTTGTCTGGATCTGACCGGTTTGAGCAACGGCAGAAAAGAAGACATGCATAGCCGGAACTCAGACCGGTTTAAACAAGATTGAAGAGTACTTCTTCCTTGGTTTCTGCCGTAGACAAAGGCAAAGCTGAAGAAAAAGATATAACAAGTCATATGATTCATGTACAACCAACTCTTTATGATCACACTCACAGGCACAGTTCGTATCAGAGATCTCGCGAATTAAAATGCGCCATTTTGTGTGATCCGCTGCAACCTGCCAACCACAATGGCCTGCAAGCGACCCATTCACTTCAGCTCAGCGCAGCGCACGAGAGCAACGTCGGTCGACTAAAGATCAACTAATCAACCTAGACCTCGAACTGACAAACTGGAACAGGTTTTTCGATCTTTCTAACAAGCCGGCCCCCTCGCACCACTCTATTGTCCGTGGCTGCGGCTGTGGTTGCAGTTGGCGGCACCTTCCATCGTTGGCCGATGGTGAAAACCCATTTTCTAGGTCTTCCTCGTGGGAGAGGGTCGTGGTTGCGCAACCTGCTGGCACCATGCCGGGCTCCATAATTTCACTTTCAGCCAAAGCACGCCGCCAATCGATGTCTGGCGCGCGCACTCCATTGTGGCCGCGAATAGGGACCGCAATAATGCACAAGATCATCCTTTCGTTGTGCTTTTCAAGAGTTGGCCACTTGATGCAGCTGGATCACTCGGTCAAATGGGTGTATCGTTTCCATCGTTACCGTGATTGTGGAATGTTGCGGCACGATTGAATAGCTGCATGAGTGATGCGCCATTTTCAAGGACGCTCACAAGATTCTTTGCATTTTTAATGTGCGAATCGTGTACCGAGGGTCAAGGGTCAATATGTTTTATTCATTAAAATGATCATTGATCACTTTATAGCAGCTATATTTCACGATTGCTCAAAGAGTTCCAAAACTTGTTACAACAGGGCTGCAAATTGGAAACAAAACTCCAATCATAAAGCCTCACGCTGACCCTGGCTTAAGCACTGGAACGAAACCGATTCATCCTAGCCCCCTTCATAAGACCCATCATGAAACAATAGCAGTGATGATCAACCGTGAGCACCCAACTGTAAGATTGCTCCTGCGTTAGCCTCGACTCGCGCCTAGAGCTGCTAGCTGATTGATGATGTATCTTTAAGCGGGCGCTAGTGTAAACTTACTTCCTTATTTTGCACCCAACCTCAAGGCTCACTCGGAATAAAAAACGGAAAGAAACCAAAAAAAAAAAAAACAAAACGATCACGAGCGATCACCAAAATACGATCAAATCCAAACCACACTCGTACTATCACGAACACTAACGGCGCTTATGCTACTATAGCGAGGACACGGCGATTGCACAGAGATGAGTGCCAAAAATTACAAACCACTGCACATACGACACACTAGCCGCACAGCCACTGGCACCACGATCAACATTTAAAACACTCGTCAAACTTCACAGACGAAAACTCTCACTTTCTGGATCTACTAGTAGCACCGGATGGTATCGTCCATCGTCGAGGGAATACCGTGGTCGAAAGCCTAACCCACTTGTTGTCACACTTGCACTCGCTGTTAACACTTTTCACCTTCACGATCGTGTGATCCTCAAGCAGCAAGGTGTGGTCGCCTGGTCCCCAGATCGATTCCTTGCTGGGTTTTAATACCTGATCACGATCACGGCAAGGAGCACAACGTTTGACCAAATCTCAAACGATGAATGAAATGCGCTGAATGAACGATTCCCTATCAATTGATGGATCGGTTTAAGAATGTTGTCCGTTGAGATTTCCGTCGAGAGACATCTGACCTGGCGACGCCAGAGTTTGCTGAGTCCGGCTGAACCGCTCGCTACGAAGCGCCGATCGTAATTGAAGCCCCACGAAATACTCACGAACGGTTTCGTGAACGGGTGTAAGAGCCCGGCGCAATGCTGAAACGTGGTCGGTCTTCTCGTCGGCCGCGCGACGTTCCGAGTCGCGCCAAATGGTGTGGTGGTGGGGTTGTTTTTGGGGGAGGTGGAGGAGCGGGTTTGGGGAAAACGATTTCTCACGGCACACTGCGTTGACGATGAGCGGTTGTTTGACTAGCGACTTTCGGCTCGAATTGAAGTGGGGTTGACAACGAAGACGGCGGTTGCTAACGAACCTTTCGCAGTTTGTGGCAGCTCGCGGTTAACTGAATATGTTGCGTCGCGATGGGGACAGCGTAAGATGTCGCATGCTTTGTTGGCGGGTTGGGTATACGCATCGTACGCACAATTTCAACCAGTTTTCAAAATGGCGAGAACATGGTAAAAACATGCATTTTATTACCTTGTTTTACCAAGAACCACTGTCAAGAGGGGCAACGTAGAGGGATCTTGTATCTAGTTTAAGAATAAAAACCGGTTTAAAATTAGCAAGAACTCTAAAGCTGCCAAACGAGTTGCTCCTCGGTTTATGTTTCTTTTATTATAGAAAGAGGAGCTGCTTCTAGCTTTTTACGTTGAGAACTGAAATTTAATCATTTCTATGTTTAAAGGGAAACTACAGTTCAGATCTAGAATTTTGAAGTGCTCTGTTTGCCCTATTGCCGCTCGAGGAGCTCTTTTGCACTGGCACCACGAGTGCACCACAAACCCTGGGCCAATTAAAACCGCTACCACTGTTCCCATTCGTGGTGATGGTGAGCGTTATGTTTGGTGGGAACAACCTTTCGGCTACACCGTTTAGTTTGATGGAAGATGGTGCTGCCGCAATCGTGATCTTTTCGTTGTCGTCGTCCAAATTGTCATGTGCAGGTGGCCCGCTAGGCTGACGCTGACGTGCTTAAAATGCTAAAATGTCTTCTGGCAGAGAAAGAAGAGGAACAGATTCTGCTACTGCTCCTGCATCATCATCCCCCGTCAGCAGCACGAGTAGCATCTTCGTGTGATGTTTTACAGTTCCCTTTCGAGCTCGAGCAGATAACAGCCGGGCTAACCTTTTTGGCGTCGGTGGACGGTATAAGTGCCACTTTAACGAATGCACTTTCAGAGGAAGGCGGAGGGAGAGCGGAGCCGTTGCAATTGCATGTTGCATTTTGCAATCGTCGCGTCGCGCTGGAATGGAGGGGTTGTAAATGATGTACCCGCGAGTAGCGAGCGTGTGCACGCGCGTTGCATAAGATCCGCGCCGACTGGCCGGGGCCAATGGCGTGGACAATAAGCGGGCGGCTGCGAGTGCTCAGTGTTCCGGGCAGTCGTCCACCTTTATCACCGAGCATAATCAAACATCGAAATTCAAACAGCGTTGTTCCATAATGCTTGATTCTAGTCTGGCTGTAGACGTAAGCGCTTAAGCGATCGTAAGCCGAAGCGTGCCGGAGGCCACATACGCTTTTTAAGTGGAGGATTCCGATTTATGGTTCATCATGTTATGGAACAGCGGCGCGGCGCGCGGGAAATGCAGTTGTTTGGCGTACGGTTAAACGATTGAAATAATCATCTATGAAGATGATGAGTCACGATGAGGCGATACGTCTTAGAACGTGGCAAGATTTGGAACGGTTAAGCGCAGAGTTATGTAAAGGGTCGCTTTTGCCTAGATTGGATCCTCAAAAATTGCTTTAATCCTACCGTGCAATTCAAGAGTAGAAGCATCACCGCAGAAGGACCCCTAGGTCATCCTCGTCATGCCACGTTATGTCACCGAAACCACGAACGCTAACCACCACACCGCTTAGTACCATTTTTGTTCGTTAAGCGGAATCACTCTGCGGATTAGCATCTCGCTGCATCGGTCCATTTTGATTGATCGGCAAAAATGAAAGAAAAAAAGGTAAAACCATTAACATGTCCGCCCATCCGTCTTACCGTCCGTCCATCATTCGCGCCGTGTGTGCGATTGGAGGACTTGGACAAACTTCTCCTAGCTTCGCTGACCGATAAATGGTGCGGCAAACAAACAAGTGCCAGTCGTTGTTCGATGAGGATTTCTAGTTTCGTTTTTTTTTGCTTCCTGCACATTTGGCACACATTATATCGCGACCAGAGCAGGAGAAGCAAGCGCTGGTGAAGAAGGCGGTGAAGCACCAAGCTTATAACGGTTTTGCGTTCACTTTCCGCCAAGCTTCAAATGAAACGAAAGTGAAGCGTTTAGAGCGCAAAAAGGAGAATAGGTTTGGCCGGGGAGATCGGTTTATTATCTTTTATTTTTTTCGAATGCCGCCTTTCCTTTAATGGCCCTTTCTGTCGCTCTGCTTGTCGCGGAAGTCATAGAAAGGCGCACATGAGAGGTAGCAGGGACAATGGTTTGGTTTTTTTTCTCTCTAGATCTCTAAAGCGAACCAAAGTAACAAGCGTCATGCGAGGATACTTGTGCTGATGCAACCGCTCTCCAAGTCCAGGTCTATGTTGCCATTTCAATCTGGACACTTGTCACATGGTGACCAGTGAAGGATTCTCACACGTCACCAATCAATTCGAATCATTGACCACGGTACGCTGGGTGCGGCATGCCATTATGCAAATTCCTCTCCGAAACGATACTGGCAGGCGATAGCTGTCGTAGCCGGGCTATTGACCGGCCTCGTTCGACCCGATCCCGCACTAGTCCAAGGTCTTCTGCTCAATCGCAAACACTTTCCATCAACGTGCCCAGATTCCCGGTTCCACTGGTGCTGCTGCCGGGTTGCCTGCCCGCAATTATCCGTGGCTGCTGCTCGAGATCAAGAGCGCAGCATAGCGGGAGCATACGAGGAGCTGCTCCTGCCGGTGGCCGCCGTTGTTCGCTTCGTTCGCTGTGTTGTTCGAGACAACAAAAAAGAGGCATCAGCTGTGTTGCATAACCACGGAGCCCGTTCCGTACCACCTTTCACTGTCACGGTTGTGACACACTAGAGCACGGCCAGGAAGTGGGAGAAGTACTACAGTGTGTGTGTGTGGAGCAGAAATGGTCACTATTTGTGTCGATTAACACCAGATAGCCAGATAGTCATCCGGCACATTCACGCAAAAAAGGTCGCACCATCACTACACTCCAAATACTCCACTCGCCGTCTATTGTCGCGCCCGTCTCGAGAATGCCGTGAGGCGAAATGGCGTTTACCACCCCGGATATCGTAACTGAACGAATCCAAATGGATGCCCCATTGTCGTTGGGAGGGATCACTTTCGATATGCGCCATTACCACTGTCCAGTCCTGGACAATGAGGAACGGATTGCTCCAGATATCGGGGCGGATAACAGTGTTGGATTTGATCGTTTGATGGACGGTCTTTTGTTAGGAGGGCGCCATTACACCTCCATTGGGTGTTAGCCGGCTGATAGCCGGCACTACCCTTAATTGTGATCCTCATCCGAGAAAAGGGTGTTTTAAGGTGTCTGCAGCTTCACGACGATCGGAGATGCGGGGCTCAATTAAAGCTTCTGCAGTGGTCAGCAACGAATGATGTAACTACCTGCGATCGCTCCACGGGATGTCTGCTCGGGCGGTTAGGGAGAAGGAGGGGGACCACTGCTTTTTTCAATTAGTTCCACAAAACACATACACACACATGGGCACACATGCAGAAAGGCCTAAGGGAGTCTGTACCACGACGAGCGCCATAGAAGGATTGCGCATGGATGTGGATTCCCTGAAATGTGGGTCAAAGTGTGTCGGTTCCTTGGCCATTGCTTTATAGACCGTGCGTAAATATTACCAAATTACCATCGTCCGGAGTGCGCTCACGACTCGGCAGCGCGGCTTGCAGTAGCAGCGGGTACCAGTAGGTCACGCGAAAGTTTATAGCCTCCCTCAGGGAAGGGATGTGTGGCCGCCGGTCACGTCTCCTACATGGTGGCGCAGCTAATGCTGCTGACATAATTCCGTTCTAATACAGCGTGATTGTATTTACTCTTCAGGCCAAAAATTCGGTGCCTCACTTTTATAGGCACACGTCATTGCGACCGTCCTTGGCCATCGCGCAGTGGAAACATTATCCTCCAGACTCCTGCGGCCAGATGACGATGCCGCGTCATCGCAAGCTGTATCTTCGCTCTTCGCGGTTACGAAACGACCGTTAAGTCAGAGATTGTCAGCAGAGTAACCCACCTGCAAGCTACTGTTGCACAGACAGCCAGACGCACTTGAGTTACTTAACGGAGCAAACCTAAGTGGTGCTGAAGGTCGCGTTCTGTGAAGTTTGCCATTCCACGAAAGATATTGAAGATAATCCTTCATTGTTATCTTTCGAGGAAGATACATGACCGACGTGCGTTGCAATTTAAAATTGTGTACACTTTTGTTTGTGTGAAATTGCTTCGCATTGCAGCGCCTATGCGGAACACGAGGCTGGCGCCAGTTCCTTCTATCTGTCGAAAGGTCGATTCCCATTCCGAGGGCTGGATGCTTCTCATGGGAGACGAATTTAAACATTGCACTAATTTCCGTTACATCATAATCGGTGACGGAGGACGGGGTGGTCATCGAGTGCCATAAACAGGATGAAAGAGTTTGAGAAATGTCTCTAGGTTACGGTGCTGAAGTGACAACAAATGCCCCTGGGTGAGCACTTCATGACGTGAGGCAGAGAAATCTTCCAGCAGCCACCGTCGCGACCCCTTTCACGACCCATGCCACCGCCATTCGTGGAGAATTCACTCGATGTCATGCTGAAGCAGTACCTCTTCAGATTCGTTCAGACGCCACTCGATGGGCCCAGCAAAAGATGGCATCTTGGCGACAAGTAAGCCGCTGGCGGGGTTTGGCCGATATCTGGATGGTTATATAAATATCGAAACCATTAATCATAGGGCCGAATGTCGAAATCGGTATGGTACATTGGCACGTGATTATGATTTGTCTATCTATTCGCATAAGAGATTTCCACGGCGTAACCAGGTAATTGACGGATGACAACCGCGCCAAATGTCAATCATCGTTTTGAAATTCCGTTCCAACAAATGGTTTCTTTGCAAGCTAAGAAGCTGCTACATAGTAACAATGCCTGCCTGCTACGCCGGCCAATGGTCTAGTACACCAGTTTACACCGAACACAAGCGGTGTAGAAGGCGGACTCATAATGCGTCATATTGACATCCATACGAATGAAGGACTCCAAACAGTTCTTATCCAAACACAGGAAAATCCACTTCCGTCCGGAGCGAGGCAGCAGAATCGAAGCACTCGCCCAACACATTTAGCATCGATTTGAGCGGCTATGTCAAACACACGGTCTTGGGTGTCGAAATACCCGGAACCTTCGTGATGCGGATAGTCAAGGCCAGGTGAGGGATATTACACTTTTGAGTGCTCGGATGGAATTCTGGACCGATCTTTAATGAAATCGGTACACATCGGTTTCAATGCCAGATCATCGTTTTCTTCTTTTCTATTGCAAACTTCCCTGAAGCCAACGAGCCCCTAGTAGCCTGATGCCTTCTGACTGGCTGCCACTCTCCAGCAGACCAGCAGGCGAAATTGAATGACCAGTGAAAAGCCAATCAGCTAGTCATTCAGCATATCTGGGTTGTCCCGCCGTAACGTGTACCAGTTACACAGGCACAGGCTACTAGACCCTGCTTCAGGTAATCAGGTTGGCAAAGTCGATTGCCAACTAGACGCCACACGGGGCTCTAAATGGGACAATTTGAGGCCCGGCAACTTTCGCTCTCACCGGGCAGTGATTTCAGCAGGCGCGTGGCAACGCGTTTCGACATCTCGCTACCTCCAGCGTGTTTGCGTGTTGCCCAGAAAGGTCTTTCGGTGGCGTCGCGGGTCACCATTTTGTTCTAAATTGCACAAAGGCCAACTTGGCCAAGCCACAATGACCACAAAGCCAGTACAGTTCTAACCAAGACAAATTGAAACAAACGAGCACGAGGCTGCAGCATTGCTCCCCGGGAGGTAGCGGTTGCGCATGCGGTTTAAGGGGTCGCATGGGGCGTGGAGAAACTTGTGTGGAAAGCCTTGGGGAGCCTACCGGATTCCGCCCACGGTTTGCAGTAGGGTGGGACTGGTTTGCTGAAAGACACTTTATTGACCGATGAATCAACGGTAAATAGTAATTATTGAAGGCACAGTAATGGATGGGTGGACAAGTTAGTTCCAATGAATATGCTACATGCTTCTCCAGGTGACTGTCGTGTGTGGCAGTGGGTTTTTGTTGGCAATACAACGCCAACTCTTCGGCCAATGGTGTTAGAATTTGGTTCAGAAAAATCTTCGCATGATTCGCGCCTACTCAGTTCGAAGTTTCGCAAAAGCATCCGAGAAGCACTAATTACTATTGTTTTATGCGTCTTAAATCTCTGTCAACGCAATGTAGCAATATGCTCATGTAATGTACTTAACAATGATGGAGATGTGTCTGTTCGTTACGTGCAATAAAATGGTTGGTTAAAGCGTGTAGTAATCATTCCTTCAAATGGACCATTTGCAAACCCCGCCGCGTCGCTCCATCTTGCTCGAAGACAAGACCAAATCCGTGTCACTGTAGTTACTCCCGAAACGACCAGGGTTAATGGCTACTCCATCTCCATCATAACCGCCACTCCGCCAGATGCAAAGTAGCAAAGAAAAACGAAAGTGTAACACACACTCGCTATTCCGTCGCGGTTCAACGCATCGCCATCGTTGCATCTGATCGTCGCGAGTGCGTAGTAAAACCTGCTGCTGCTGCTGCTGCTGCTGCTCCATTGGGACCAACTGAGTAGGCGCGTCCCCGTTGGCAAATTCGCAAAACCGGCGGCCCACCCTACCGTAGCCCAGGGACAGATTAGCAACGTTTTTCACATCCCTCCATTTTTCCCGCAATTCTTGCCCAACCTACTTAGCGCGCGGTTAGCACGTTGTTGGTTGGGCGGGAGCAGTTTTCCCAACTTTCCCAATACCGAAAGTCAACTGCCACCGGCCAGAGCTATAACTCGTTTTGCTGGTCGGGCGGTAAAGGATCTTCCTTCGGCATGGCGCTTCCCCTTTGAGTTATGGCGTCACGCGCGTGCTCACATTATGGCCCTGCTGGTGGCCTCTCGGGTTTACTGCTTTGTGGACGCTAAACAACGGGCGCTAGCCGTTCTTTTTGACGTAAACGATTTCATAAGCCAAGCAGCGGCGCATTGGTCGATCCCGAGTCGGAGGAGTCGGCTCCCCCCCCCCCCCCACCTGGTAAGCGCGTCGTTGAATAATCCACGCAAGTGCAGTGCCTCCGG
>NC_064875.1:69073467-69095967 GCF_943734745.1 Anopheles darlingi
TGTACCTTTCATCGTATCGAATGGCAGCCCAAATCGATATTTCATTTGTCTTATCCAGGCTACAATCGGATTCTTAAGATACTATGTTATGTTTCATAAGTACGTGAAAGTACGCTTGAACAAAAGAAACAAAGATCTAACCATCACATGGAGGCGAATGGGAATGAATGCACGAGAGTCTTTATATACCTGTATGTATGCTTACAGGATTTGCCGGAGGATGAAATCTTAAAATAGGAAGAAATCATAATCATAAAGCATAATCTAATACACCTCATCCGTGTTCACAAGACAGGCCATTATTATTGGTTGTCTTTGGTCATCATCAGCGCGGGAGAAAGGAAAGAAAACCAAAAATCGTCATCCATCGCAGATCAGTTGGACTAGAGAAAGGATGTTACAGTCACTCGAAGATTGTTTCTAGTGGAACACTTTTAGAAGACGGATCCTGAGTTCGGCTCGTACCGGCACTGTTCGGGGCAGCCAACAGACGATCGCTATCGTCCTCGTCCTTTCCCCTGGTTACCGTTGTATCGGTCGGACTCGTAGTGGTGCTGATGACGGATTGCTGCAACGGTTTGATCGTCAATAGCGCCCGCAACTGCTAGAACCGCTTTCAGTTCTCGGTAAAGTACGGATGTGCCATGGCCTGGTCGGCACTCAGTCTCAACAGTGGGCGGCAAACGAGCAGCTTTTGGAGCAGGTCGCGCCCTTTCGAGTTCAACCTGGGTACAACCTGGCTCCAGGAGGTGGTCGGAGGGTATACTGTAAGCAGAGGGTATTCGTTTACAAGTCTTCTAGGTGAAAATCGCCCGAATGGATTCTTACGTGGGAAGGGTTTGTAGTCCGATAGCTGCGTTATGCCGGACCAGGTGTCTTCGGTCGGTGTACCGAGTAGTTTGAAGATTCGCTTTAGCTGATCATCTACATCCGATCCGGGAAAGAGGGGCCGTCCTGCGTTGGCCAGCTCGGCAAATATGCATCCCGCTGACCACATATCGATGCTGGTCGTGTACAGCTTGGCACCGAAGAGTACGTCCGGGGGTCGGTACCACAGAGTAACGACCTCGGCGGAGTAACATTTGACCGGTATTCCGAAAGCGCGCGCCAATCCAAAATCGGCCAGCTTCAGTTCCCCGTTTTTATTGATCAGCAGATTCTGCGGTTTCAGGTCCCGGTGCAGTACGTTGTGGCTATGGCAGAAGGCAAGCCCTCGCAGCAGCTGATACATGAAGCTCTTGACCACATCCGGATCGATCTCACCATTCAAACTGTCGAAGTACTTCTTCAGATCCTGGTCGCAGTGTTCGAACACTAGGGTCAGCTTCTTGTCCGAGTGGAGCACATCGTACAGCCGCACGATGTTTTTGTGTTTCAACTCCTTCAGCAGGCAGATTTCCCGCAGCGCCGAGCTTGGAACTCCTTCGTCGTCCTCGTCTAATCGCACACGCTTCAGGGCCACGATTTCGAGCGTGTCCCGGTTTTTCCCTTTAAATACCGTCCCGTACGTGCCTTCACCTATTTTCTCCAACTTTTCGTACTTTTGCATCTTGTCCACCGTTCACTGCAAGTTTCTTTAGAGGATTCTTTAGAGATTTTATCAAGAATTTGCCGAAAGCAACAATTTTACGTTCTTTTTTAAAAATGAGGATTTACACCAGTACGGTTCTTGAGTCCAGCTTCCTGGGCCTTCGCAAACTTTCCTGAGGATATAACTCTCTTTTATCTTGCGGACAAGCTGCTAAGGCCACATGCCCCAGTTTTCTGTGCCTCTGTTAGGTGTTTTGTTGTTGTTTCTGTCGATGTTCTGGTTCGATTATTTCTCTTCCGGATGTGGATTCCGGATTATTTCTTCCGGATGTGAGATGGACCGGTTGGGTGCAATCTGTTCGTTCCCTTTGGTAACGGCTATCCGTAATCTTAATTGCAGGACCTTGCCATAAGGCTGGAAGGAGAATTCGATCGTTAATGCAACACATTCTTGGAAAATCACGAACCTTAACACTTGCCGGTTTCGGGGGGTTTCCTTTCGAGACACACCCGGATCTCTGCCGAAGATTTCTGCTCACTCTGGGGTTTATTGTGAGAAGCTTATTGATTCCCGAAGCCGGGGTTAGAGCCGGATATTGAAGGACCCTTTTTGGGTAAAGGGAAAAGATAAGGTAGAATTCTTTTCCGTGAATTCAGCCCGGTCTTTTTGGAGATCTTTCGCGCCGCGGTTTTCCGAAGTTTCTTACACTTCCCCAGCGCACTTTTCCAGCGGAAATGAAGGCGGGAGTTGCTAATGATTCTAACTAGCTCTTATCACCTTAAATGTATCACGAAATTCAGGAAATTGTTCAATAAACTTAAAAACTCCCTCTTTTTGCAGCGATTTTCGGACAAAAACAACGGCACAGGGTTGTAGCTCATTTTTCATTTCGAATTTCGTTTTTCTTTCGGCAACACGCTCATATTTCACCGATCATCACTGTGACTAATGTCAAACTCACCGACTTTTATGAGGGCTACAACCCTGTGCCGTTTTTAAGAATTTTGAGAGATTTTGTTCGCGGTCCGTAGTTTTTTGTGAAATAATTAGGATAATTTTTCCTTTTCGTAGGTAAATATCTCCGATAAATGTACGCGAGTATTGTGAGAAAGTGGTCTCGTTGTTTGCGCACGAAGGCATTGTCTCTTGAAGACTGAAAATCCTCCCGACAAAGAGCTGGGGTACTCATGATTGTGCAGTTATCTCCTGTTGTGGAAGAGATGTGGAAAGGGGTGCGCGAGGAAAGCGGCAATTGCGGGGGAGTGCATCCAGGCGGCGATAGAAGAACAAGAAGCCCGTATCTGAATGCCTGAAAAATCTGGCCAACACTCGATCGGAGAAAAGGGGGGCCAGGCTGATAGTGTCTGTTTACTCCCCCTTTTTTTAGCTCGGAATCCGTCCAACCGCAAAGCCAGCCGAAGAAGCGACCACTTGAGGAGTGCGGGGCAGAACTGGGTCGGTGGGTGTTGGAAGTGATTCACTTTAATCATCGGCTGGACGGAGACGAGTGGGGCGCAAGTTATGCGTTCGCTTTCATAATTGTTTATAGCAACCGATAAGGCTTCCCCTTGCCGAGTGATGGTGTAATTTCCCTAATCAATCTCAGCGAGCCTCATCGCGGTTGCTTCCGCAAGAAATGTCCCATAACCGATCACGGTTATGGTCACGGCGATAACCAGAGATGTGCGAGAAGAAAGAATCTTCTGTTCGTTTGTGTTCGTTACGCCGAGTTCCCTTAACTCTTCTACCGCGATCGTGGCTCGGAAGTCGCCAACATGTGCATTTTTCCTCAATTTCGAAGACTAATCCTGCCCATTTGTCGTTACAGCAATTATTGTGTGAATCATACAACAGAGGCACGTAGCCAGGACTAACAGTGAGGCGCCACAGAGATGTTCCACGTCGAAAAGTGAAACACACCCAACACCCCAAAAACGCACTCCAATGAAGAAGTATTGCGCTCGTCGGTGATGATTGTTCGTGGTTGCGGGACGCAGTGCAAGCGAACGTGGCGCAGCAAGCGCTGGAAACGCGTTCAATAATCGTATCCAATTACCACCGAAACAGCCTTTTCGTGTCGAGCCGTCGGTCTAGTAGCGTGCGTTTTGCTTTTATTTCGGTCAGGCGCCAACAAAAGTGCCGGTTGAATCCCCAAATGTTGTGAAAAGGAAAAGTCCCTCGAGCTCAAATCGTGATCCTCGCGTTTAGATCGCATACCGATCGCATCGCCGTGGTCTCCCTTGCGTTTTGTGTTATATGTTCCAACAAAAATCGAGCCTTCTGAGCGAGATTTGGCTTATCAGCTAGAAGTGAACGAGAAGCGTTCATTGATCCGGTGGGCACGCAATGGCAACCACCACGAGCATCAACAGCACTGCCACCGAGAATGTCGATCTCGAGAGTTTTCTCGTTACGAAGCACTCGTGGAAGGGAAAGTACAGGCGCATTTTGTCAGTGAGTGCGGTAGGGATTTCCACCTATAATCCCGAGAAGTTCGATTCTACCAACCGGTGGCTATACGGCGATGTAATCAGCGTTCTGCCTAATCGTACGGCTAATGTAAGTAAACAGCAGAGGGAGATGCACATAAATACTGCTTATCGCTCGACATGTTTATCCTTTTTTAGACGCCATACGAGTTTGTGCTGAATCTACGAAAGGATAAGAAGGGACTGGAAACGGTTAAACTTTCGTCGGAAAACCGCGCCGAAGTGCTTACCTCGCTGTTGAAATATCACAAGGAGTTCCACGAAAAACCCAAACAAACGCCTGTAAGTATTGCAACCTGAATTGCCAATTGAAATCGCGCCTTGGGTTCATTAATTTGTCCGTGTCCACGTCCTTGCTCTCCCTTATGTCCGTGATTGTCGTGATTGCGAAACTAATAGCGTATTTCACTGTGATAATTGTTCTTATGACTCACTGGTACACATCAACCATCATCATATCCTCTTAGTCGGGTATTTAACTTGGGATAAATGTACCATCAATTGCTAAGCTAAATGTAACAATCTTAATGGGGCAACGTTTGCTATAGAACGTAGCATTCATTGTGAAAGGAGAAAGCACATGATAACCATGTAATCATGTGATCGAAGTAATCTTGTGCATCCGATATGCAACATTATCTGCCCATCCTGTGACTAACGAAATCGAGAAACAATTGTTGGGACGTTTTCTCGCATGGCGTAACGGTTCAAAATTAATTCTTCATTATTTTGGGAATATTCGCAAACAATCAAAACTTCTTTAAGCCCATTACCAATGCACGATGCATTAGAATGGAACGAACATTTGGAAAGCCTGCTTTGGTTACAGACGATTCGAAACCGATCAATCAAACAGCTCACGAACATAGCTTGCAACCCGAATGTGAGACAACAAAATTAACCCGAACACCACCACCGTCCGCAACGTTTCCGCTCGTAGTTTTGCCCTGTTCTCATCTTTCTGCGCGCCCTGCTCACTGTTTGCTCACGTTTCTGTTGTTTGCAGGATGATGTAGTTGAACGTCCTGTCGATCCGCTCGTCTACCACCATTCGTCATCCTTTCCATCAGCTTCATTGCGTACCGGGACACGGGACGATGGTAGTAGCAAGGGGGTGGCGTGGACGTGGTGGCTAAAGACGCTTGTATCCTCGTTTCTACCACTTACGCCTCCAGTTAGGCCCAGTTTGCCGTGTAGTACCGATATGGCCAAAGTGAGTTCGCAGCGAGCTCGCACTACTTACCGAAAACGATTGAACCGATGTGTGTTTGGGATGGATGGGGAAGAAAGATCACGCAACAGGGGTTTAAATAGATTCGGTATTTGATTAGTAGAGTGAGGGATGCCAAAAACTGTAAATAAGAATTAGAATTAAGGTTTTGTTTTGTACAGAAAAACAATCACGAAAGGGAGGATTATGGTTATGGTTTAGGGAGCTTGTTGTGGCACTTAAAAGATCCGTGCTTTCATTTTCGTTTTCCAGAAATACACTGCTTACAAGCATCACTGGTCCGGCACGACGCTGCCAGCCACGCTGGAAGTAACGCCAAGTTCACTAGATCAGCTCGATCCAACCACAAACACGATATTGGCCAGCTACAACTACAAAGATATCGATGGAATTATCGGCATTCAGGACTATCCGAATGGGATCGTGCTGGCGTACGGTGGCCATAGCCGGTTACATTTGTTTCGTGTCGAGAGAAATCACGATGTGGTGCAGATGATCGTTCAGAACGCGCAACAGTTCCTGGGGCTCGAGATCAAGGTGCTGAAGAACCAGATAACGCTCGAGCAGTTCGAGCAACAGCGCTTCGGAGCTTACAGTGGTGATCAGCATCAAACTTCGATGTCGGAGTTTACCGTCCAGAAGGTAACACCGCGCCATTCGGAACCGATGCGACGCATTCTCTGCCTTACAGATACAACACTGCTCGAGCGAGATCCGCAGACGTACAGCATCTGTACGTTGCGCCCTCTCGATAACATTTTCGCGCTGGTACGGCACGCGGAAAATATTCAAAAGTTTTCGATAGAGTACAAGAACGGGCTAGTGCGATCGTATATTACGAACGATCGCGATTCGCTGCTCGCGACCCTGCTCGATGCGGTACGATCATGCGGGAATGCCGATGTGCACGTTAGAATGTCGAGTACACCACGAGGGAAGAGAGTAGGACCGCTGACGATGAGTGTGGATGAAGAGACGGAGGCGAATCTGTTACGATACATTATGAGCTGCTACCAGTATCCCGTGAAGCGTTTTGATGTGATGGAACGGTTCAATTCCAACATTCCCTATAGTGGGTTGAACTACAGTGTAACACAGGATGTAAGTGCAACAGAATTATTCGGCGAGTGAATCCCTTTTAATTCGGCAACTTATTTCATTTTCTATTACAGAGTTTGTTTGCCGAGAGCAAGGAACGGTTGATTACTGGTGCGCTGCAAGCACTGATCGGTAGCAGTAAAGAGGACAACTCTCAGCTTAGTAACGTAGAGTTGGAAGCTTCATTTCACGTGCTCCGCCGGCTGCTAGCTAGCAAGGCGGGATTCGCAGCATTCACGAATCTGCCGGGCTTCCGGGAAGCAATCGGATTAAAGGTGGTTAGTGCCCTCAAGCGTAACGATCTGGCAGTAACATATGCAGCGATCGATATGGTAAATTCATTGATGCACTCCGACCATGATCTGAAGCAGGAACAGCTCAACAAGAGCTCGCTACTGCACACGAAAGCATTCCTCGAGCAGTTGCTAGATATGTGGAGCCGTCATGTGAACCAGGGTAGCGGTGCATTGGTACTGTCCGCGATGCTTGATTTCCTAACGTTTGCCTTGTGTGTGCCGTACAGTGAAACTACCGATGGGAAACAATTCGATATACTGCTCGAAATGGTCGCTTCCCGTGGCCGCACGCTCTACAAGCTGTTCCAACATCCCTCGTTGGCCATCGTAAAAGGTAGTGGGTTGGTGATGCGTGCACTGATCGAAGAGGGTGATGCGGCCATCTCTAGCCAAATGCAAACCCTAGCCCTGGATGAAGCCGCCCTCTGCCGACACATGCTTGTTGCGTTGTATACGCCCACGAACGACTCCACGATGCTCACCCACCGTCAGCTGTCGCGACATCTCGTGGGTCTCTGGATAACGGATAGTGATGATGCGATGAATCTGTTGAAGCGAATTTTTGTAAGTATGCCGTACTCCGGCAAAAGGGGAAATGGTGGCAATGTTAGTGATTTCTAACTAATCCTTCTAATTTTGTAGCCTGCAGGATTGCTTTCGTTTCTGGAAAGTGAAGCACCCGTCCCAAAGGAAGACATCGAGGAAGACAAGCTGAACTTTCGCGACAATCTGAAGCTGGCGGTACAGCATGCCGGCAATACTAGTGGAGGCAGCAAACGACTAAACTATTTGCTGGAAAAACATCTGGAAGGTATTAAACACTGGGGCATGAATCTGATCGATGCTCGACAGGAAAAGCTACAGCAGACGCAAAAGAACCGCCCGATAGTGCTGCGTAACCGACGGCAACGTAAAAAGGCAGGCGAACAGGGTGGATCACCGTTCAACTTGCCTCTGTTCTTTTATCAATTCGGCAAGAACCACGCAATGCCTAATTTGATTTGGAACCACAAGACACGGGAAGAGCTGCGAGCCGCATTGGAAAACGAATTGCGACAATTTTCGGCCGATAAGGACTTGGCCGGCAGTATGCTGGTGGCCTGGAACTACGATGAGTTCGAGGTGCAGTACCAGTGTTTGGCGGATGAGATCAAGATCGGGGACTACTATATACGTTTGCTGTTGGAGCGCGACGATTGGCCACAGAATCTCGTGAAGAATCCGTAAGATTCCAGGAAGCCCTATTGGCAGTGAAACAACTGAAGTTGTATATTAATTTCCGTACTCTTAATCTCTTAGCATCGAACTCTTCAATGCACTGTACCGACGAGTATTGTGTCGGAATCGACTAAACGATGATCAACTCACGGTGACTTCGTTGCAAGCTTTGGCAAAGGTGTACAAGCGCTATTACGAAGAGATAGGCTATTTCAGTGATATGCCGTACATTTTGCAAATGTTGGACAGGGTAAGGGAAAAAGGAAGAGAAAGAGAGATGAAGGGGAGTAATAGAAAGAGTTGATTATGTTCATTTCTTCTTTTTATTGCAGTGTCTTTCTCCTGCACTACGTGATGCATTGATCATCCTGATCAAGAATCTGGTGTTGCACAAATCCAACTGCCGCCCTTTGACCGACCATGTCAACTATCTGGTCGATCTGATTACTCTAGCCCATCTGCACAAAGGACGCGCGACGCTGAACACCAAGACAAACGTGATCGAAGCCGGTCCCAACATGAAGCTTCACGAGGAGAAAGACTGGTACTATAACGTGGAGCGGGAAAACGAAAAACCGGAACGCTGTGGGCCTGTCATGTTCTCGGAGCTGCGAGAACTGTGGACGAAGGGTATGCTGACCCCTCGAACTCGTTGTTGGGCCGTCGGTATGGATGGATGGCGTTCACTGCAGCAGATACCGCAGCTCAAGTGGTGCCTAATGGCAAAGGGAAGCCCACTGTTCAACGAGTCGGAGCTAGCGCAGCATGTGTTGGATATTTTGAACCAGTGTACGGCATTTTTTCCAAGCCGTGCACGAGATGGTGAAGCTGTCCTCATTCCCGGTCCACGGCTTTCCCGCAAACTGTCTGAGTTCATTTGCCTCCCGCACATTGTGCAGGTTTGTTTGACGCACGATCCGGGGCTGCTAGAACGTGTCGCTACGCTCCTGTGTCAGATCATGGAGGATAATCCGGAGATGTCGAAGGTGTATCTGACTGGCGTGTTCTACTTTATGCTTATGTATACGGGCAGCAACATACTGCCGATCGCTCGCTTCTTGAAGATGACACACATGAAGCAAGCTTTCCGCAGTGAGGATGCAACCGGTTCCCAATCGGGCATCATGTATCGCAGCATTCTTGGTCAGTTGTTGCCTGAGGCAATGGTTTGCTTCTTGGAGAATCACAGCGCGGAGAAGTTCGCCGAAACGTTTCTCGGTGAGTTCGATACACCCGAGGTCATCTGGAGCTCCGAGATGCGCCGGATGTTGATCGAAAAAATATCCGCACACATTGCCGACTTTACGCCCAAACTAAAGGGCCACACGATGGCTCGGTATCCGTACTTGGCGATACCGGTGATCAGCTATCCGCAGCTTGAGAACGAACTGTTCTGTCACATCTTCTACCTCCGCCATCTATGTGATACGGTCAAGTTTCCAAACTGGCCTATACCTGACCCGGTAAGAGACCAACGTGCCATCGTGTTTACTTAAGTACGAACCAACAACTGATTCGTTTGTTTCGTATTAGGTTCAACTGCTGAAACACACACTCGACGCTTGGCGCAAGGAAGTAGAGAAGAAGCCTTCGCAGATGACGGTGACTCAGGCCTATCTGGACCTTGATTTCGACTTGACGAAAAATCCCAACCCGGACGAGTCGGCCATCCGAAAAGCGTACTACCGGTTGGCACAGATGTACCATCCGGATAAGAATCCCAACGGACGTGTGAGTAGAGGGCACCATTAAATGAAAACTGAGACGCGCATTAACGGTTTAACCTTTTTTCCACGTGGTTTTTCAGGAAATTTTCGAGCGCGTAAATCGTGCGTATGAATTTCTCTGTTCCCGAAATGCACTGAACACCGATGGACCGAATCCGAGCAACATCGTGCTGATTCTCCGCACACAATCCATCCTCTTCGATCGATATGCGGAAGAGCTTCGACCATACAAGTACGCCGGCTACCCGCAGCTTATCAAAACGATACGTCTCGAGACGAAGGATGATCAGCTGTTCTCGAAGAGTGTTCCGCTGCTCAGTGCGGCATCCGAGCTTTGCTACCACACAGTTCACTGTTCAGCCCTGAACGCAGAGGAGCTACGGCGCGAAGAGGGCATCGAAGCGCTGCTAGATGCATATTCACGTTGTGTATCGATTCTCGGGGTCGATTCGGACCGTTCCTCGTTGCACTATGAGGTGATTTCCAACATTACCCGCTGCTTCGATGTGGCGTGTTGCTTTGAGAACTGCCGCAAAAAGATTCTCGAGTTGCCACAACTAATCGCTGACGTGTGTCGTGTCGTGTACTTCAAACACTCGCTCTCGGTCAGTTTGGTTACCTCGCTGGCGGTGAACAATGTGAATCTGCAGAACAATCTCGTGCGTAACGGTGTCCTGTGGTCGCTGATGTTGTTCCTCTTCGATTATGATTACACACTGGATGAGAGTGGTGTAACATCGGAAGAATGTTCTAACCAACAGCACGTGGCCAATAATTTATCAAAACTATCGCTGCTGGCCTGTGTTGCACTTGCCGGTTATCAGATGACACTGTTGGACGATCCTAAAACGGCCGTACTAAAGACACAACAGCCGGCACTCGCTGGAAAAAACACTTCGGGTAGCCCAACATCACGCAGCGAATCACCGCTGTCCGCTGGTCGTAACTCGCAGACGTACTCGCAGAACGCGTCGAATCTGATACAGAACAATTCAAGCTTGATACAGTCCGTGGCTTCCCTTGACCGAGTGTTGCAGGAAAAAAATGGAAAAGACGGGCTCAGTGGTGGCGGTGGTGACGGCACAGTGGCAGTGGTGGGAGATGGCGAGCCGCTCGACTGTGAGAAAGGGTTGCAGAGCAAAAAGTACAAAATCAGCAACACCCACCCCCCGGCGAATGCGATCGTAAAGCAAATCCTCGATCGACTGCTAACACCGTACGTCGCGAGCAAGATGGTGACGGACAATGAGCAGACGGTATTAAAGATGCTGACCTCCAACACGCGCAATCCGTACCTGATTTGGGACAATGGAACGCGTGCCCAGCTAACGGATTTTCTCGAACATCAGCGTACCGTGGCAGCTCGGGAGCAGTACGAGGATGTGACGGATATCTATGGGTTGGTGCAAGGCTTCTCATATGACGCCCATCGGTGAGTAACAATGGCGTAGTTCTCTGTCTATTAGGATCCTGAGCCTGCTGTGCTGTAGGCACAGCCTGGTTCGCTCAGCTCAGATTTCTAACATTTCGTTTGGGGTCTTCGTTCCAGTGACGAGCTTAAGATTGGCGGCATCTTCATCCGAGTGTACAACGAAATGCCAACGTATCCGATTGCTAACCCGAAGAGCTTTGTGATGGATTTGCTCGAATTTCTGAAGCAATCTTACAACCATCTGAATGGCAATGTCAGCGCTAGTGGAGGAAGTTCGAGTGCTACCAGTCCAGCAGCCATTAAACCACCTCCTCTTCCATCGATGGGAGATTCTATTCTCGTTCCAACAAAAACCTGGAAACCGTTGGCACCGCAACGGAATGCCCCGAAGGTACCAGGGCAGCCGGGTAATAGCGACATAAGCGCCGTGCTCAGTGAGTATGCACGATCGAAGCAACGGAGCCAGCTGGTGGAACCGGGAGGAACATCGCAGAGCAATGGTCCCAAGTACGATTTCACGAATCATTCGCCGGCCACAACCACCAGACATCTCATTATGGCGTTGCAGGCGCTAATATCGGTCATTAAATCGAACACAAACGTCGAGATACAGTGTATCGGGCACTTCGAGATGTTGTTCGCGCTGTTATCAACGAGCGTGTGTGGGCAGGAGAATCGCATCGTCAAGACGCTAGCACTGGAGGTCGTCTGTCAGGTGTCACGCAACAAGGAGTGTGTTACTGAGATAGCCGCTTGTGAAATCTTTGGCCTCTATCTGGTCGTCCTGAAGGATGGTGAGCTGAGAGAGCACTTATGCCGTGTCCTGGAAACCCTGTCCGGGTTGCTGAACGTCCCGAAGATGGTGAAGGAGGGCCATGCCAAGGGTGCTGTGATCTATCTGCTCGATCTGTTCTGTAACGCCAGCAATCCGCAGATCCGGGAACAGTGCGCCGAGATACTGGCAAAGATGAACGCCGATAAGCTCAGCGGGCCGAAGGTGCGCATTACAGTGTGCAAATATCTACCAGCCGTCTTTCTCGATGCGATGATCGACTCGACGTCGGTGGCAGTGCAAATGTACGAATCAGTTCACGAGCACCCGGAGTTAATCTGGAACGATGATATAAGGGCGTGCGTTTCCGATGCTGTGCACATAATGGCAAATACCTTCGGTGCACAGCAGCGCCAAAACCCGCGCACACTGTGGCGTGATCCGGAAATACTGCCCGAGCTGCTCTCGAACGAGCTGATCATTTCGGGGGTTTATCTCCGGCTTTACGTGTCAAACCCGGGATGGACGCTTCGGAAACCGAAACAGTTTTTAGCTGATCTGCTCGATTTCATCGTAGACAATATCAGCCGTTCGGGCGTGGACAAGGGAGTACTCGATCTGGCCACTACCGGGCTCGTGCTCCTATTGAACGCCCAGCCCAACCTTGCCGACTCTGTACCGGTCCTTGGCCATATACCGAAGTTTTTCCGTCAACTTTCTGTTCAGCCAAAGAGTGCCCTCACCGTACTGCACCAGCTCTCGCTGTCTGAGGTAATATACGGGATTCTAGATCCTTCGTCCACTGATTCCTTAACATTTTTTGTCTCTCTTCCGCTTCAGATCTGTGTGAGTGCGATTTCACAAACGGAGTGTATCCCATCGCTGAAAAGTTGCATGGAGCGCCATCGTGATCTTACCGCGACCGCTTGTGAAACCCTCAGTCGATTGTTCAAGTGTCAACATGTAAGGATAAGATGTTATCCATGTAATCTTTATCATTTTGCTTATAATTTTTCGCTCACTTACTTTCTCTTGAACAGGACTCACTGATACGTCAATCACTCGAGTGTCAATTAATACCTTACCTGCTGGCCTTGCTAGATACACGCTTCGAGCTGGCTACCAATCCGGCAATGGTGAAAGCCCAAATAGTGGCCGCCCTCAAGGCGATGGCTTCGAATCTGACGTATGGTGACCGGGTAGCACACATACTCAACCAGAACCCAATCTGGGCCGAGTATCGCGACCAGAAGCACGATCTGTTCATTACCGATACGGATGTGCGAGGTTATCTTATGGGTTCGTAGCTCCATCCTTTACCGTCGCGTGATTTGTTTCGATCGAGCTTTGCTTATTAATCCGTTTTGTGATCTATACACAGGTGTACCGAACACGACAGCTGGCTATTTGACTCAAGGGCCGACGAAGAATGTAGAAGTGCTGACATCACCACCCCCCATGGATCGTGATGATCCTCTGTTCGCACGTAGCAACAGTAGTAGTAGCGGTGGTGGCGGTGGAAGTATTTAAGTTCCAACTTCGCCACAGCGCAGGAAGAAAGAAGAGATGTCTAGAGGTTCGAGCTACCGATTATTGGCCATTAATTTTGCGTTTCTGTTCGCTTAACCACCCCCGCAATTAACCGAGGGTCTTGACCCGATTATACTCAAACTCTGGCCCTGAAGGGTCCTCGGTATTATTCCTATCATCACGATTCTCTCTCCATCAGCTCTCAGTTTCGACTTGTGCGCGTTTTGTAATGTGATATTTTAGTCGCGAAAGTGGAAACTGGAAGAAAAGGTTCGGTGAAACAATAAGCGGGAAGAAAGGAAACAAATGTGTATTAGAATGGAACGTTGTCTGGTAACGTTGTAAAATATCAAGCGAAACGCGTTGGCGAAATGTTTTGCGCGAACAATAACACACAATTCCTTAACCAAATCGTGAATATACAAGGAAATAAAGTGGCAAACAACAACTGTTTGGTATGTTGTTTGTGCAGAGTATAGATGTTGTATCCATACCGCGTAGTCTCACCGGTCTGCGGGCAATAATCAACTTTTTAATGTTAGTTTTGTATCTTTATTATATAGTTTCAGACTTTTTTGTAACACTTTTTTTCCTTCATTCTCTGCTCTGCTCGCACTCATATCATGCAGAGTTTCAGCGTTTCTTGTGTCTGTGCCATGGCCACATCCGGTCGGCTTCTTTCAATCTGTCGCTCGTTCTCCCCTTTCCCTTTCTCTCTCTCTGACTTTCTCTCTCTCTCTTTGTCTCTACTGGTTTATGTTAGCGGCTGATCAAATGCCGCTTGTTTCAAAGTTTTGCCTTGTTCCTATATAGCGCTGACATGTGACTCTTACACAATAAGTCCTAATGGAGGTAAGGGAGGGCATATGGGGGAGCAGGTTGATGATCGTTAATTGAGAAGGACGGAAGGAGGGAACTCTTAAGGGGGAGGGGGCGGGGGAAGGGGCTGATCGATCTATAATAGCAAATAGCACAGAGCGTAGACGTCATATCATCTCGTAGCAAGTTCATCCATTTCATTTCATCCCACTCCTTTTATTACCAACAGCGGTAGGCATTGTACTGTGGGTTTTCAAATCAAAACGCCTCACTACTCAGGCTGGCACAAATCAACGATAATAGTGAGCAAGCGTGTTGTTCTGCATGTTAGGGCGAAGTATGAAGAAACAATCAATGAAATGACTGATTTGAAGAGTAATAGCAGTGCGGTCTGGTAGTGAATTACGAGCCTAATACGCAATACTAGCTTATCATACAACGCCGTTGTGCCTCGAAAGGCCACAGGAGGACACACAGGTTCGGGATGGGGTTTACATTGCTTAACTTTTGTAAAGGTTTCATCGCGCTACCACAGGTTATTCCCTTCGTTATCTCTCGCTCTCTGCATTCTACATTGGTTTAGTTTGTCTATGTTTCTTCATTTAGATTTGCTTTGGGCAGAGGGAAGTCCAGCGCATTCTACGTTATCTGTTCCCCGGCACCATTCGGCTCGTTCCATCGCAACGTGGAAACAGTGCCAGGAGAATTGGTTTATAGAACGTTTTGCCTATAGAACTATTCGATTGTTAATTGTAAAATGTGCGTTTACTTTTCATCATTCATCATTATGGGTTTGTCGTTTCCCTAATTTCTTAGTTCGAAGGATACTAGGCGTCTCTGTACGCGTCTCTCGTGGCGTGTCTGTATGTATGTGTTTTGTAACGGGTGAAAGGGTAGCCGGCAGGTGGTTCACTTCCGTTCCGCTAAAGCAAAGAAACAATGCCAAGAAAGCCCCCTGAACGATGGCGATCTGCGGCCCTGCGCTTGCTCCTGGTTACGCTCATCCCTGGTTCGCTCACCCCTCTTCGGTCCTACTATTAGCTACTATCTTCATGATTCGATTCACCAACTCGTTCGATCAAAGTTCGATTCAGGCGCCATTTTGGTTTACCTTTTGTCGTGTTTTTCTATTGAGTTCAACTACTATTTTCCTTCGTCGGCTCTATCCATTCGTCACTTTTCAGTTTTTCGTATTTTACCTGTCTCTGTAGGAGTATGTTTTGCGTGTGCGATTTTTAGGTGGATTTTTAACGTTTTTTTCATGGTCATGGTTGAAACGATACGATCTGGATTGCGTAAAAAAAAGTCTAAACCTCTAGCATGAGTTGGCCACTGTACCTGTTGCTGTACCAACAGACTGGCAGTAGCCCGACCTAAAGAGTTGAAAACTTCAATCGAATCCCAGGTTTTGTGCCACTGTAAACCGTGTTACCTAGTTACGTATTCGCGGACGTCGTCGTCTACGTAGTCGTCTATTCTATTCGCTTGTTCTGGTTCCCCACAACATCGTTCAGAGAGAAGCTATTCTAAATAAGTGATTGTTTGCATGTTTTCCCAACTTCGGCTGCTATCCTGGCTCAAGTGTTGTTTCTAAGTGTTTAGCTATCGCGGTTTTCATAAAAAAGATGGATTCGTCTCTATTCTCCCTAACCAGCCAAAAAACCAGCATTCTCTGCATATGGTGGTGCGCTGTGTTTCGATTTCGCGTCCATCGTACGTTGAAACCATGTACCGTACCTAGCCCACCGAGGAAAAATAGGGAGCGGGGAACAGATGCCATTACCCCATTTCGATGCCATGCCCTCTCTATGGCCGATGTTTCATTCCATACAATTTTCGTTACCACAACGCAACAGTAGCCTTTGTGAAGAAGGAAATGAGCATTTTCTGTGATGAGATGCAGAATGCACAGTTGAAATGAAATTTAAAGCATATCATAGTCAAAACCGTTCTTGAAATAATGATACACTTAGTCTGCGTCTTTCGGTGAGGGTGTTTGATTGTAAGTAGTGAGTGACATGTGCTGTTACCTTTTTCTAATCGTCGTTTTCACAAGAGAAAATAGTTGGCGACTTTGGTTGGCGTTTATTTGCCACCATATTGAACGAATCGACCTCTGCTTTCTCAGATTACTTTAGTTTGAAACACTTAGGGCAGTGATATATTGATGTTTCAGTATTTTACCTTTGTTTTGTGTCAGCTCTGCATTTGCTTCTCCGATCTTTTTGTGTCCGTTACTTTTGTCTGTTTTTTTTTTTGATAGATTCATCCCTTATGACTGCTCTCGTGTTTTACTTGATGCTTTAACTACGGTTAAGGATACTCTTTGTTTTGCAGTTCTCTATCCCCTTCATTCACCTCATGTTTGTATCGGCAAGAGTACAGAGAATGTTTGTGGTATTTTGTTTGTTTGCTTTTCAACTTACTTATCTTTTTATGTTTCTTTCCTTTTGTTTTGCCTAGTTTTGTATATTCTCTTAAACACTTTGGTATCACCTTTAGGGTCTGCTGCTTCCTTATCCGCTGCTACTTCTGCTGTCGCTGCTGCACTGCGTCAGTCACTTTCTACTGCCTACGAATCGAATGAGAGTTTGCTAAATTTCCCAAAAAACATCGCTCTCTCATCTTCAGCTTCTCGTTCAGCTGTACAATGGCCAGGTCGTGCCCCAAAAGCGGAAGCGAAACTTAAACGATGACAATGGTTAAACGGATTCACCATAAACCACAAAGCATGACGACGGAAATCGCGCAGCTATTTAGGAAAGCCTTCGAAGCTGTGACTAGGATGGCGCCTCCCTTGAGGGCCAATATAGGGCTAGTGGTTACATGTTGCGGGCGTTCAGAACCGCAAACAGAAAAAAACAGAAGAAGTGTTGCCACTACCATTACCAATGATTAAATAGAGTGTTGGTACATCTTGTGTCTTTCCTGCTATCTGTTACTTCGTTCTAACACCTAACATCATCCGCATATAACCTAGAAGCGTTTTGTATGTAATACGATTTATCTATTGATGGTTTTTGATGAAAGGTCCTTTTTCGTTTAACTACTTTACCTTCCTCTCCTGCTGTGATCCTTGGTTCGCCCTTGTGATACGCTTGATTGTGCCTTCCGTCCTAAACTTTCCGCTCAGCAACGAGGAGCAGAACAAAAGCCTTCCTGTTGGATAGAATATCGCTGTGTCTTGTGGCATTGAGCTAACAGTATCTATTCTCTTTATACGCTTCCCACCAATTGAAAGATGCTAATGGAATGTTGCTATGCGTTTCTTCCTCTTTTTTCCGGGCTGGAAATGCTCGAACATCAAAACCATTTTCGGTGAGCTTTACTCAAGCGAATCAATCGGATCTTTGAAAACCCTGTTAAACAGGAAGCTGCAGTGTTGTACTCTAAAATTCACCTAGCAGGGGGACACAGTGAACTGAGAGCATTGGAAATTAAAAATACCACATTATGCAGTGCCTTCAAACAAACACCGATAAATCAAAGCAACGTGAAATCGGCGCAATCTAGGGCGATTTAATGCCTGTGAAAACGTTCACAACGAAAAACACACAGACCGACAAACAGATACATTTACTACGACTATGTTCTACTTGTTGCGACCCGGGGAGGAGAGTATGACAATGATTATATACAGCATCATCTAACATCTATTAAGAATTCATCATCCATTCATTGCACCATTCATACAGATTGGTAGTCTGATTTCCGTTTTTGGACTAGCGCAAAGTTGATGGATTTCTCTTTCTAGGTGGAAAGGAATGAAAAAAAATTCTTTCGCGCTTTGTGGCTTAATACTTTCATCACCAGCTCTCGCTTGTTTTTTCTTTGACTCTTTATATCGCTTTCGTTATGCACTTTTTCTCTATTTTAACCTTCTTTGATCTTTTATAGTTTATACTTTGTTTTGTAGCTATTTTTCATTCCATCCTTCTTCTTTTTTTCCTCTTCTCCTCTTTTTCACTACTATAATTCCCTATCTACACCTCATTTATGCTAGCGGCATCATTTATAGATTCTTTTTTGTTTTACTGTTAAATGTTGATGTCCACTAAAATGAAGCGAAGTACCCTTTCCTAAAGCATTTCCCATCTTTCCATTTTTTTTCTAAACACAAAAGAACAGCAAAGATGGCTTGCAAGAAAAAGACAAAACAAAACCTGCCACCATGTGTCTGGCCCAGGAGGCACGGCATCGGGGAGGCGAGATGAAGCTTGCGCGGGAAAAAATAAATATGCATATTACACTATATGCTATGTATATATATATGTCTATATAATTGGTTTATATATAGTGCTTGTTTGTTTTGCTTCTTACATTTTGTTAGCCTCCGTCTCACCTCTTCGTTTCTCCTTCAATCGCTTAGGATAGTGCGCTAAATGAACCATTTCATACAAGTCCCGCGTTCCACCTCGTTCTCTGTTTGCCGGTTACATTTCCGCTATGAGAAGGGTAGCTCCTTACCCCATTATCCTCCGTTCTTCTGTACGCTTTCCAATGGGTCGTGTTGTGGTTTCGATTTCATGTGTTGTGTATGTGTGGTTTTTTGTTAGTGGTTTGGTTTGTCCTACTAATGAAGCGAAATAGCGGCAGTGATCACACGTTTATATATTGTCCAAATATCGGCTGGGTATCTTCTTAAGTAGTTCACCTTTTTTTTTCTTCTTTCCACCTCCCCCCTCCCCTTTCCTTTTTTCATCTGCTTACTTCTCGAATTCATCTCCATCATTCATCAAAAAATCAGGCCCAATGGCTCTGTTTGGTCTACTGCACCGCTTACCGCGGTTCCCGAGTGGTTGCAAGGAATGAGAAGATCCTAGCTTCCAACGAGATAAGAAAGAAATCTGAACCAAAACACTGGAAAGAGCGATCACCGGTTACTGTGCGATCGTGTCTGAAATTAGAACCCTTGCCCTTATCTTGTAACTGGGTGTATCTGTGATTGATCATCACCGAGACCGACAAATATGCATTTTTGACTAAACACAATCCTTGACAAGCCTTCAACCGAAACCGAAACGCATGTCTTCCTTTTTGAGTTCTAGTAATGCTCGGTTTGTGTTTGCAGTTGTTTGCCGGATAGCGGCTGGTTGTAGGCGATCCCATGAATTTTGATAATCCATTTTTAAGCAATAGTCCTCACACTTCTTCGCGAGTTTTACATTTTGCAGTTCCTGCTCCGTAACGTTTCACTGCGCAAGCAAAAATTTATGTATATATATATATATGTATATATTTGTTTTTCATATATATATATTTGCTGAAGTATGTATATTTATATGTATATATATATAGATTTAATTATATATATAAATATAAATATATTTATATATTTTAAAATAGATAAACTTTGATATATCTATACTCTCACAGAGGGGCACCGGCATTCACAGGGTGCGCTGCAATGGGATAGGGAGCTGGCCTCGCATCTGCCGCATTCCCGTTCCTGAAACGACGGCTCTAGAGATCCGCAGCTGCCGGTATGAACCGGTAACACCAACGGTAGGTCGATCGGTTTGGATTTGGCGCAAAACGTTAAGCTCACACTCGCACTCTGTGTAACTGTTGTCGAAATATCGCGATATCACGCCCACTTCCCCTCAACCGGAGCACCCAAGCAGAATTGAAACACGTGGCGGATGCAAGGATAACTGAGTAACGAAACGGCAATCGTCTGGAGGCGATAAATGATGGGGAGGGAACGCACCGCGCACCGGTAACGTCCTGCAAACCATTCCTGCAAGCTGCAAGAACCAGCGTCCAGCGTGTAGCCACCATTGTTGCTGCTGCCATACCACCGTCGCGGACAGTAGAACGGCGGTCAGCAGTTTGGCGATCATACACCAACGTACGCTATAGGCAGCAGCTTTCGCCGTTGCATGACATTCATGTACCACGGATGCTGGATGTTGGGCAGCTGATTTAAGCGAATCCAACCTCCGCTGAAAGCGGCATCCTCGGGATGCAGGATCGGCATCGAGGGCAGTGGGTGGCAGCAAGGAGTGGAAGAGCAGCAGCAGCATCGTGCATCAATCGCCTTCGGGCCCTTCTACAAAGTGACCCCGCACGTCCAGCGCGGTGGCCAGCTGTAGCACGATGTGTGCCAGCGAAGGATGCTCCAGCAGCTCGGGTCCCGGTAGGGGAGGCTCGCAGCGTGGCCGCTGGTGACGCCCCCGGAAGCCACGGTGCAACCGTAGCGCCACATCACAAAACACAAAACGTAAAATGAGTGTCCGCAGGAAATCGTCTCCGAAGAACTGGACATACGATGAATCTACAAGCGAAAAGAAGATCAAGAAGAGCGAAAGGAGTTGGTAAACAGTGTTGTGATGAGTGAGGGCAGCAACACACTAACCTATGTAACCGATTCCTTGTTCAATCTCGTCCATCCGACAACGAGTCACTAGCCGGGAGGCTTCGGTTACGAAGCGATCGACGTAGTTTTGGCATCGCTCCCAGTGGTGTATCGGTACATCGCCCACGTTGCAGATGTAACAGATGGCCGTCATGGGCGAGTGCAGGAACAGGGTGAACAATGAACCATGGTGCTGTAGGTCTACTGTGGCGATGAATGGAATAGAGGACGGAAACCAAATAGCATCAGCAAACCAGAGGAAGCGTCCACCGGAATAAAGGACATACCTTGATAGCTAGCAGGAACATCCTGGGGTGACATGAGTATTACGAGCGGCTGCCCAAAATACCTGGAACCGAACGAAGTAAACCCAACGTCAGCAACGACCGATCGACAAACGGAGAAGAGGCACCCTTACCTGGGTATATGCTGGAACACGAATGAATTGTCCGAATCGATGATGATAAAGAGAGGCCTCCGCGTATACGGGTACAGATCGCCCGGGTATAGACAGTGTGGTTCCTTGTAGCCAGCACTGGACTTGCCCCTGACCGACAGTCCACTGTCCACGGCGTCCCGTTTCACGCTTGTAGCAAGCCCACCCAATTCGTAACCATCTGGCGTGAACAAAGGAGAAGGAAGGATGCATTAGCTGCTGCCTTCTTAGCCGATCCGCCTTAGACGAGTGACTTACAGTCTTGTGGATGCTTCGTAGTCGAGAAGCAACCATCGGCCGACATGTAGAGCAGCAGGGCACCGCCCGGTGGTAGCTCCTTAAATCCGCTCGACAGGAACACCATCAGCTGGCTGAGCGATGGTTTGTAGAGCAAATACTTGTGCGGGTTATCACGCATTGATCGACGATCTCCGTTTTCCACGTAACCTACCGAACAGAACAGAAGGATTACTTGGTACGAGCACGATGATTGTGGCCACCGGGGTTACCTTTCGAGCCTGGAACACCGTACGGTGGCATGCGACTAGCCGCTGGACTGGCATCGTGTGGTCCACCGTGCGCCATCGGATGACCGATCATCGGGTGCATCGAATCGGTTGGTTCTCGCTCCAGCGTTTGCAGCATCCTAGGGACACCAAGATTAATAGGTTGCGGAAACGGTTCTCGTGGGGTTCCTTCTACCCACAACACACTTACCGGAACATGTCCATCGTCAGCTCGGAGAACTTGGCCTGCTCGCAGGCCGAACCGACAATCAGGATCTCCTGCAGGCTGAGTGTCATGTGGGGCGTTCGCTCGCACGGTGGCGTCGTCAGCGGGCTTAACCTGGAACCGGAACCACTTCAAATCAACACGGGTGAAGGTGCTGCGTTCTGAGCAGAAAAAGACGAATGGCCCGTGCTTTCGACTATTGGTCACCTCACCCTCTCGTTTATGTGCGTGCATGTGTGTATATGTCCTTTATGTGTTGTTTGTATGTCTATGTATGTAGGGTATGTGATCGAAAATGATGATTCTGTTTTGGGTGGTAATGAATGGGTGTAAGTGACCGATGAATGTTTTCCAATGAAGGATCCTCTAGGTGCAAGTAATGCTTGTATGTGTGCATATGTATGTGCTCGCGTTGGTGTATGAATGAAATGAAATGTTTAGACATGATTTGGACAGGAGCATGATGAGCAATGCTTGGTTTTAACGAGATCAATCACGTGATGAGCATCCTGCATCCGGTATCCTGACGATTAACATGATGATGAAGCAAGGCTGAATCACGTCGTGAAATAGGAGGAAAAGAGGGGCCTTTTGGATTCGATCTTCATACAAACGATCGTTGATTCGGAACTGTACACGAATACACATCATAGACACATACAAGCGCTTGTGCTTGGATGGACAAATTAGTTTAATTTTGGTGAGTCATCGAACATGAGCCACTCGAGCAATAAGTACTCTTGTCTCGTGTTTATCACGAGTGTAGCCACAAATAATGGATGTGGATTGAGGGCGATATAGAAAGGTGGGCATGGATGATAGGATGGTGAA
>NC_064875.1:69103467-69108467 GCF_943734745.1 Anopheles darlingi
CGTCAGCGCTGATGCAGTTCGAGACTAGCCTGCGCGACCCGGTGTTCTACCAGCTGTACGAACGCTTCATGGATCTGTACTACTACTTCAAGAGCTTCTTGCCCAGCTACACCTACGAGGAACTCAACTTCAAGGGAGTCTACGTCAAGGATGTTACCTTCGATAAGCTTGTCACCTACTTCGATTTCTTCGATTCGGACGTGTCCAACGTTCTGCCCATGCCGAGCGCCGATAAGTACTTCGACTACAGCATCTTTGCGCGCCAGCGTCGTCTCAACCACAAGCAGTTCAGCTACACCATGAACGTGATGTCCGAGTATACCGGCAAGGCCATCGTGCGCACCTTCCTGGGTCCGAAGTTCGACAAAATCTACGATCTGCAGTTCTACAAGAAGTACTTCGTCGAGGTTGACCAGTACCTGGTTGATATGACCGCCGGTAAGAACACGTTCATGCGCAACTCGCGCGAGTTCTTCTGGAGCGTCAAGGACCGCACGATGTACACCGAACTCTACAAGAAGATCATGCTCGGCTACAACGGACAGGAGAAGTTCTACCTCGACATGTCCGAGGCTCACTGTGGCTTCCCCGATCGTCTGATCCTGCCGAAGGGCTGGACCAACGGTATGCCGATGCAGTTCTACTTCATCATCACGCCCTACACCGCCTACCCGACCTACCCGACCGAGAGCAGCTTCTACGATAAGTCGTACATGTGCGGTGTTGGCAGTGGAATGCGCTTCTACGACAACCTGCCGCTGGGCTATCCCTTCGATCGCGTCATCAACTTCAACTACTTCTTCACCAAGAACATGTATTTCAAGGACGTGCTCATCTACCACAGTGACGAGTACAAGATGAACCAGACCTTCTAAGTCGCCTGTTCTCCGATAAGATCACACGCAATGAATCTACAATAAAGACACAACGATAGTTGAATGAGCAAACATTAAAACGAATATTTTGACTCGTGATTTTTTCCTTATTTTCCAACAGAAGCTGGCTTCGAACTAATTTTTATTGAAATTTATTGTTTCATTTTTGAATGCCTGCATGTCATCTCATAATCTTCTCACACACAAACACACACATACATATATGCGTATCAGTTAAATTTAATATCATCATATCCATAAAGTTTCCATTTTTTCGTTCTTTTTTCGACTAAACAATCTCTACAGCCGTTCAATGCTGGCAAACCAAACCTGGGATCGTATTACAAATTACGCTGCACATGGCTAAGTTATTATGTTTTGCTTATCACTATTAACCAATCAGTAGCAGGGTTCATAGTTGGATGAAGTACGCATTGTAGCATTCCATTATGGTTTGCTTTTGGTGCTACAGAATCATAGTTTTGTGTTGAAGCAACTTCACCACTACCAATGCTGCTATCATTCAGCTGCTGTTTTTGTACAGATGACTAGGTTTGCCCTTAGTAAGTAAGTAAGTATGTAAGTAAGCAAGTAAGTAAGTAAGAAAGTAAGCAAATCAGACATCTCGATCACGCGTCTGACAGTGGTCAGCTATGATAAATATTCTTTTGATTATTATTTTGGTCTGTCAGTATGATACTGTTCCCCGTTCTTATTCGTTCCATCACTCCACTAAATAGAAAGCAAATATATCTCTTCGTTAAAATACGAAACATTTTCTTAGACTCTGGTAAACTTATACAAAAAAAAAATCGAAAAAACCTAAGTTTAAGCCGTGGAGGGAATGTGTCTTGTGTCGGTATGCGTTTGTATGCCCAAGGAGGCAATATACATAACACAACGTGTTTAATAATAGTATCAACGACGGACGAAAGATAGTATAGTAGTATTTGAGAGCACGCACTTTTGGTAGAATTCCAAATTGTTATTGTTGTTAACAAAATCGCCCAAGACTGTTATCTGTTGCAGACAACACAGCAAACGGAGAATAACAACAAAAGTTCGCAAAAAAAAATCTCGGCACCTTGGAGTACCTGTGATTAGGCGCACTATTATCACTAAATTCATTAGAATTCAAAGCCAAGCCAAAATAGCTTCTCCTGCGATTGAGTCAGTTTTTGAGAGAGAACGGCACAAGGCAGGATTTTAGTTGCGTGATCCTCATAAATGCCCCTGTAAATAGGAGTTAGCTAGTGGTTAGCGAGAGAGTCAGAGTGTGTCTAAGTGCTAAACAAAGTTTGATTAAATGTTATCACAAAACAGTTATTACAAAACCACACACAAACACAGCTAGTGGAGAAGAAACCCAAGCATATTACGAATGGAACATATTAAGTACGACGAAAGAGGATTTCGTTCTTAGTTTTTAGTTTCTATCGCACGATTTAAACGGCAATACGCCAGTTTATGAACCAGATAGTCTAAGGTTAGATAAGCACACATGCCCTTAACGTTCTATTGTCTATGATGTAGTATGGTGTCCGGAGACCCGAGAAGATGTATACTTTTATAAGCGACCATAAACTGTAGGATAAGCATTAATTTGCAGTACCGGGCTGTGAGGTTAGGGTTGCATATCATTTTCTATGTTGGCTGACTATTGTTTTATGAATCGTCACTAGATAGCTTACTACATCGTGCAATAGGCGCTATGAGTTTTCGCTTATAACGTTTTTTTGAGGCGGGAAATCAAAACGCTCTCTAGAAGACCAATTGTTTGTAGCGTGCGTACTAGAATTCGCTTTGGTCTGAAATTGAATACTGTACAAACGGAAGCGGAAACACAAACGTTATCGCGGGGTTTGTACATCATCACTTGTCCATCTATCGTTCGATCTGCTCGAACGACCTGAACGGTCGGATTCCAAACCATAAAATGAAACTTGATACAACAACAAAAAACAGCAACTTTCTTACATTGCTCATCGATTTGTTTCGTGCATTTCTATTCTCAAAAAGAACTAAGGTTTGATCATCGTTTCAAACAGTAAGCCAGATAACATTCGATAGAGTGTTCCTTATTTTGTTTTACGTAACAAAATGACATTCTGTAGATCAACAGTAAATACGTATGCTGGTGCTCATGCTGCACCACATTGTGCACTAATGCGGTTGGGCAGTGCACGTAACGTTGAGACTATTGGTTGACTGGCTGCCTGGCGGACAGGCTGGGAGGAGCAACATTCTTACATAAATGGCTTCGTTGGATAAACGTTGCAGTGAGGATGATTTTAAATATTAAATTATTAACTTTTGTTGCCTCGCTTCCTTTATTTCGCGTGCATAGCGGTGCCGACACGGTCGAGGCACAGGCCACCACGACAAAACAGGTCCTTTCGTATATAGCGTAGTGTGTCCTTTCGTAGTATATAGCGTGACTAGACATTTGTGATGAAGTTTGTTACTTATCTTTCTCTTTCTCTCTCTGTATCGCTTTTCCAAATACCTCGAATCAGTAGAATCAATATCTTTTTATCCGTAATGACCTTTGAACATACAAAAGGTTTTCCCAAAAGCTGAATCACATGCAAGATAATTTAATTGTTTTTGATGCATTACTCGTATCCGTTTGTAGCACCGTTTACTCCAATAGCTGCAGTAACAGCGTGTTATCGGAAGCATCCATCGAGAACGTGTTCGATCGTTCCAGTTTCGACTCCTTGCGACTACCATCTATTGTGGGGGGAGGAAGAGACACCGGTGGTTGATTCCCTCCCGTATACCCATTCGCTGTCGGGCCATGCCTTGCCAATGAACCCTTAGTCACATGTCCAACGGCAGTCTGCGAATCCTGCTTCCGATTGGCTTTTGCACTGGGCGTAACCGTAGTTTTATCAACCTTCCGATGCAGTGCCGTTGACTGATGCCGGAACGCCGAGATGGAAGCCGGGACCGGTTCCTGCGATCCTCCTGCATTTGGAAGTAATTTGGCCGTACGGCGTAAATGGAGCGTCGTATTGAATACTTTACGTCCACCTTGACTTGCTCCTCCGGTACTGGTGCTATTTGTCGTCGTTAGTGACGCTGAGGAGCCGGATTTCGTAATGTCGCTGCCTGTGGATTTGTCTCGTGTTAACAGTAGACTCGGAGAGGAGGCGGCCGATTTGTTACTCGAATTGGTCGAATTGGATTTGGGAGGTTCGTGGGACCGACGAGCGAGTATTTCCCGTGATCGCTGTGACAGGAAGCTACGCTTCACTACGCCCGATCCGCCCGATTGATAACCTCCGTTTGATCCTACGCTTGCGGATGAACCCGTACGATTGATGCCACCACCATTCGAGCGAGGGATGGAGGATGTATGGTGCGCTTTAAGGCTACCTCCGTTCACTGTCGGGGGCTTGCTGGCTCCCAACGCTTTTGGAACGCGTTTGTCTTTCAGAGGATTTGCGTTCGGGACGATTTGATCGTTGACTGGTTTTGGTTTAAAATACTCGTGATAGATTAACGATTCGTGTGAAAGTGTGTTACTCGTTTTGATCGAGTTCGATTTCAGTGATTCGGCCAGCGAATCGATCGAGACATCCAGCTCGCTGATCGTTGACCGAGGTGCCTTCGCGGGGACGTTCGCGTTCCGTAACTTTGCCGGCGATGTCAAGCTGTCGAGCGAAATGTTGGACTCGGTACCAGCGACCTTAACCGTCGCTGCTAGATGCTTTGGCTTCCTGCTGTGCCCCATCGCAGGGCTAGAGGTGCGCGTGGAGCTACCGCTCGACGAGAGATTGTTGTTCTGCGCATGTAGATTGGCCGCATTTTTGGGCTTCTTTGGTTCGAGATAGCGTGGTTTGACGTGACTCAGCTTGGCGCGCAAATTATTCGTCATTTCGCCGCTCTTTCCGTTGGACATTGTAGTTTTCGCAGAACCGTAAACAGCGTGATCTTCTGACTGAGACCGTTTATGTTGAATGTGTGCAGCACTGCTGCTAGTCACTGTCACTGCGGCGCCTGGAACCGAAGGATCTCGATTTGTTTTGGATAGTAAACCCATCTTGATAGCATTAGTATGGCGTCCATTAGTCGTGGGTGCGTTACCGTAGGTTTTCTTGCTGCCCTCCGCTGGTACGT
>NC_064875.1:69113467-69180967 GCF_943734745.1 Anopheles darlingi
GTTGTGGCGCTGCTTTTCCTCCTTCGTCGATGAGCGGGACAGATCGAACCGTTTGCGTTGCAACAGCAGGTCACTGGCATCCGCATCGGTCACTAGACCGCCACCTTCTCGGTCGAATGATTCCGACGTCATGGCAATGCCACTGGTACCGCTAGTCATAGGCTCCTGCACTTCGTACTCGATGATCTCGATGTTGTTCGCGCAAGTCGTGCTGTTACTGCCGCCCGTCAATTCGGCTACCGTTGCGCTCGTTGCCTTGTTAATGCGCACAATATTGCTCCACATCTCCTCGTCTTCCTCCTCTCCATCCTCCTCTTCATCGGCATCCACTCCATCGTGCTCCTCAGTACTGCTGCTATTGCTATCAGATGCGGGTGAGTGGCTGCTACCGGCGGCTTCCACCATTTCGTAGGTAGACGTTGCGGAATCGGTCGAGACACGGTTCAGTCCCTTTCGCAGCTGACTCTCCTCACCATCCTGCTCCGGTGGAATGGTGCACAGTCTGTATACTACCGCCGGTGGCGAACTCCGTCGATCATCGCTTATGCCTGTAGATTCCGCGATCGAATTCGTCGTTGATGGCGCCGCTGCCGTTAGAGTGTCATCATCGCCATTAGCCATTGGGTTCACTGATGCCATCGTGTGTGCGATTCTGCGATCTCCAAAATTCTTAGCTGCGTCGCCTACTGCCAAGGACACCAAGCAGTAGTGATCGACCGGGCCCGGTCGGTGATCGTGCGAGACATGTCGATAGTGATGCGGAAGTGAACTACAAACAGAAACGAAAAGAAACACAATTAATGCCCTGGGACTGAAATTGTAACAGGAGTTTTTAGATGATGGCACGATAAAAACGCGCACCTGGCACCTCCCCGAAATGTATGGTCATAAATAAAAAGCCTGAAAGAGAAAGGGAAACTCCACGTACGGACGCTCTTCACGGGTGCTTGGTTTTTCAGGTTCCTTCAGTTCCGTCGTACCGTCCATTCCACACACAAACCTATTGACCTAGAAATCTGTAATCTTTATTGCGACAAGTGCTCTCAAATCACCCGGCATTGACGCCGATTGTTTACGGATCGTAATCTCGTCAATTCCAACACGTGTTGCAGCAGCTGCAGCAGCTCATACAAACACGTTAGGTTCTATAAACAATACTGGATGCGCCTTGACCCTGTTTAGGACACGATAACCGATCACACAGGGACGGAAAAGGCGCCTAACAGGCAGGGCCTGCTGCGATGAAAGAAGCAATAAATCATTTGGATAAGCTTCAGAAAATACAGAAGGAATTTTTGAAGGAAATAAATCTCCATTCAAACATGTTCACGCCTTCTCATGGACCAGACCACTTGTTTGATCACTATTGTTGGTGGTGATGGTAGGCACACATAGTACAAGTCATTAACGGTTTATTGATCACACATGTCGCCGCTGATCATCCTGCCAATTGTTATGAGCGATTCGCTCACTTTCCACTATCCCACGTATCATCACAAAACCCATCAAAAGTTCGTTTGCTGCTTCGGTCTTCCGTTTTGGCACGGTGCGAGCGACTCATCACACCCTGGAATACGTCGAACGGGGCAAACGCCACCCAGAGCCATTACACGTCAAACGTTTACCGTTTTGGAAACACTTACTCCGATGGTCACTATGATGATCGAGGCGCAAACATCAAACCGCTAACGACCGATGGGAGACGCAATTAAAGTGCTTGGATCGTAATTGTGCTGTTCTTTTAGATTCTCTTCAACACTTGGCCATCTAACGAAATTTTGGTAGCTGCTTTTGCCATTTTTTCACTAAAGTTTATGGCGCTCTTTTCAAAGATAAAAAGAGTCAATTAAGTGATCTCTCATTAAGGGCAACAAATGAGGACACAAACACTTAAATGATCCTTCAGGGTTCAAGGTTTACTGTATATTGTTTCGGAACAGTACGAATAATCGTATCTCGATCGTAGGATCAACTGACTAGGCAACAACGAACACGTTCCCGAAGCATCAAACAAACAATCGAACATGAACTTCGCGTAAGTGAAATACACACACCACCGGTTTGTCATGGAACCGAAATTTTGTTGTTGTGTTGCTCATCAAATGATGGCGATGACTGATCGTCGTCGCCGTTCGCTAACAGATGCGAGATCGTCGACGACCTCGACCATCATTCGAAGGTGGGGGGAGGGACTTTGCGAGAACCTAGATCGCAGAGCGAGCTAATGCATACGCATGTGGCAAAGTTGTGATCATCGAGAAGCGGACAACCAACCAAATGGGGCCCGTTAGTTCAGGTTTATAATATTTTCGAGACAACAATGTTGGATTCACCTGAATTTCGGGGCCCTCGGTATATGATGATGGCAAGCGAAAGGAATGCACTGTTCCCTCAGTTCCATGCGATGGGCGACATAGTCTTAATTGTTTGAATTCAACCGGTGTGCGCACAGCATTACCATAAATAGTGGGCCGCAAATGGCAGTCGGTCACCGACAGAGACCGCGGGGGGGGAATGATGACCAAATGCGTTCGATTTGAATTCGAGCCAACGACAAATCGATTGTTAGGTTCTAGGGATAGCGCACATAGCGAGGCTGATAGTGGACAAATGCGCGGGAATAAGAGGCGAGGTAGAGGTTGATGTTTAAATTAATTTCGGTTCGACAAATAAGGATGGCCTGGTTTACTCCCGTGTTGATCAGGTAAGGTGACACCAAAGTTTGCAGAGTGACGAACCGAAATTGTAAATAGATGAGGGAAGTCGCATACCTTGAAGTTGAATCTAAAGGCTAACCTTCCTATCGCCATCCTTCAGGCCATTCCCCATCGTTGGCTCCGCTTGCTGTCGGCAATTTGTTCGCGAATTTGTCTCTCTCACGTCTCTCGGCAGACCAGAGGGGCCGAAGTTGCGAAAAATATGAGCAAAAAAACTATCCAGGTTCCGTTGGAACCGCCCAGAAAGTGCGTCCCTTCCATGGCGTTCCATTTTTAACCGTGAGTATGGAAGCTTAGTGGATGTGTTACGTGGGATTTGAGTCGCTTGTTTGGCCGACGCCGCTGTCGATGGTCAAGGTAGATGAGGCGTAGAGTTGTTACAAGCTGATGTGCTAAAGCGGAGAGGCTTGGCCCAACCACGACTACGACGAGCCGATCTAATATGCAAACAACGTGGATCAATAGTGTCGCGCTCTTCTCGCGAGGCAAGTCTAATTGGCGAAAGGAAGCTCGACACCACCGTCCGGTTTATAACGCACGGCGGCTTGCTGCTGACATCATGCTCAACGAACCCGCGGTATGAGGCGCCTGACGGCTATTTATGGTAAAAAATAAAATAAACACGCGCTTGCACGCGGCGGCTTATCTGGCCCGTTCCATCTCCAATCTCCCCGCCGAAGGGTGGTTGCCGAAATGTGTGAAACGATTTATGTTACTAATGACCATGTCCCAATGCCAAACGAAGGTGGCGGTTGCCAGGAAAGCGTGGCACAAATCGATAACATACGGCGAAGGAAGGGAGGTTTCGCGTTCCGCTGCATATCCATCAAAAAGCAGACAGGGCTCTCGCGCGACGGCCAGATTATAGCGCTATTAACAGAAAGCCGAAATGACCATCGATTGTGCCTCGAAAGGGAAAAAGACATGAATTCTCGCTCCCGGCCGTGTTGCGCGATATATTGTCGGTGATGTCAGTCCCATGTTGTTGGAGGCAATGCGACGACTACCAGCCATTGCACACTAGATTGTAATGCATTTCTATAAATGACCATCTGAGGATCATCATCGGCACAGCATGCCGTGACCGTCGAAGATCGCAGTTGCTCAGACTGATGGAACCGCCAATGCAATTATGGACAAAATCGCTTGTCGCCAATTTGCCAATCTCCGGTACAGACCACGGTGTGGCACGTTGAGGCGTTGTGTCTGGTTGGCCTTGGATTACCGACCCCCCGGATGACTGAGTCGGTGGGGACTGGAATCAATTATTCATCATCATCATCAACACCACCATCTTCGGGTAATCGGGGGACGGATGGCCGGACTGGTGGACGGCTGGATGGGTGGACGGCTGGATGGGTGGACGGGCACGCTTGGATTCGGTTTGATGCGTTTTCAAGATCAAGATTGTCGGCGCGGGGAGGGATTACGGGGACGATGGACAGGTGCAAGCGTGTGGTGTTGGGCCAATTTCGACACCCACGGGCCACGACATGATCGCTCGACTTGGTGGCTGTGTGTAGGCGAACGCGGAGAGCTTGTTTCCGTGTTTCGTTTTTAACCCAGCCTCGATGCTCGGTCATGCAAGGTATGCAAGGAATCCGGCGATCGGTAAACCGGCGAGAGTTTCATAAATTCCCCCGTTGTGTGTAGCACCCGCCGTCAAACCTTGGCAGTGCTATTATACAGTAACTTATCCTTCCTTCCTTCGTCCTTATCGATCACAGAGGAAGCCATATCGTTCCTCCTAATGACGCAACTCGTTCAGGACGGATGCACACCAGACGGCCAGATTTTCCCCATTTCCCTCACTGCACAGCACAGATCCACTCACTGATGCACTTCCGTTCTTTCGGAGCGGATCGATTAGCACCTTTTCTTGGCCGGATGATTTTCGACCCCCGTTATCAACATCTCTCCCGTGCGTCGCAGGCACGTAATTCGAAGCAATTTTCCTCACTTCTCATCCACACGTTTGGCTCAGGCACATCACTAGTCTTACTTGCCAGGTGGAAAATGGATGGAAAATCTCTTTGCCAACCAGCAGCGGCACACGAGCGAAATCACAAAAGCCTGTTTCCCTGCTGGGCCATGATTTTACCTTTTACGTCGATGCAATTTTCCACTGCACTCCGCGGTTTTCCCTGCACAATTTTCACCTGGCTCTGGCACGAAGTCCAACACACACACAAAATATAGCACACAAAGAGCGACAAACAACTAGCAAAGGATATGCACCGGCGACGGTTTTGTCCCTGCACGGCTCGAAAACGGCGCACGACGAGATCCTTCTTCGACTTTCTTTGCACAAAAATATCTTTAAATTTCTCAATAAATCAATAAAATTTCTCTTTTTGGTCGCAAACTGACGTTTCACGCGTGACTGTGTTTGTGTGTGTGGTGTGTGTGGTACAGGGTGACGTCTGTCAATGTTGTCAAAAGCTGTTTACAAAAAGCAGGGGTGAAAAGTTTTCCCAAGTTTTTCATAAAAATCCCGTGAAAACGCTCGTGTAAGTTAATTTAGCTGTGCAAACAGTTTAACTAACAACGTTGTGATACTTTGATCAAGGGACGAAGTGCAGAAAGAACGGCATTTATCCGATGTGCTGGTGATGTGGTGACGTGTACTTTGCCGGGTCACCCACGAAAGCATAAAATTCCATGTTTTCTGTTCTTTGGTGCCCTTTTACTACGGTTTTATGACTGTAAAATATGGAATTTCTTTCGCCGGACTTATCAATTGTCTCTCCTGCCTGATTTTATTCACAGATCCAACAACAACCATGATTTCGGACGTTCAGTTGGCCGTTTTCTGCAACGTGCTGGGAGTGTTTCTGTTCCTGCTAGTAGTCGGCTATCACTACATCAACACCAACATGACCAGGTAGGTCTCTACAACTACCGTTTTGGTTCTTTTGGTCCTTTTTACTAATATTCATGACTAAACCCTCTACACGCAGCACCCGAGGCGGACAGGGTCCGAGGCACAAGTGAAGCACAGGCTAGTGCGGGACCCGAGAACAAATTGCATCAATTTAAAGGCCCTCAACAAGTCTGTGCAACGGAAAACAAGGGAAAAGATGGCATTTCTCAAGGTGATGAAGAATAAATAAACCTCTCTTCAATACCCAAGTCGGGCTTTAATTATGTTCAAAAATTTAAAGATACAATTTCATCAAAAGACACATGTCGTTCAGGCTATTTAGACTTTACAAACCATCTTTCACACCGGTCGGTGGTATCGTTGTTCAGTTACAATATCGGGAAACATCAGGTATCATATCCATCCATCACACTCCGTCGGGTACGATCCATTTGGCCCCAGCACCATGCTAACGCGCAGAATAATGGCCAATCGTCCTTTAATACTCGACCGGTTTTAGGTAGGAGTTTTCTTCGGTGGATCCTTTGGCACTGGAAAACAAGAGAGAGAGAGAGGTGCAAAAACTCATTTAAATCGTTTACCTCATCGCGATATTGATTCCCCCGAGCGATGCGCGTGTTCGATTTGATGGCTTATCGGGAAAAGCGAATGATGATGAAAAACCCTCGGGCACAAGTCACGTGGACGTGGCGAGAGGAAGATAATGAACCCGCAGAGCGCATTTTGGGTAGAATTACACGGTTCCAGGTACTCGTGATGCGCAATAGTAACGCATGCTAAGGACAATGAGCGCATTTTCGTGGAAAACCACATCAAGCAGACCATCTCGTCCACTACCAGCCCATTCTATGCTTACCAGTGCAATTCGACGATTGCATTTAGATCGATAATTGGTGCAGCTAGTTCCTTCATCTCGCCAGCGCCATGCTGCAGCTGTTCGATAGTGTGGACGATTTTTGTGAACGTTGGCCGTTCCCCGGGATGTAGATTCCAGCAAGAGTACATCAGACTGTAGCTACAGAGTTGGATCGAGAGTGAGAAGAGGATAGTTTATCTTTTTTCGGAGAAGCGGATGGCGGGCCTTACAACTCATCGCTGCAGCTCTTCGGTCGCTCCATGCGGTAGCCACTTTCTAGGTAGCGTAGGAGTTTGTTAGTCGATATCGATGGGTAGGGGCTACCACCGAGGGTACAGATCTCGTACAACAGTATCCCGTAAGCCCAGACATCACTCTGCGATGTGTACACCTGGTGGGTCATCGATTCTAGTGCAAGCCACTTAATCGGCAGCTTACCGTTGCTCGTCTTCCTGTACAGGTTCTCCTGGTAGATATCGCGGCTCAATCTACCGAAAGGAAATAAAGATTATTAATTTTAGCATACCCAGATCACCTCGAATCTGTACATACCCAAAATCCGCTATTTTCACCGTACTATTGCTACAGACGAGCACATTTCGTGCGGCCAAATCACGATGGACGACCTTGTTGCGTGCGAGATATTCCTATAAACAATGTGGTAAGTTACAATCAAACAGCATGTCCTTAAGCATGTAGGAGGATGGCCAAAGAGGCCAAAGAGGCTTACCATCCCTAGGGCGATTTGCCGCGAAAACTCCAGCAACTGTTCGCTGGTAGGCGTTGGTTCTTCTTCCATAATATCCTGTCGTCCGCTCTCCTCTTTTTCAGGACATCGGTGATAGCAACGGTTTTCGACAGAATTTTGTGTTGTCGATTCTCGCCCTATTTCCCTTGCGACAGACTGGCAAGAACAGGGTTTAATTTTCACATGGCCCTTCATTTCCATCCCCTCCACATCCGCCAAGTCGTCGGTGACCGCGTGCGCGTCCATAATTTCCACCACGTTCTTACACGCGTTCGTACAGAACCGTTGCCTTTCTACGGGGTCCTCAGCTTCTTCGATGTCGTCATCGTCGTCATTTAGTAGAGGGTACAGTTTGTTCTCAAAGATTTGTGGTCGCTTGCCATTGGGTTTTCGAAGCTGCTCATCGGAGAGGTTCTTATAGGTCATGGATTTCTTATCGTTCACGAACGAAGTGTCGAAGTTGAATACATTCTCCGGCTTCTTGCCACTACCGAGGGCAGGCGTTAAGCATTCGCCTGCCAACGCTGGCATAGTATCCATTCTATCGAGCCCCGCAGGTACCGTAGAAGTGCGGCTAACCGTCCGTTGAGAGCGATTCAGCTTCAGAAGCCTTTGCCACTGGAATCGTAAATAGTTGAGCAGATTACCGTGACCACAGTACTCCGTCAGCAGCATCATCTTGCGTACGTTCTTCGTACAGTGGCCAATGATGCTGACAATGTGCGGATGCGTACCGACCGATTTCATGACCTCCATTTCGCGTCTAAACTCGATAATGTCCTCCACCCGGGGACACTCTACAGAAAGGAGCAGGATAAGTATTGCGGTGGTAAGGGACTACGGATGGGACTGTGAACATACCTTTCAACATTTTCACTGCGACTTGGCGTGGGGATTGCTCCGGAGGATGCAGAATACCTTTTCGCACCAAACCGAACGCTCCTTCGCCGAGAAGATCGTGCAGAATCAAATGCTCCCCGTCGATCTCTAGCTCATCATTGATCGGTACCATCAGCTCGGGGGGAAACGGACTGTTGGACAGCAGGTCTTGTATGTTTTTAGCTTTCGTCTCGAACTCGGTACTCGGATCGACCGGTGCTTTTTGTTCTAGATCCTAATGAAGGCAGCGATGAAGGGATGAGAACGTTGATCGGTCATTAGTCTAGTCTCGTCACTTACCTTGAAGTATTCGCACCGCTCAACGTTCCGCTTCAGTTTTGCTCGCCGACGACACACCAGCGAGACGGATATCTTCAATAATCCGATCATCAGTACCGGCGACAGAATGATGAAAACCAGCTTCGTCCAGATCCAAGAGTCTGGCCGGAGGAAAAAGAATAGGAGGGTTGGATAGTGATAAAATATTCAACAGACAAATGGCGAGACCTCCAACAATCTTACCCGGGGTAACACGTTTGATGGCTAGAGGTTTGATTACGTTTTCCGATGATGTACCTCCGCTGGAGTACGCCACTACGTTCACCTCAAAATGGGGACCGAACATTTCGAACGAATCCACTACCAGTCCAAGCGCTTTCTAATGTTAAAATTATAATTAGCTTAATTAGGAAGTGTTCTCAACCAGCACCAAGAGGACAAATTGCACTTACTCCACTGACGTTCTTAGAGAGAGAATTAGATGTATTATCAAGGGGGGAACCGTGCAGATCGAACACCCGGACCATATAGTAGTCGGGCGTTATGCTGGGGCGGTCCCATGTAATGTTGATCTTGTAATGATCACCGGACAACAGCGTCTCCATGGCGCGCAGATTCTCTATCGGTTCAGCAGCTGGTTTGGGTAAGGGAATCAAGGAAAAGTACATCTTGCAGTCCTGCTGCAACCGGTTACGGCCATCTTACCACAAATTTGCGATCCATTCTGCTGTACCGCGCAGCTGGGAGTGTAGAAGGAGTGCCAGTGGAGTTGACTTTCACGTTGTGAGTTTTGTGTGTTCTTCGATCGGATCGCCACCATGTAGTTTGCGTTTAGATCTAGCTGCTTCATCGTGTATTTATACAAAACTTCTGGCTGCAAAAAGTAGAAACCCCGTGGATGTGTACTAAAATGTATTCTGGCGTACGCAGGCATACGATTTACCTGCTGAACGTCCACCGCTTCATGATGAAATTCGCTGGTATGCGTCGGATGGCAGAGGATTTCGTAGTGGCACGTTTTATCTAAACCAGGAAGCGAGAGAAGTAGTGGTTGGTAACAAAATGTTCTTCAGGTGGCGGACCCTTACCTGTGGCTGGACGCCACGTAATGACGGCATCGACCAGTTGCTTTTTTTTGGCGTTAGTAGAAAACTTTTCCACTTTCACGTCCATGATAGTACCCGGCAAATAATCGACCGGGAGCGTGCGGAATTGAACCTTTTCCACGTAGAAATACTCGTACTCCGAGGTCAGCACCGTGGCCGTTATGTTGTAGCGTTTGTTAGGATTCAGGTTTTCGATTTTCACCAGTGAGGCATTACTCTGGAATGTTTAATCGACCGGTTAAATGGAAATTAATTGCGGTTCGGAAAAGGCGGTTTGAAAAATTCAAATTGCACGTGGCACTAACACAAGTAATAAAAAAGTTGCAGTGGTGTTTGTGCAATGCGCGTTTGTTTTGACATTTTGAGGCGCCCTCCCCCCGCACCCCACCAACCCGCAATTAACACTCAACCAACCCTACCTCTTGCGGAATCTCGTTTTTGAAAACCCCAGAACCGATCGCGAGCCAAGTTAAGAATTTCAAGAACAAGTTCGTGTATCACAATCATGCCGCCACCTTCGGCTCTAATTAGGGTGGAAGACACTGTAACGAGTAGTGGCGCGCAGTGAAACGGCCCTTTTCCAGCAAGGAAAAGTGTGTCAACGGAGAGCAGGGAAATCCGTGGTGTGCCACGCCACGATTCCACAGGTCGTAGTGCTAAACGGTTCGTTATTGTGATCTTTAGCGAGTGGTGTAGCCAGTTAATGCTTCTCTTCAACGTCCAGAGTAGAAAAAGCGGATATTTAGCTTACAATCAGGGACATTTCCGTCGTTGAGCGGTTTGTCTGCCTGTCGATCTCATCCCACCGCCGACTGTGACTCATCGAAGCGTGCGAAACCTCTACGCCACTTTCGTCCCATCTCTACCGTCCAGACAACGCCGAAAATGTCGTCTTCCGCCTCCAAGAGTAAGCCAAAGAAGACGAGCAACTTGCGCATCCTCTGGATTCCCGGTCGCAAGAAGCACAATCGCAAAGGCACCTTCAACGCTACCAAAAGCGGTCTTCCACAAACCTACGGAATGCAGCCTCGCAAAAATGAACCCTGGACGCTGGGAGGACCGCTCAATCATAGCAAAATCATAAACGCGTAAGTACTACCCTCCCCGTCCGCTATATCTTCTGCAGTCCACCGCGGACGATTCACATTCCACGGTACACGTCACGGAGTTACCTTTTTTGCGTGTTCCCCGCTTAAAACGGGTTTTCATTGGGATCGCGGAGTCGGCGTTTTGGCAGGGTTTTGGGGTGGGATGTGGCCTTGCACTGACCGGCTTCAGTTTTGAGCCAGTCATTCAATACCATCTCCACCATCATATTGCGTAGCCCCGGGGCATTGAAACCGGGCATGCTTTGTTGATTGCCATTTTTTTTACTTCGATTTGCATAATCCATGTTGTATGGCCCCCTTGAATGACACACAATGGAATACCTGCAATTGCCAGCGAATACTGTTTAAATTTGTGCGTTTGGATTACGCATTTTTAGATTCCTGTTTCCCAAAACAGGAAATACAACAATTGAGTGAGGAATCGATCTATGGGAACTTTCAAACCAACCAGAGACCCACAAGCTGCCAATATCAAGCAATAGAAGCCGATGAAGGCATAAATTCCGATTCTAAACCTAGCAGGCTGTTGCAGCAGCAAATGCATCGATGCATCGCGATGCGCGCTGTTGTGTCACGTGCTAGACAAGGCATGGCTCTCTACTCAGGGTAGAAATCGATCTAGCCGTCGAATGAGGGGCCTGAGGCCGAAGGGGTGGGGGGCAGACCACTTTGAACTCATATATCAAACTCCCCCACCCCTAGCTGGACGGAAACAAGATGGGGTAGAGGGACGAATGTGACACATTGGCACTATGGGGCGACGTTCGTATTGCCGCGAACGCTCAGCCGCCGCGTGTTTGTACCGCGATTGAAGAAGACCAAACTGACGGGGGCTGGTCTGCTCTGGAATCGCGAGGTGGGAAAAAAAGAGGGCAGAAAATAGAGTAAACACGTCAATTCACCCTCACACGCGACTGGCCATGGCCTACACACCACGCGCGCCCCATGTCACCCGCATGTCACCAACGGAACGGCATCCAACGGTGTGTGTGGTAGGTGTAGCGTTTTTTGTTGTTGTTCTTGGCACATCAGAGGGGTTGGTGCGGTGAGGAGCTCACCACCTTATCTACGTGTCCACTGCACACGACTGTAGTATCAACCAGCTGTTTCAACCGGACCCGGATAGATCGCGCGCACACTTGCCCCTCAGTATCATTCCGACTGCCGGCAGCAGGTATCGCGATTCGAATTGCCAGACTGCAATTGCCCCAAAAAAAAAAAAAACGACCAACACAGTAACGATTGGCTAAGGTGGCGCCATGTATGGTCAAGGTGGACGAAAGGATAGGGTGACGTTCCGGTTACCTCCTTCGCGACATGGATCTCGTGGTTCGCTCGTGGCCACCGATCGTTCATCGTCCTCATCGGTGGCCGACCAGAATCAGGTTCCTGAACCAATTCAGCTCGTACGCGTCATCTTACGGTACGGTTGCAGCTCGAGCACCCGCTCGATAGATAACAGCAACAGCACCAATTCCATTTTCCGAGAAGTGCGCGAACCCCTTAATTGCCCTCTAATCGGATGTCGATCTTTTCCATTTGGTCAACCGCAACGTGCGTCTTATGTGTACCGTGCATGGGTCCATCGTTTCCTATCGTGCGATCTTTTTAGTTTCAAATTTTGAAACGTTCTTCAGATCATCATCGCCAGGAATGTGTCGCACAAAGCGTAGTTCTAACAGAAGGTCACTGGCGGCACAATGTTGGATAGACTGTTCTATTGAATAACAGAACACACAAGTGGTTCTCGCTGGTGACATTTCGTCGTAGCAAACCGTGATCACCGAGGCGACGGGAAGTAATTTGAGGAAAAGTGCTTGTGCTAGATGAAATGTGATGCGGCCTCATAGCGTGCTACGGTGTTGAGTATGCTGCTAACTCCAACCACCACCTCGCCCCATTCCGGGCCACCACTCGCGATCTTGAGGACTGATCACAAGTAACACTATTGTTCTGTTACGTGCTCTTCACGGAGCATAGCAACGAATCGTGTAGATTCTGCGACGTTTGTTTATTTGTTGGAATAATGACGACGAATTCGACTCGTCTGATGATCATCCTGCGATCCAGACAGCATTACCCCTTTCCACCAGGGAAAGAGGGAGAGTGAGCGAGCATTATTACGATCTGCCGTATCATGATATTTTGCCTTCAAAGGCTTTTAACTCCCTTCTCCACCTCAGCTTCCCCTCGCTCCAGGGATCGATATGCTTTCATAAACAAATGAATTACATCGCTCATAAAAAATTTGGTGACTAAACCCGGCTTCACGTGAAGAGCTAATAAAAAAAACGCTTAAAAGAAATTCACTTTCTTGATCCCTAATGTTCGGTGAACAGTATTGTTTATTGTAGCATCAGTGGCCCCGTGGCACTCGGAAAGAAGCCTGGCTGTAGTACGTGCTGGAACGAATCTTACTGACACCAAATAGGGATGTGATAGCCCTTTGGGGTTTCGTTAAAGGCGGAGTTTAGCTCCCGCCGCACGCGTTGTCTGGAATTGACCGCAACCATACACACTGGTTCGGGTTCGCTTGTGGACCTCTTCGTCACGTGTTTGTCGTGAGGAAAACCTTGTGGCCCTTGCTTTGTGCTGCCACGATCGTAAAAGCCAGCAACCCTTCGGTGCTGACAAGGAGTGTATGGACGGGGGTGGGGTTAGAAATCTGCTGACCTAACGACATCCCAATCTCAGCCAACAATGAGGGTGAGTGAGGGTGGTATTGTTTATACAACCAAACTAACCGCCCGATGATCGATGGTGAGTCTCGTCTACGGGCGGATATCGTCGCGACGCTGCCGGGAGAGTGCAGCTAACGTGTTTATGGCCACAGTTGCCACAGTTGGAAGGGACTTACCGCTTCTCGTTCCATCGTCACCCCCTCATCATCATCATGATCGGGATCATAGCGCATGAGTCTCCACAACGCGAAGCCCAAAGTGCTGACATCCGCGAATCTGGCGTCACGCTAACACACCCCATTCGAGAGATAGAAGCTGGAGAGAGCTTTGTCAAAGTGATCTCTTGTCAGTACAGCTCACTCGTTTGGATGCCAGTCGTCAGACGACGCTCGAACGAAGCAGATCTTTCTTGGAGTAGTTCTAGAGTGTGGCAGACAGTACTTAGTAGCATACGATCAACCGAACCAATCCAACACACCAACCTCATCACGTTCATCATCAACAACATCAACTTCATCACGCTTTCACCAGTTCCAATTTGACTATTGTACATCGATCCCCCCTACGCCGTGTGTAGTGTGTAGCTCTCCTTATGCAGTGTTAGCAATTTGTTGTAGAAATTTCTTTTTCAGGGAACTACCGGAACATCATCTGGACTTGGCGACGATGGCCGGAATTACCACTGGTGCGATGAGTCTCGTCTCGAAGGGGACTAACGATGTCGGCGATACCTGCGATGCCGTGCCACAGATAGCGACGACCGAGCTGAATGGATCAAGTGCTAATCCGGAGGCGATCGCTAGTACCTCAGAACAGCCTCAGCCTGTCGAGGACGATGGAGCCGTTGGCGGAAGATCTTCGCCATCTTCGACCATCGTCGTACCGATCGAGCTGAATAATCTGAACGGTGGTGATGTTGCCAACAAGGTATGTGATAGAATGCTGCTGCAAAACTAGCTAGCATGGTGACAGTAACTCCAATTCTCTCTCCTTGTGATTTTAGGAAAAAGAGATCGCAACCAGCAACCAATTCGAGGCTTTGACATTGATAGACGAAGATGAAGAACCGGAAGTAAAGGATCGTAACTGTTCAAATGCACAATCCTCTTCGTCGTTGCTGTCATCAAATAACGATAATCGCTCAGTAGAGAACGTACACAATGGCAGCACGTTGGCCATAGGAGAGCAGCCCCAGGCCCAACAGAATCAGCAGCAGAAGCAACAGCAGCAGCAGCAGCAGCAGCATAGCCGACAGCGTCGTCGCAGTACTGCTTCCAAAAAGAACAGCGCCGATGAGGACATCGATTCGATTGATCGGGCCGACAGTGCGGTCGATATGGTCCGGGCGCTTGCGGAACGCGAGCCACATCTCTTCGAGTATCTGAACAATGGTGTTCCCTATCTGAAGCGCAAACCGAGAACGCCGTGCGTGGTGATGATGAAGAAGGAGCGTCGCAGAAATCGGTCCCGCAAGCGTTCCACTGTCCGGCGTCGCTCGCAACAGGCTTGCGGTCTTCAAGCCATGAAGCCGGCCGAAAAACAGGAGCTGCTGGACGAGGTTGATGGAAAAAAGAAAAAGGACCCAGATGATGCTGCCGTCGAGTGTCTCTACTGGTCGCTCGTCTGCTGGGATTGTAATATTTTGTAGAAGGGCAAACAGAAGGCGTAGAAGTGCAGACACAAAGGCCAGCGAGAACCGCATGAATGTAAGTTATTGAAAGGCGAACAATAGGAAGAGCGAGCATGAGTCATCGACACGCTCGCGTTAGAGGTAGTATGTGGTAGAGAGATGGTCACCCGACGTTTATCTCGTTTAGGTTAAGACGACAGAGTAGGCAACATCTTGCAAGTGCGTTCCGTCATGACTCCAATGGTCACTTTGCTCATGAAAAAGCACAGTAGTTTACAGTGATACTCAAGGGTCAGCGAGACTCTCAGGCAAGTCTTGCCAAGGCAATAGCTAGTAATCTCAGTATTTGGATCCATGTGTTGTAAATCACAGAAACCAAGCCCGTTTTTGAATTATTTTTTTTCATTATCAACAGTACACATAGGACTGCGATAGAGTGAGAGAGAGGAGGAAGTAATTTTGAAATAATGTTTGGAACTATTTATATACGCGCACGCGAATGAAAGTGGAGCATTGTGCTCGCCCTTTTCTATAAAGTTTAAACGAAAAACATAATGAAGATCGTCTACAATAGCGTTTTGTTTCGGAAGAATTTTATTAGTATAATTAGTATGGAATGATAACGAGAGGTAACAATGGGTAATGTCGCCATGCGTGGCATACATTTTAGAGATTGTAGAAGCGCTTGCGTTTGAAGAGGTGCAGTGCGATAAGATTCCAAAGCACCGTGTTCCAGAGTGCTTCCAGTGTTAGCATCAGATGCGTGTTCATCGTTCCGATACGCCAGTGCCAGGGGAGCATCTTATGGGCCACCGTATGGCCGACGTACAGCAGAATGGCGTTCATGCCAGCATAAAGAAAGGGATACCCATTCCAGACCCGTTTCACATCGATCGTGTAATAACAAATGAGCAGAAGCAGATAGGCGAGAGAAGCCGTGGCGAGCACGTAAGAGAGTGACCAAAGGTTCTTGTTCACCGGTAGCCAACCGTCGTTCTTCGAGAATCCACACAGCACCCCGGCGACTAATCCTAGTGCCACCGACCAAACAGCGAAACGTTGCAATCTCTGCTGATGACCGGTAAAGCTAAGAATGGTAGAACCACACTGTAGCCCTAGGAAAACCTGCAGGATCGTGGGAAGACAGGCGAAGGGACCTTCCGGGTCGAACGGTTGACCATCGTACACGTACCGGGCAGTTGGATGCTGATAGAGATGCGACATGCCGAGCAGCACACGATCGATGTAACCGGTGATGCCTCCGGTACAGTTGGGGTATACGTTGAACAGATGTTTGCCTCCAGGGCCAAAATATCCCCTGGGAAAGGTTGAAGCTTAGGCTTTGGATTCGACCACTGACAGTGTCTGTGAGACGTTACCTGGGACATCCTGGTGCGGGAATTAATAGAATGACTGCCAGATAGATCACCACGAGAAGCCCGACGATTATCCACTGGCGTACCAAACGTATTATATCGACATTGGCCCGCACGAAGCGATGCTGCGAGGCTATTTGCTCCCGATGGCAGAACAAATGCACCAGCGAGACGACAAAGTATGCCACGCCGAACCGTTGCAGGACTCCAAAGATGCGCAAATTGGCCATATTTGGACCGTTCATGGAGTTTAAACAAAGGCCAATCAGAAATAGGGAGATGGAGCGCTAGAGCAATGGGAAATATGAGGGATAAGCAACCATACGATGGATCTGTTAAGACTGGTGAGCCACTTACGGTCGTTATTGAGCTCACGATCTGTCGCTTCGAAACGTTTCGCGCTAACTGACCGCGCAGTGAGATCGGTATGCAGACTCCCATGATGAACAGAAACCAAGGAAAGACAAGATCGGCCACGTGTAAACCATTCCAGGTCGCATGCTCAATCCACCAGTAGTGGCCACCACCGCTATTGACGAAGATCATCAGCATTATGGCGATGCCACGTAGCGTATCCAAGCTTTGTAGTCGCTTTCGTGCGACATTGGCTGGAGCAACAGAAGGAGGGGCCGCACTGGCTGTGAACCCTTCCTGCTTATCATCATCACCATCTGTGCGTTCTTCGGCGGCTGCTGATGAATTGGCCGTTGGTTGATGACTGGAATGGGCGGTTCTTGTCCGCTTCAAACCGTACTGTACCAAGCGGACCACCCCTGCTATCGCCACAGCGATCAGAGCGATCGTTAGGAAGGCTTAAAAGGGAAAATGAGCAAAATGGAGATCAACCCGCGAATGAACAGCGAGGTACTATTCTTTGATACCACTTACGCAGATAAACGTTCACCGGTTGCTTGGCCGTTTCGAGTGTGCAACTGCCATCGTCGGCGATACGAAAATCGTAGACGCCGAACTCGCCTAATCGCACGTTGTTCAATTGGCACAAGTAGGTACTGAGCACACACAGAGGGGAAGAGAGTGTCCCACGGGGGGCGCATTAGTGACCACTTAACCCGAAAACCCCAACGCCTTCTGCGATACCTACTCGTTATCGTACGAATACTTTCCCACATCTCGGTCGTGAATTCGAAAGCTTAATTGGCGCGAGGCATCAATTTTGAATGCCGTTTGCTGCCTCTCCGCTAGAATTCGTTGCACTTTCGTGAATGGACACTACGGTGGATGGAAGATTAAGCAGAGGATTAGCGATGTTCCAGCCTCGTGTTCAGTACAACAGCAGCTTCGCATAATACCTTATCACACTCCTCCGACAACGCGTAGAGATAATGGTCTCTCTCCGATGGTGCGTGGTGTGACACGTTGAGAAATGCTTCATCGACGCCCAACGACCACAGATCCAGACCGCGAAAATAGTGCTCCGTGTACTCGATCATCGCGATTACTACTGGCGAGAGCTGTGCGCCAAAATTGGGGGCAACCCCTGGCTGTTGGAACACTCTCAAGGACAACGGTCGAAATTGTGGTCAATGCAAACCGGCCGCTCAGAAAGGAGCGAGACAGAGAATACTTTTTGATAATTTTTTTAAGTCAGTTGTTGTTAAACAAAAATTAAAAAAGGATTTTAGTGACACCGGATTGACATAATTTTGGGTCACGTGTTGCACGAGTTGGGTGTTGAAGCTGTATTCAATATGAAGCACACCTGAGTTTACGAGCAGGATGTTCTGTGCAGCTTATTTTAATCAGGCAGGTGCAATGCAAAGGTGTATCAAAGCGACGAAGAAGATCATGAAACTCGGCAAGTAGAAAGAGTCCTTGATAACGTAAAAATGGTTCGTTGGTCAACGACTAGTTCGAATTTGAAAAGTGGTTGTTTCGTGTTTATAAACCATGATTCATTTGTGGTCTGGCTCTCTCGACTCGTCGCTCATTTATCTTTATAAATGTTTCTATTCCTGTAGGGAATGTAATAACCTTTGTCTTTTCTATGTTGACCTCCTTTTCTAATACTCCAGTCTAGCATTACCCCTACCACCCCTTTCCCATCCGTGGTTTTCAGTATTCTGTTGGAGAGGACGGACACCGCTTCCGCCCCCGGCGGCCTGGAGTATTCGGGTTAATTTGGTTACGTTCGCACTGTTGTATCCACTCTTGATATCCACGAAGACAATACCCGTTTTCTATTATTCTTGAATATTTCATTTATCAGGAGGTGGGTAGCTGTGTGAATGGAAGCCTTCCTCCTGAAGCCGAGGAAGAAACGATGGTGCGATGGATGCTGCCTTGTTGAGGCTGCAAACAGCGGCAAACTACAGGCAAACATCTTCCATGGGTGATAACAATAATCAGATGCATAATTACGTCGTTGTGGTATTTATAGCGGAGCATCTGCAACAACATCCGCAACACAATCAATGGATTAAAATTAACTTTCCCATCGTGACTGTTTGGACCATGTGGAATATATGTTCCTTCAATAGAGCGACGATCTTTGAAGTCTTTGCGGCACGAAATTTCAGCTTTCGTTCATCTAATGCGTAAATGCATGAATTTGTATAGTAAGGCCTTAATTGATGTACAATAACCACCCTTTAGCCTGTGGGTGGATAGTTTGATATGTTAAATTCAGCGTCAGCGAATGAATTGGCTGGTTACGATTCGGCTCTATTCTAGCTGTAATTAATAGACCGAAGCTCGTTGCGATACTAGTTAGCGCGGTAATAGTCAAAATTGTGAAACGAAATTCCATCCCAGCGCAGCTAAACTGATTGCAACATTCCAGAGAGTTATCTGTGCAGCTGTGCATAGTAAAAATGGTGTTATGGTGAAACTATTTGCCAACTTTGCGAAACCATATTTTCAGAAGAGGAGAGTAGCTTCGCACACAACCCACGGTCGTGTGGTTACAGGATAGTATAGTACATTCCAGCGTCAAATTTGCCGTCCTCGTATCAAGGGTGGGATGGAATGTATTTTCCAAAATGCACCCCAAACGTACAGGTAGCAATCATCACCATCATTACCACCGAATTCATCAAAGATAATCATATTCATGACAAACAACATACCGCTTTCTACGAAAACACCACAAGTGTTTCGAAATTGGGCTAAAATGAGTGAATGTAAATTTGAACGTATGATTTACTATCATTCAAAGTGCATTAGTGCATTGTCGATGATGGACGGTATCGGTCAACGCATAATTGAATATCATTCCACTATCTCGATGCATCCAGTGGGCGCACATTGTATGAGCAGTCTACATCATATAATATTCATATAATATTCAATCAAAATCAAGAAACTAATCAACCAGTTTCACTTACCATGTAGACAATCCGATCACCGAGCTCCTTTTCACTTTCCTGCACTTTCACCAGATAGATGGGTAGAGGAGACGCAGACTCATCATTTTGACGGACTTCCGCTGTATGGTTAATGTGTAGAACGGACAATGGGATAACGTTTGAGCCGATGGCACGTCTCGGACGACCATGATTTCCCAATGCTACCGGTGCTACGGACGATGACATCGAGCCGAATGATGGTCCCGTCAGACTAGCACCGTCATACATTCCCGGAAGTCCGTTTAATTGATTTCTTTCGCCATCGCTGGTCTTGCTAGACTTGCTGGATTTATCGATACGGCTAGTTCGGTGACCAACCGGTAACCGATGATCATTGCCGTTCGTGGTATCATGCTGTACCTGAATGATTAGGTTCGTGTTATCCCGGCAAATGAGATGGATGCGTAACGACGAGTCGTGCCGTTGCGTCAATGGTTTCCAAGCAGACACTGGACGAGTATCCTCGGAGCACTGCCGGTAGCATTGTTCGAGATTCTGCAAATGAAATCAACAAAAAAAAAATGGTTTGATACAGTATCCGCCACTCCAAATTCGGAGCATTCGCGTGGTGCAAACCGACGGGCGGTAAACCATTAAAAAGAAACACAAAGGCCCCCAGGGAACTTACCTTTAGCTTGGGTTCATCCTCTGCTGTTTCGGCGGTTGTATCGACGGTAACCGTCATACAGGCGGCGGTGCACGCACCGATCCGGTAAAGGTCCTGATCTTCCCGCTCGTTATGCAGCAGCAACTTATCACAATTGACGTTGTTGGAGAAAAATATCGTTATACACAGGACCTGGACATATTTTAGCACGATCACGTGCATGGCGAATGTGCGGGATGTAGACACAGTGCCCACAATCTATGTCTCCTAATTGTACTGCCGGAAGCTCTGCCACTTGGTGTGGTGATCTAACAACGTCCAACTCCTTTGGAGAATGGTAGGCGGCTGTATTAGCTGCGATACCTGCGCGGCTTTGCAGGGTTTTAATAAAATTCTTTAGATGTTATCAACGATACGCATAGCTATTTAATGCAAATCGGTTACGTTACGCATAGCTATTTTAATGCAAATCGGTAATAAAACTAGTTGAAGCCTCGCGCGCAGTAGCTGCAACATAAAAGAGCGAAGGAAAGTTGTTTGAGTTTGATGCGGCAAAGAAACTTGTGTGAGTGTTGAGAGGATGTTGATATCGAGATGCGCGATATTTATCTTTAATGTGGGATTGGGAAAACAACATCTTGATTGCATCACGGGAAGCCTCTCAGCCTCCGAAGCCATTATCGAAGCGAATAGGAAGGGGAATTGTAGCCGGACATACGAAGGTACCAGATGTAATTGCTAATTTTCCACTCCATACTAGTTTACGTTCGTTTGCTTTGGTATGGAAGGACCATGGTCGCAACAGCATTTGAATAGAGCGAAGGAATCAAGCGTTTGTTTGCAACAATGTGTGATATGCTGACCTTGATCGTAGGGTAATGCGACATACGGCAGCCGATGGTATGTTGCTTGTTTAAAAGTCGGTTTATTCAAAGATTTATCCTGTCTATTTATCCTGTACTTACTCTCATGGCCTTAGAATTCACAAAGGGATTTCGCTCATAATAACTTATTAATAAATGCTTTCTCTTTCCATTTGCGAGCCTTACTCTAGAAAAAAGCAAAAGCAATCTTTTCTAGAGAGCTCGCCGACACTGACACAGAGGTGTTCAATTCAAATTTCATGGCGCAATTCGTAGTCAGCATTATTCTGATTTGTATGAGCGCTTTTGAAGTATTGCTCGCCAAGGGCAATGTAATGCTCATTCTTCACTTCGGTGGTTTTATCGGTGGTTCGATGGTGGTCGCTCTTACTCGGCGTTTACCGTTTTGACGGAAATGAGTGATGCTTTTAAAATTGACAATACATAGGAATTATCCTCATAAAGGAATTAGATCATAAGGCATGAAGTCTGACGATAACTCACTGGGCAGCTTTTCAATCAATTGAATGCCTACTGAACTATAATAACAAGTTAATCGCAAGATTTTTAAAAAATCAAACACCAAGGAGCAATAAGTGTGAATGCCTTTGCCGTTTCATAGAAACGCTGGAATTCTTTGAATCAGAGAATGTGATTGCTGATGCAATGGGTCAAGGACTGTTGCGGTATGTTAATGTATTTCAAACACATATCGATGCACATATCAATATTTTAAATCATGCAAAACGTAGGAAATATATTTGATTCATCTGCCGGACCGTTTTGAGTTCATATTAGGAGTAAATTCTCTATTCGCAACACTATGTTCATTCATGATTAGGATACGTAATGTATCGGACTGTAACATCGATCAATATAGCATTTCTAACCGAGACTAAAATGAAACTGCAGCTGATCAGCTTCCAGTACAGTAATTTCCATACCAAGCGTCTTTCCTTGGCCAACAAATGAGAAATGACACAAAAAGGTGGGCGATAAATGGAAGGAAGGAAAGATGAACGACTGCAAATGCTGTACTTCCATCGTTCTGGGAAAACCATGGGATACCTTTAATATTCATCGGATGCAATTGTAGGCGAGCACCGGGTTTATAAGTTTTGTTCGTTGACTATTTCCATCTGGCAAGTGACGACAGGTGACAATTTGGTTTATTTACGATTCCGTCTACGCTTCCGATCTCGTTTTGCATTGGAATGGTGCCGAGAGTAGTTCGTTTACCGGTGGTCTCGGTATACAGGTAGTTGAGACAGAAGCAAAAACTTTTATGCAATCGGTTCCATGATATCATTGCGAAAGTGTATGCTGGATTGTAGACATGAAATAACCTTTGTTGACAGGCGTAGGCACCATCGCCGTGCATTTCATCATCACACGTGTCCTGACGTTTTCGCAAAGTATCGGAATCCGAGATTCTATTAATTCAGCTCTTGAATTATAATTTAAAGTCCTACAGTGAGGTTGACTAACGAAGGTTTGCTCAATTCTGTGAATCATCATGCGTCTCCATTTGGAGATTGCTGCACTCCATTGTCTGATATCTCGATTGCTCAGAACGATTGCCCTTCTCGACCACTATCGAACACAAACTGAAAGGCCATTAAAGGCTGCAAGTGCTGGAAATCCCACTTTAACTGTATTTGAAAAAGTAGAGCAGAAAGACGAAATTTGTTGTTCTGCTTGTGATTTTACACGCTCTGTCCTCTGTTCCATGCACGATTGCATAACGTGTTAATACGGACATGCATATGCTCGATAGAACCGCATGCTAGGTGCATGGCGGATTCAATACGATTGATAATTAAATCGTCCTTCAGGTTTACATGCCATGGAGTTACGGTTAAGGTTTCGAACATTACAATTCGTTTTGAATGCCGCAACGTTGTTTAACGAACATCCGAAATAAACTGAAAAGATTTTGTCAATTCTCTACCATTCATTCAATCAGTGTGTTTAGAAAATACAGATGCTCACTTGCTACCTGACTGGTTCAGTTCCGTTGGAGTTAAGTTCTCTCACAAATTCGAGGATAAAACCCAATAAACTTATTTCAATCAAGAAGAAAAATCACGTTTTACTTTTACTTCTTCGAGCAGATACATTTGGTTTGCGTAGCCTCTAATGGATGCTTGTTTCGATGGCTCTACAGCCCAAAAACAGCGAAGTGGTTGCTCTTTGTCTCGGTTTCTCAGGAAGCAACCACTCATCTTGCAGACATAGTATCAGTAACCCATATCTCCTGGTCGTGCTGCATTGTCGCACGCTCTGTCATTGATGTGCTAACGACACCGAAATAGTTGAAGGTAAGTTATGCTACCACTACATTTTCATCCCGCCTGTCTTTGTAGGATTTTAATTAAATTATTTAGTTGTTGGCATAGATACGATGGGTAAGCATAGTTGCCTTTGCGCAAACTGGCAATAGACTAGTTGAAATCTCACATAAATTAGCAGCAACATAACAGAGTGCATGAGATTTTTTTGAATTTAATGTGGCAAAGAGACTTCATGTGATATATGTAAAAGGATGTTGATATGCTTGATCTTCGTCGCTATTTATCTTTAATGTAGGATTGGGAAAATAACATTTTGATTGCCTCTTGGAATGGTAAGCCTCCAGACCTCCAAAGCCATTACTTAAGAGAATAGCGTGAGGGCCTGTAGCCGGACTTACGAAGAAGCTGTAATGTAATTGCCAATTTTCCGCTCCATATCAGCCTGCAATCAGGTATCTTGGGATGGGTGAGCCATGGTCGTAGCGTCATTTGGATAGAAAGAGGGAATCAAGCGTTTGATTACAGCAATTTGCGATATGATGACCTTGATCGTAGGGTCATACGACATAGATCAACCGATGAAATGTTGCTTGTTTATTAATTGGTTTCTTCGAAGAATCTATTGCACTCATGGCCTTAGAATTCACGAAGGGATTTCGCTCATAATAACTTATTAATAAATGCTTCCTTATTCCAGTCGAGGGCGTTAGGCTAGAAAAACCCAGGGGCAATCTTTTCTGGAGAGTTCGCCGATACAGGTTGTTTCGTCTTTGCGCTGTACAATAATTACTACTGCTAGAAAACTACTCATTACCATAATGTGTGGTGTGTAATTGAGCGTACCGAAGTCCCATACTTCCCACGGATGTATTGCAGCGGTAGAAGGGAAGGGTACTTCTTGTAATTAAAACGATGAAGAAGCCATAATCCTTATAAGAATCACGCTCTGAAACGCATCGGAGCATAGTACAATTGCCTTTAATCCGTTGATGAACAAAGAGGAGCTGCTGGATTATCCATAGAGAACAGGATGGAAAGGCTTTGGGGCAAACTGAGTGAGCTTTGCAGGCTCATTGGTATCTATCCTAGCTTCTCGAAAGCTCCATATCGGAAACGGTTGAAGTTATTCGCGGTAGACCTGTTCTGTGTGCTTCAGATTGCGGCGATCGCATGCGATCTACTGGACTCGTGAAGACATTGAACGATTCGGGAACGACATGTGCAGTTTATCTTCACTGATAGAGCTGTTGGTGAATCGTTGGTTTTGGCAATTTTACTTGTCGGTTGTCGGTTTGAGTTCATCGAGTAACACTGTATAGGGTACGAGCGACGACGGCATCGTGAACAGCAGTTTGTTCAGCAAGTCCTTTCACACCGTTGGATGGAATCGTTTATTGTGTATACAGCACGTATTCTAGGGACTTTGTTTTCCGTTTCTTTACTGGTTTATGTAAGTCTGTACGCCACAATGTTTGATTCGGTTCCAATAACTCCTCCTTGATCATTAATAGGGTCTGTTTTCCGATGGATTCATTCTGCACGCTGTAGCATGCTGGTATAGGTGAGGGGCGAGCAAGCCAGTCAATAGAGAGACAAGCAACAGAACGAACTCGTACGTGTTTACATGGCAAGATATCACACGCGATAAGTATCCTTTTAGTACGGACTGTAACGATCAATATAGCATTTCTAACCGAAACTAAAATGAAAATGCAGCTGACCAGCTTCCAGTACAGTAATTTCCATACCAATCGTCTTTCCTTGGCCAACAAATGAGAAATGACACAAAAGGGTGGGCGATAAATGGAAGGAAGGAAAGATGAACGACTGCAAATGCTGTACTTCCATCGTTCTGGGAAAACCATGGGATACCTTTAATATTCATCGGATGCAATTGTAGGCGAGCACCGGGTTTATAAGTTTTGTTCGTTGACTATTTCCATCTGGCAAGTGACGACAGGTGACAATTTGGTTTATTTACGATTCCGTCTACGCTTCCGATCTCGTTTTGCATTGGAATGGTGCCGAGAGTAGTTCGTTTACCGGTGGTCTCGGTATACAGGTAGTTGAGACAGAAGCAAAAACTTTTATGCAATCGGTTCCATGATATCATTGCGAAAGTGTATGCTGGATTGTAGACATGAAATAACCTTTGTTGACAGGCGTAGGCACCATCGCCGTGCATTTCATCATCACACGTGTCCTGACGTTTTCGCAAAGTATCGGAATCCGAGATTCTATTAATTCAGCTCTTGAATTATAATTTAAAGTCCTACAGTGAGGTTGACTAACGAAGGTTTGCTCAATTCTGTGAATCATCATGCGTCTCCATTTGGAGATTGCTGCACTCCATTGTCTGATATCTCGATTGCTCATAACGATTGCCCTTCTCGACCACTATCGAACACAAACTGAAAGGCCATTAAAGGCTGCAAGTCCTGGAAATCTCACTTTAATTGTATTTGTTAAAGTAGAGCAGGAAGACGAAATTTGTTGTTCTGCTTGTGATTTTACACGCTCTGTCCTCTGTTCCATGCACGATTGCATAACGTGTTAATACGGACATGCATATGCTCGATAGAACCACATGCTAGGTGCATGGCGAATTCAATACGATTGATAATTAAATCGTCCTTCAGGTTTTCATGCCATGGAGTTTCGGTTAAGGTTTCGAACATTACAATTCGTTTTGAATGCCGTAACGTTGTTTAACGAACGCAAAATTCCCGCACATGCCTGGATAGATTTAAAGAAGTTATAAACTAAGAGATGAGGACAACAGGTGTTGTCGTAACATATACTTTAGACAATACAGATAAGTTTTTATCTGTATTGTCATTTATTTATTGCCACAACATTTATTTCTACAAAGAATATAAATTTGTTTCTTTATTGCACTATTCATTGCACGGAGATGCAAAACAAGATCTTATGTTAATAACAATTTACCAACGCCGATGAAGAGCTGACCATTGATTCGATGATGCAGCTGCTTGGCATTTATGATGCAAGAGCAAAGTGCAAGAGATAACGTGCATTTGTTTTGCACAACATTCAACGGATTAAAAATAATAATAAGGGATTCGGACAAATTGCTACTTTATTTTTCTGCATCAGTGTAGTGATAATTATTATTTTATTACAAGAAGTTTTATTACGAGAACTATTATCCTTCATCCTTTTCTTATTTGGATTGGTGACTAGTCTTATCTTCCTTGCAAACAAAATGTTTAAGTTTTTGCCTCAGCAAAACCAAGGATCCGCGCTCGATATTGGCTGACAACCTTGAACGTTTGTACGAAATCAATAATAATCAGCGGTGCAACAATTCGGTGCACAATTGAAAAAAAGCACGGTAGCACGAAGCATCGCCATGTGTTTGTATTGTAATGGAAGAACCATACCTTCTAGATGCCTTCTAGTATATTGTACGCGTCGTCGTAGGTACATCAGATTAGATGCGTGGTCTGTTCCTTCTAGTAGTGGTGGTGATGGTGGTGATGATGATGGAGTTCCAGTTCGTTAAGGTTACATCCAATTTGCTTTCGTTTCGATCTGGATGATCGATTCTTTGCCGTCGATCAAATACCGAATGTCACTCATACAAGTCTTAGACACTGTAATCTGCTGATACTTTTTCCCTTCCCAACTTAACTAGCCGATGTCTTCTACTGTATGATCATAATTGCCAAATAATTTTTCAGGTTAAATTGAACACTGGCCGATTAAAGGCCGACACTGTATTGCAGCACAATCAATCAGGTTGTAACGTACAAGAGCAACGGTGAATGCAAGGATATCGCTACCATAAGACGCGTTTTGAGTGGCAATTATTTAATGCCCTGTGACACACGGGCTGTAGGGTATGCCTTAGTTTGTTTGGCCGTTCGTCTTGCTTTAATTTATACACATCAAACCATAGGGGCACCATGTGAAACAACTAGATCACTCACGCACGCGGTTCTCTGATCGACTGAGACCTCGGTATCACAATGCCTTTGTCAAAACATGGCGCTTGCCGCTTGTTTGCCGGGGCCATCCCGTTAAAACACATACACACCTTCAAATAGAACGCACAAGCAACCAGCGGTTTGGTGGCCCAACAGAGTAGCACGCGTACACTTGCACTGATTTCGACACCTTCGGTTGTTCTTTGATACGTTATTTTCAACGAGGAATGCACACTAGTCGTTTAGAATTGAAAAACACAAAATGTGTACATCAGAGGAGCGCTCAGTTTCGAACAAATCACAGATAACGAGCACTGCAAGCGCGGCACGGTTAACAAAAACGCCCGAAAATGCAAATCATCGCACAACATCTAAATTCCACTCGTTTCTATCTATTTACTTATGCAAAAACACCAGAACTACTGTGGTTGTAGGAGAAAGTCCACGTGTGTCCAGCAGACTAACGATCGTTCTCACCATCTAGTAGAATTGTTCGCTTCTACCCATCTGGCTATCGGTCGTTCCGTTGGTTGAAAAACGCTTCGATACTAATAACAAACACAAACAAACACAACCAAGCGGACGTCGAATGAATCTGAAAAACGTTGTCAAATAGTCACATACTTTGAAACCGTGTCCACTTGGCCAAAGTGAAGCAAAGCTAAATCAAACTGGAATTACGAGCGTACGTTTGATTTTAAATCAATGGAAATGATGGTACCGACACACGTGTTCGCTTGGCCTAGGGCTTATTTATCAATCAACACCGAACCCGCTAGACCACATCAGACTGAATGTCGGTACGCTAGAGGTGGTAATTGCATTCTAATGAGATGGCGCTTCAAAGCACGACTGATCCGAGCCGGTCTGTCAGCAAGAGATCATTTACTTTCACTTTACCGGGTGCGGAAGATGGAATTTGTCACCCAAAACCAGGTAAGGCTCACTCGAACGATTTCACTCTTCACTGTTTTACCGGTCGATAATGTTGATACCTGCTGTCTGCATGTTGCTGGCACGAGCGTGCACTGTTGACTGAATGCAACAGGATACGAGAAGCATGCTCTCGGGTATCGACGATAGTCCGATTCAGCAACTCTTCAGTTTCAGGTACCGTCAGTTACGGCGAACTTCCTACCGGTCTCGATATGCTCGGTATGATGCAGCACACTAACCTAGCGACCCACAAACAAGCAACAAATGCGCCGAAATGCGGAAGTGCTGGAAACCGAGATGCATCGTTGCATCCTTCGTGAGCACGATTGATGTTCCTCGATTTGCATGCTTGCTTCCTGGGAGCGTTTTCTCAATGGCATCTGATGGTTACCGAGCCGAAGCATGAATGGGAGTAGTATTTTCGGTTTCGGTGTTGAGTTAGGTCAAGGTAATATTGGTATAGTCACGTACCATGGCCGTGCGCTAGTTCATATCCTTCATTGCCAACCAAGGTGAGCTCAAGATGAGCTCTCAATTTATGTAGAACAAAATTTCATCTGTTAGTAATTTATTGTTTCTGCTTCAAAGAGCAAACGAGGTACTAGCAAAGTGTGCATCTCGCAAGATTCATTTCTTGTAAGTACGCAGCCAATTGGTTGGACTGGCTGCGATCGCGTTCTACAGGGTGACATCGGATCGGTTCTAACGGATTGATTGAAGGAGAGGCGAATTTCCTGCTTCAATAACTACCACATGGTTGATGGGTGGCTAGTTTGACATGATAACGAAGGTTACTAAATTGGGAAACTGGTCGTACCGCTTCAAAGCAGTAATTTTTCGTGAGTTATTTGATGGTTTACGATGGTGGTGATTGTGCTGTATATTGATAATAATTAATAGACCGAAGCGTTGCGATACCAGTTAGTGCGGTAAATATCCGAAATTGTTTAACAAAGCTCTTTCGAGCGCAGCTAAAACGGTGGAAACTCCAGAAATGCCAGGAGTGCAATTTTCTCAATGGATCTGCAACAATGGAGGATTGCATTGTTCGAAAAAATTGTAAGTAAAGTTAGCCAAACGTTACGTTGACACAGTATCCCTTACATAAACTCGTGAATCTCTGGGAATTGTGGGCTATCAAACGAATGGGCGAACGAATCAAACGTTTGATTGTAGCAATTTGTGATGTCCTTGTGTCCTTGTTTGTAGGGAAATATGACATAGAACGATCAATAGAATGGCACTTGCGAAACGGTCGGTTTCTTCACAGAGGCCAATTATCCAATTCTAAAACGCTACGAGCTACGGATATTCTCACAGGTATAGAGTTTGTAACAACTTATTCATAAATGCTTCCTTGTTTCTTTTGGAAGACTTATGCTGGGAAGAATCAGAGGTAGGAATGTTTTCTAGAGAGCTCGCAGATGTCTCGCGAGGTAAAATAATTACCGCGTTGCAAACCTGCTCGTTACCATAACATGTGGTGTGTAATTGAGCGTACCGAAGTCCCATACTTCCCGTGGATGTACAGCACACATGACGGGGAGGGTACTTCTTGTAATTAAAACGACGAAGGAGCAATAATCCTTATAAAAATCACGCTCTGGAATGTACCGGAGCATAGTACCATTGCTTTTAATCCGTTGAAGGACATAGAAGAGCTGCTGGAACGTCCACAGCAAGCAGGATGGAAAAACTGTGGCGCAAATTGAGTGAATTATGGCCTAGAAACCTTCGCGAAGAACCGTACATTCAGCACCAATTCAATAATTTACGGTAAGCCCATTGGTATGACCATCATTTGATCGGACAGCAATAAGTCTCTCTCTTGCTTTTTATCTGATCGATTGCAGTCTTCTTGGTATCTATCCTGGCTTCTCAAAGGCTCCATACTGGCGACGACTGGGATTATACGCGATGGAGTTGTTCTGTGTACTTCAGACAGTGGCGATCGCATGCGATCTAGTGGACTCGCGTGAAGACATTGAACGATTCGGTGACGATCTTTGTGTCCTTATGTCACTCAAAATGGTTCTGGTAAAGCGTTGGTTCTGTCGGTTTTATCTCGACGATTTGCTTGAGTTCGTCAAACAACTTCGTGAGCTCTATAGGCATCGTGAGCAGCAGTACATGCAGCAGGTCCTTTCACATCATCGACTAGAATGGTTGATTGTGCATCTAACATACATTTTAGGTTCTGTGCTTACCGTTTCTCTGGTTCTTTATGTAAGCATAAATTTCTTAGTGTTCGCTTCGGTACTGAAAACCATGCTTATCATTGATAGGGTCTGTTTTCCGATGGATTCATTCTTCGCGCCAAATATCCTTTTAGCAACGACACGATTATAGGCTACGGCGTAATATTCGTCAGTCAGATGGTGCTCGCTTGTCATTCCATCATGTCGGTTACTTTAACGGAGCTCTTCATATGTCAGCTCGTAAGCCAGTTGTCGCTATATTTTCAGCTGCTGGGCATGGAATTCGCTACAATCGGAACGGAGCGGTCGGCACACGGCCGATCCCTGTGCCGAGATGAAACAGTAGTTGCACGCATAAGGCAGCTAATTTTACGGCACCAGTATCTTCTGGAGTAAGTCATTCAGCCATTCTGTTAGTTATCTTCGACTATCCTGAGATACTTTTCTTTCTTCCGTTAATAGGTTGGGTAACCAAGTGACAGAGGTCCTCGAACCCAACTTAATGGGACAGTTTATAGCCAGCATTATTCTGATCTGTACGAGCGCATTCGAGGTACTGTTTGCCAAAGGCAATTTAATCCTAATCTTTCGTTGCGCAACGTTCGTGCTGTGTGTATTGTACCAGATTTTGACATGGTGTTTCTTGGGTGACCTCGTCGCTCAAAAGGTATTGAACTAAAAACGGGAGATTGCTCGAGAGCCCGCGAGTTTCACTCTAATGATTGATATTTCAATCTCTATCACCTTATTACTCAGTCCCTAAGCATTTCCGATGGAATTGCGAGCTGTAACTGGATTGTGCTCGATAGCAGACAGAAGAAGGATCTCTCTTTGATAATGATGCGAGCTCAGAAGCCCTACACCATCAACGTGTATCGGATGTTTCCCTTGACTTATGAAACGTTCCTGGCGGTATGTCGCAAGCCTAACGTCTCGTTGTGAAGCTAATCACTAAAAATATTTCCTTTCATTTAGATTCTGGGCCGCGCTTACTCGGCGTTTACCGTCATGACGGAAATGATTGAGTGATGCTTTTAACATTGACCATGCAAAGGAATTATAGATGAAAGTTACAATTCACTACACATTCCAGAGAGCCTCCTGGAGGATAATTGCAATGCACCGAAGCCTGATGATCACTCACTTGACAGCCTTTCAATCAGTTGAATCCCTATTGAACCCTAATAACAAGTTAAACGCATTTTTTTTGTCAAACACCAAGGAGCAATAAGTGTGAATGCCTTTGCCGTTTCATAGAAACGCTGGAATCCTTTGAAGCAGTGAATGTGATTGCTGACGGAATACGTCAGAGACTGTTGCGGTATGTATTTCAAACACACATCAGTGCACATTATTTAAAACCATGCACAACGTACAATGAGATGCCATAGCGTCTAAGCGCATGTACGAAATATATTTGATTCAACTGACACAGCGTTTTGAGTTCATATATGTGGAAATATGTTGGGGAAAATACACCTTTCAAGCTATTAATTAATCAATACGTTATAGTTTGTATCTCGCCGTGGCAGCGATCCGTATAGCATTTCGCACCGAAAACAGATGTTTACTTGCAAAATTTTATTAAAACCCCCTTGAAAAAATTCTCGGTGAATGTGTGCGACTGATTCTGCTTTAAAGTAGTAGATCGAAGCCTGGATGCTACTGGGATTATAAGTTATGTACGATTCACAGCAACGCGAATTGTGCGATGCATGAAAGTAGCTTGCCAACCAATCGTCACTCGTCGGTTAGAATAGCGTACAGCACGATATCATAACCACCGCCGATAAGCACGTGTTGAACGTGATTCATCGTTATTTTACACAGCATCTGTCCAACGGGCACAGTAGGAAGGGAATGCATTTCACTTGATATTTCATGGTATCGCACGCCCCAACACGGAAGTCCCCATAGGCAGTAGAATGAACGAATGAAACCGAACGAATAATTGCATCGTATCGTTTGGTTCGGTGACGATCCGGATGCAATGACATCGGCATCGGCCAAGCGGAAGCTAAATAGAAACAAATCAGAGAACGATCTAGCTAGCAACTGCATTTAAACGCTTTTTGACTGCAATTTAATGCAAGTGATCCGGTGAGCAGCTAGCAAAACCGGTTTCACTCACTGTGTCAGTAGAACTTGTTTACGTTTCGCAAACGACCTTTCCTCTTAACTTTACAGGCGTGTAAGTCGCGTCACCGGTGTCTACCAGGGGGTAGTGGTGCACGCGACATTGACGAGGATGTAAGCCCTTGAACTTGAACCGAGACGCGCAACAGGTTTGTTGTTCCTGAGATTGTTAACAAAAGTTTTTGTTAGCGATTAAACAAATTTTACTTTTAGTTTTGCTTTCTGTAGTGCTTAATGCGATAGCGTATAACATTAAAAAAGTCAGTAATGTTTCACTTAAAAAGCATCATTAACGCATGCTAATGCATGTAAATTTCGTATCGTAAACCGGTTGAGATGAGCCTAACGTGATTTGTTGCTTTACTATTCTAACGCAATTGCACGATTCTTGAAACCTTACTTCCTGCTTGCAAATCCTAGCTGTTAACAGGTCAGAAGGTACAAACCATCGTTCTACAGTGAATACGAGGCATTGAGGAAAGACAACAACCGAGGTAATGTCGTGACAACCCAGTTCATGGTTGAATCTCGCTTACCATGACTGCCCCCATGGGTTCTCGCGATTCTTTCGTTCTGGGAGCACAGTTCTCGATTCACACGATAGTAAATCAGACGCGTGTTGGACTCTGGCCGCAGCGCATCGACGCAAAAGCGTTACTCAGCATCGAACCCAGTTATCGGTCACTAACACAGTTCACGGGTAGTAGAGCAGTAATCTATTTTTGCATGTAACCGCTAGTGACAGTGATCCGTCGCAATAGACTAGTACTTTGAAGATAGTGCCTTGTCTTTTCGCATAAGCGATGGACTCGATTCAACTTACCCCGGAAGAGCTTGGTGAGTATGAAAAGCATTATGTCAGCGCAGTCCAACGTCCGACCAGAACAATCATAGTGAAAAGTGTACACAAAGGCTCTCCTCATCTGCTTCGGGAAATTCGTTCATCAAACGCGATTCTGCGCACTGCGAATCCGTCGGAGAGAATGCCGGTAAAGAGAACAGCCCGAGATGGTACTGCCAAATTTCATCGGATTTGCTCGGCATCCGATACGATAACCGTGAGGATCTCGAGGCGTTCATGCACCTGTGGGTGATATTTACGTTTATGCTGGGTGTGCACGATCACCGCAAAATGAGCCTGTTTCGGCTGGAGGTTATGGACCAGATTTGTTAGACGGTGATACGGTACGTGCTGTTTAAACAAAAGATATTAGAACAGATCTGCCAGATGACGATACGGTACGTGTTTGTTCCATTGCTAAAAATTCGAGACGATACTGGTTAAAAAAATAATAATGGTTAAACATGGTTGTAAGATTCAAGTCCAAGGTGAAATCTCAAGTGAAAGGAAGCAGTCGGAAAAATATGAGGGAATATAATAACAATCCGGTTCACGGTTGAATCTTGCTTGCAATGACTCCGGCCATCGGCACAAGCTTCCCCATGCGTTCTCGCGAATCTTTCGTTCCGGCATAAAAGTTCTCGATTGCCAGAACAGAGAATCAGACGCGTGTTGGACTCTGGCCGCAGCGCATCGACGCAAAGGCGTTACTCAGCATCGAAGACAGTTATCGGTTACTAACACAGTTCACTGGTAGTAGAGCAGTCATCCATTTTTGATTGTAACCGCTAGTGAGAGTGATCCGTCGCAAAAGATTAGTACCTTGAAGATAGTGCCTTGTCTTTTCGCATAAGCAATGGAGTCTATTCAGCTGACCCCCGAAGAGCTTGGTGAGTACGCTTGGTGATGAATGTTATTTGAGCGCAGTCCAGCAGACCAACGTCCGACTAGAACAATGATAGTGAAAAGTGCACACAATGTGCCTTCTCATCTCCTTCGGGAAATTCGTTCTATAATAGCGATTCTGCGCACTGCGGTTCCGTCGGAGAGCGATGAACCTCGTTAAGAAACCCAGTGCCGACAAAGGGAGCAGGTTTTCTCTCACAAAAAGAGATTGGCATTGAAATAAGTTTCGTCAACCCAAACGTGATGCACCACAACAAACGTGCCAATTATGTCGCGTGCAGAATCGAACCAGAGTTGTACCTGCCGATCTCACATGCTGGTTGGCGATCATGCTTGCAGTTTAAAACGCAGCGCAAATGAAACGAACAAACACTGGAAGTGTTTGCTTTAGTCAGAGAGAACAAATAAAAACTGGTGCAATAGAATCGTGAATGCATCTCTAGAACGCGATCCGCGTGACTGATCGGGGACCCTATTATATCTTTTTCACCCGACATGGTTCGCTGGTTTCAAATCTGGCTGCCGTCAGCATTTTAATTGCTTCAAACGGAGTTAATGTGGGGCGTCGTTTTCGGTGTTCTGCTCTGCGGGCTGATGAAATTCCTTTTTTTTTCAAATACTCTTGGGCAATTTCGCGTATTATTTGTATAAGGTTGAACATGACCTTGGACCATCCCGTGATGATCGTTGGTTCAGGTGAAGCAATCTCGTTTCCACTCACCGATTAGTTCCGGTACGTCATTGGAGATTGGAGAGGCTAAGCTTTTCCCATTCTCATCCAGTTCTCGCACTATGGTTGTATCGTTATAATCTTACGGCTCCATCTTTAATCGAGTTCGATCTCAATAGCTGAGCCGCTCGTACCCCGTCATGCTGCTCCTAAACGAGCTACGCGCCAACACTCGAGACGAACAATGCCCTCTACGCAATCGGTTACTCGCTCGAAAAGGCAGATTCATTGCTTGCTCGGATCGCAATCCTGTTGAGCATCATCGTTACTCATTACGGCCGCTGGCTTATGTAAGGTGCTTGATCGTGGCTGCTTAAAAATCGCCATCCCGGAATGACGAACGATAAATGATCCCAAGTTTCACTCCCATGCCATGTGGTAGCAACACGCAAAGTCCAATGTTGTGGGATACATTGTCTGGAGGCACAGGCTCCCCCTTGGGCGAATTGACAGCTTCAGTGTGTTGAATAAGTACCATGACGAAGGGCTATAGCTCATCGCGACGCGTACTGTTGCCAGGTACTCGTCCGATCATGGTACGTTCGTTCAAGCGGAGGGAATAGAATTTTCAAAGGTTCTTAATCAGAATTCATTAGATTTCTCTTGTTACAAAGTCGCCAATATGTTCTAACATGTGTGTTTCCCTCTTTTTTCCTCTTTTAGAAGCGAAAGAGTACTGGATAACCCTGTTCAAAGCTCTCGACACGCCAAGCGATGAGGGCACGGCAGCGGATCTTGAAACTGAATTGCCATCCTGGTACGATGAAGCAAAGTTTAAGCGTGGCCAGAGATTCTACAAGGACAACCGCTTTGGCATCCTACAGGCAACGTTCTGCAGCCTGCTGGTACTGCTGTCCGATCCGAAGGGTTTGCGCATACTTGAGCACACCGGCAAATCGAACACGATGGAGACAGCCCGTAAGCGCTACGTGTCTACCTTGAAACACATGAGTGATTGGTACGAGTGTGACCTGCAACCAGGATCAAGGTAATTCTACAGGACTTCCTCACTCGATCGACGATAATCATTAATTTTTCGTCATTTTATACGTTAATATTTTGCAGATCATGGAAATCGTTACAACAAGTACGTCGAATGCATCTCGGTGCATCGCGCAGTGCTACCAAACGGCAGCTCGGGTTCATTAGTCAGCCCGAGATGGCACTGACAACGTTCGGCTTCATGGGCTTTCCACTGGTGCGCCCGCACTTGCTCGGCATCCGCTACGATAACCGTGAGGATGTGGAGGCATTCGTACATCTGTGGGCCGTGATTGGATTTATGCTGGGTGTGCACGATCACTGCAACATGTGCCTGTTTCGATTGGAGGTAGTCGACCAGATTTGTCGGATGGCGATACGGTACGTGTTTATGCCATCGCTGCAACTGGAGACTACACTGTTTAAACAAATGATGGGTGCAATAACCGATGCCTACGCTGGCTACATGCCGTTCATGTCTTACGAGAGCGTCCTGTTTCTGACACGGCGCTTGGTCGGTATACCTGGCTATCAATACGCGCTCGATCTGAAAAAGGAAATCATCTGTCGGCCAATACTTACGAAGGCGGAAATAGAAAGCATTGTCGAGCATATGGCACCGAAGGACTGCTATAGACCCGTTATGGCGATGTATCGCGCAATTTTTTGTGAACAGATTCGTCTCTTCAGGGTCAAAGAAGTGTCAAACGAGCGGAAGGAAATGAACGGAAACTACATGTTGCCGGTCGAGGATGTATGCGGTACCTACACCAAGCTTAAAAATAACGAAGATGAATGCAATGGAAGCTTGAAAGAATGCGAAGAGGATATAAGACAGCTACTTGGCTTAAAGCACAATCAGGAGTTGATTGTGACGCACATAGACAACAAAGACGAGTGGAGCACGTATCTGAACGATAGCCAACTGAAACAGTTGTCGCTAGGTGGACAGAGCAACGTGAAGTTTACCGTCCAAACACTTAACATGTGCTATAACACCATTGGCCGGTATGTGAACGAAGCCACTCTGTCCTTCATTCTCTATCGTATAAATAAGTTGTACCCGTAGAGAGCAAAGATCGAAAGAAAATTTCTATTTGTGATATAGATTTCCTCGTTTAACGAAAAGCAATAATCCTGCGTGAACAGCACAGCGACAACGGTTACAAGAAGAGCTTACCTTACTAGCAAAAAAACTTAATGATTAGATTTTGCACTTAAAGGGAAGACTAGTGTGAGGTGTGAAGTAGGGCGCAACGAATTTGTTAAGAGTAAATGAACACGTTTTATAGATTGTTTTAAAGATTATAAATATAGGTGGATCAACACCCGAGAAGGAAAATATCGGATGTCAATTTAATTTACCAAAACCATTGAATATCACAATTCGGGTCAGAAGTTTCCCTTATCACTTTGAACTAGTCTCGCATAAAGATCGCCAAAAGTTCGTTCGCTCCACACATGGATCTGAGACCATCGTCGGATGCAAGTTAATCTCCAGGCAATTGAGTCGGAACTCGGTTGCTTCACGATCAATTTTTGGTACAGGCTCCCATCGGACGTCAACAATATCGCGTGATTCCACAGATGGATCGCCGTGCTTAGCGAAGCTAGTCCACAATGCGATGATGTTTTCGCGAACGCGATTCTCCTCACTGGATGGTGGGAGTTTGGGAAGAGCCCGTGGACTATTAAAGAAAAATTAGAAAGATAGTTTAGCAAGCAATTTGCAAGTAATAGTACTGTAAATTTACCAGAACATGTACATCAACTCGTCACCATGACAGGCACCGGGCGTGCTTGCATTCAGGAACAATCGTTTGAGTAAACTGAACCGTCCGTCGTAGGTGAAACGATAGTGATAGTGGCGCAAATGGGGTTGATATCGTGCCACCCATTCAGCGTTGAGCCAGGAATCAGTCATGAAAATCATATCCGAGAGAAGATGTTTCAGCTGCTCTCGGTCCCAACGATCGACCGGTTGATCACCAAAGTAGAATCGCTTGATCCGTTCACTGATTCGCGAAATTTCATCCTTTGGAAGAGCACGAAACATCTTCGATGCCAAACGGTATGGAAGTTGAGCGATTCCATCCAACTGGTTCCGGATGATGAAGAGTCCAAGAATACCCTCACCATCGTTGCATCCTTCCAACAGCGGTATCTGCAGCGTGTCGTACGTTTTCAAAATCTGTTCGGGTTCCTGTGTGATGATGCTGTCATTGGTGAGCGTTTGTTCCACCACCGGAAGGAATACAAACACGAGATCGCTGTTTTTTGCTGCCACACCGAGAGCCTTTCGTTGATGTTTGACGAGTTGTTCAGCGGGAACCTTAAGCAACGTTTCTGTAGTACCATCGATATTAGTTAATTAGAACAGATCACACCTTTGATCTCGCAAGCAATAGCATACCGAGTGCTCCCTTCTGGCTCGATCCTTTGTAGCCAAAGTAGCGCGCCAAATTGAAAGCCATCTTAACACCATCCGTCTGCATAAAAGAGCTGGAACAAGCGACACCACTCTGGCAGATGACGCGATGGAAATACTTGCTGCAAATCAGACAAAAACGAAACGATCATCGTACAAACAGCTGACCAGTTGCATTCGAGAAAACATTCACGCACAGGTGTCCCAAGACAGGTCGCAAGAAACATACCGTGAGTTTGGTGAAAGCATGTGTAGGTATGAAGAAAAACTGCCGGCGCTTTCTCCGAAGAGCGTTACACACTGCGGATCACCCCCGAACTGGGCAATGTTTTCATTGACCCAACGTAGCGCCATCAACTGCCAGCGAGCAAGTGGAATAAGATGGATTGGATGGCACATCTTTGACGAGTTATCATACCTGATCCTTTAGCCCAGCATTGCCTTCGATGCCTGCTTCCGGTAGATAAAGGAAGCCAAGCGGTCCTAACCGGTAGTAAACCGTCACGACGATTACGTCTTTTTGCAGAAAAGAATCGGGCGCATAAAAAAAGCTGCTGCCCGTTCCGCATGCGAACCCTCCGCCATGCTGGAACACCATCACAGGTAATCTGGAGCCATTAGGTTTCACTGGAAGCTGCTGCACTGGGGTGTACACGTTCAGATAGAGAGCACTTTCAGAACCAAACACAAACCCGGAGAAGAAATCTAGTTGCACATAGTCAGCACGTTCCACGCAGCAGTCGACGATCGGGACACGAAAGCGGTCGAGCGGAACTGGAGCACGAAAGCGCAGCTCGCCAACGGGTGCCTTGGCGTACGGAATGCCTTTGAAGTAGTGATATGGTTTGCCATTCGGCAGAGTTGAGCTTATCCCGCGTACCTTCCCCTGGCTAACGGTCACCAGGGGTCGTTCCCGAGGGGGCCAGTACCGCAGCAAACGGTGCTGAACGAGAAAAATGATCGTAGCGACCACTAGACGAGAAAGAGCGACCAGATACTGGCACACGTTTATCCACTTGCCCATCGCACCAACGACTAACAAGAGACAACGCCTCGCTGGATACAGCGATCGCGGCTATGCTGCGTGCGTTCATTGTTTGTGTGTTGGCGACCACTTTCTTGCTGGAAAGTAGCCAACGTGGTGGTTGTGATCATCTCGATCAAGTTGACCTTGACCGATTGATTATGCAGCATACACAACACGCACACAGCGCCGAGATGCACATACGTCGGGCGTTCGGTTCCGTTAGATAAACTTCAGCTCATCTAGTAGCCATTCGCTCCATGGCGCTAATAGGAAAGTGGCTTGTGCTAGCAACCATTGTGGCATTAATACATGGAACATACTTGTGATACAGAAACTGATCGTTTTGTTTATTTTCGAAGATGCGAAACTATACGGTGCAGCTTGAGACACTATTAAGTTTCGATCCGTTCAATCTAACCGGTTCGTATGCTACCTGATGCTCAACACGACGGTTGCATAATGAATGCGACGCTTTGCTGGTGTAAACTGGTTTTTCTTAGTAAGACTGGTGTCTGCGGCATATTGAGATTGATATCCATTATTGAGTTAAACGCTATTCAATGTAATACATATATTCGTCTTCTCATAATTTTCTCGGAAGATGATTAATCTAATGTTAAATGAGCGTCATTAATGAAGGTACCAATAAATTATGCAAAGGCGCAAAGCGAAAACAGTAGTTTGTCAGGTTTCCTCCAATAATGGAGATTATTTGGTAGCGAAATTCACAGTCTGGTGTAATGTTTGTGCTTTTAAACATTGGTTTATCTAACACCTTCGGGAGCTAACACCTCTCTATGGGAACATCGGTTGGCATCGTGTGACATTTCGGCAGCGTTAGTTCCTCAGAGATAATCGGAAATGAATTGCTTCAGTAGCTTATTCGATCACCTGTTTGATTGATTCCCATAATTACACTGCTGACCAAATGTTCCAAATAAAACGCAAATACTTGGTACTTAGACTAATGGAATTGGTCGTTTAATGAAAATGGAAATAAAATAGGGCGAGCAGATTGTATTAATGATTGTAAATATAAGTGGGTAAACATCCGATAAGGAAAACACTGGATCAAATTAATTTATCAAACCAGTGAATGAATAGCCACCGACATCTTTTGTAGTTTCACAAATCAGCCCAAGGTCATATGACAATTCGGGTCAGAAGTATTCCTCAAAACTAGTCTCGTATAAAGATCGCCAAAAGTTCATTCGTTCCACACATGGATCCGAGACCATCGTCGGATGCACGTTAATCTCCAGGCAATTGAGTCGGAACTCGGTTGCTTCACGATCAATTTTTGGTACAGGCTCCCATCGGACGTCAACAATATCGCGTGCTTCCACGGATGGATCGCCGTGCTTAGCGAAGCTGGTCCACAATGCGATGATGTTTTCGCGAACGCGATGCTCCTCACTGGATGGTGGAAGTTTGGGAAGAGCCCGCGGACTATTAAAAAAAATTAGAAAGATAGTTTAGCAAGCAATTTGCAATTAATAGTACTGTAAATTTACCAGAACATGTACATCAACTCGTCACCATGACAGGCACCGGGCGTGCTTGAATTGCGGTAAAACCGCTTGAGAATACTGAATCGTCCGTCGTACGTGAAACGATAGTGATAGTGGCGCAAATGGGGTTGATATCGTGCCACCCATTCAGCGTTGAGCCAGGAATCAGTCATGAAAATCATATCCGAGAGAAGATGTTTTAGCTGCTCTCGGTCCCAACGATCGGCCGGTTGATCACCAAAGTAGAATCGCTTGATCCGTTCACTGATTCGCGAAATTTCATCCTTTGGGAGAGCACGAAACATCTTCGATGCCAAACGGTTTGGAAGTTGAGCGATCCCGTCCAACTGGTTCCGGATGATGAAGAGTCCAAGAATACCCTCACCATCGTTGCATCCTTCCAACAGCGGTATCTGCAGCGTGTCGTACGTTTTCAAAATCTGTTCCGGTTCCTGTGTGATGATGCTGTCATTGGTGAGCGTTTGTTCCACCACCGGAAGGAATACAAACACCAGATCGTTGTGCTTTGCTGCTGGATCGAGGGCCTTTCGTTGATGTTTAGCGAGTTGCACGGCGGGAACCTTGAGCAGTGTGTCTGCAGTAGATTGATATTAGGTAATTAGAACAGATCACACCTTTGATCTCGCAAGCAATACCGAGTGCTCCCTTCTGGCTCGATCCTTTGTAGCCAAAGTAGCGCGCCAAATTGAAAGCCATCTTAACACCATCCGTCTGCATAAAAGAGCTGGAACAGGCGACACCACTTTGGCAGATGACACGATGGAAATACTTGCTGCAAACCAGACAAAAACGAAACGATAATCGTACAAACAGCTGACCAGTTGCATTCGAGAAAGCATGCGCTATCATTCACGCACAGGTGTGCCAAGACAGGTCGCAAGAAACATACCGTGAGTTTGGTGAAAGCATGTGTAGGTATGAGGAAAAACTGCCGGCGCTTTCTCCGAAGAGCGTTACACACTGCGGATCACCCCCGAACTGGGCAATGTTTTCATTGACCCAACGTAGCGCCATCAACTGCCAGAGAGCAAGTGGAATAAGATGGATTGGATGGCACATCTTTGACGAGCGATCATACCTGATCCTTTAGTCCAGCATTGCCTTCGATGCCTGCTTCCGGTAGATAAAGGAAGCCAAGCGGTCCTAACCGGTAGTAAACCGTCACGACGATTACGTCTTTTTGCAGAAAAGAATCGGGCGCATAAAAAAAGCTGCTGCCCGTTCCGCATGCGAACCCTCCGCCATGCAGGAACACCATCACAGGTAATCCGGAGCCATTAGGTCTCACTGGAAGCTGCTGCACTGGGGTGTACACGTTCAGATAGAGAGCACTTTCAGAACCAAACACAAACCCGGAGAAGAAATCTAGTTGCACATAGTCAGCACGCTCCACGCAGCAGTCGACGATCGGGACACGAAAGCGGTCGAGCGGAATTGGAGCACGAAAGCGCAGCTCGCCAACGGGTGCCTTGGCGTACGGAATGCCTTTGAAGTAGTGATATGGTTTGCCATTCGGCAGAGTTGAGCTTATACCGCGTACCTTCCCCTGGCGAACGGTCACCAGGGGTCGTTCACGAGGGGGCCAGAACCGCAGCAAACGGTGCTGAACGAAGAAGATGATCGTAGCGACCACTAGACGCGAAAGAACGACCAGATACTGCCACACGTTTAGCCCCTTATCCATCGCGCCACTGACTAACAGCGAACAAACGCCTCGCTGGAGACATTGGCTGTGTCGCATGCGATCATTTTTGGGGGTTTCGTTCGCAGCGATCGCTTTCTGTCTCGAAAGTAGCCAACGTGATGGTTGTGGGTATCACAACCAAGCTGACCTTTACCGATTGATTATGCAGCACACACAAAACGCACACTAGGGTAGTCCCGTTCGAAAATTTAAGCTCATCTAGTAGCCGTGCTCTCGTTGGATGTCTTTGTTGAATTAATGCAGTGATCGTTTGTGTGTTACAGAAGAACACTGCTTTTTGACAATTAAATGTCCATAACTGTGCGGTGAGGTTTGCTTCACTATTTAGCATCGAGCAATTTAATCCAACCGGTTAGATACTTATGTCTGCTAGGCCATGATGCTCAGCGCGACGGTTACATAATGAATGTAGCGCTTTTCAAATGTTAACTGGTTTTCTATTCAACAGAGACAGCTGCTAGGTGGATTTCTTCCTTCGCGATGAGTATTAGACGCAGATTAAGCAGCAGTATGAGATTGATATGCATCAATTCATTAACAAAATGAACGAAATTCAAAATATACTCTTTGAAGGCTCCATTATTCTCGATAGACTGTTAATCTAATGTTAAATGAGCGTCATTAATGAAGGTACCAATAGATTAAGCAAAGGCGCAAAGCGAAAACAGTAGTTTGTCGTGTTTCCTCAAAGAAAGATGTTTATTTGGTAGCCAAATTCACAGTCTGGTGTAATGTTGATGTTTTAACAACATTGGTGCAACATTTGTTTATTCAACAACACCTGTGGTAAGTAACAGCTTTCCATGGGACCACGGGACATTTCGGCACCGTTAGTTCCTCAAAGGTAGTCGGAACGGTATTGCTTCAGTAGCCGACGCCACAGTCTTATCCGATCACCTCCCGGATTGATTACCATTCGGGGCGCTGCGTTGATCTCGAGGCAGTCGAGGTCGAAATCGGTTGCATCACGTGCGATCTTACGTACCGGGGTCCACTTCTCTGGTACCAGATCAGTGGGCACATCAACGGATGGGTTACCATGTTTGGCGAAACTTGTCCACAGTGCTATTAGTATTTGTCGAACGCGTACCTCATCGCTATCATCGGATACCTTCGGCAGAAAGCAGGGACTGAAAGGAACGTATCGATAGATTTACCAATTGAACGCTGTTATCCACTATCAGCTTATCGGAACTTACTTGAACATGTAGAACAAGTCGTCACCGTGGCACGCACCCGCAACGTTCGACTGTTGGAAGAGCCGCTTAAGCATACTGAACCTTCCATCGAAGGTGAAGCGGTAGTGATAGTGGGGTGCATTTGGTTGATATTTGGCTATCCATTCGGCGCTCGTTACCGAATTAGTGATAAAGGTGTTGTCGGACAGCAGGTCGCACATTCGATTGATCGTCTGATCGGCGCTCAGTGGACGATCACCGAAGTAGAAACGCTTCAGCTCCTGCCCAACCTGTGCTCGGTCTAGGTTTTGTACTTTACTCGATAATAGCACCGGTACGAGCCGCTCCGGCGACTTGAGGAACGATTGCCATCGTGATCCGAGCGTGCGCAACGCCAAGATACCCTCACCATTATTGCAGCCCTCGAGCAGGGGCAGCCGTAGGGTGTCATATGTCTTCAGGATCTCCTGTGGGTTCTGCGTGATGATGCTGTCGTCAGTCTGCTGCTGCTCAATGACCGGCCGGAAGATGAAGATGAGAGCGAGCTTTTTCTCGCCCTCGCTTATGACCTCGTTCTGATGCTTGGCCAGCAGATGTGCCGGTACCTGCTCGAGAGTTTCTGTGGACAGTGGTGAGGGAATGATTAATGATTAGCTCGCGTGTTCGTTGGCTATTGAAGTTTGATGATCTTCGACAATGGTTAAGCTATGAGATAAGTTGCTACCTCGTCATTATGCTTTCTGGTAGCTTTTAGTCGAAATGATGGCCATAATGTGACAACAGTGCACAATAATCTTCCCTCGCTTTTGAGCAAAAGCCAAAAATAGAAACGAATACCTGTAACTGGTATTAAACCGTGTGTCGGGGATATCCCTGAAACCTGTTTCGGTCTTTGCAGCTGAGCTGCTGATGTACGAAGATCGTCAAAGTAAAAAGAGCTTAAACTAAACCTCTTATAAGCTGACAAAATATGCTCATCATGATGATGCCAAGCTTATCTGGGAGGCTAGACGCCTCTTGGTTCAGCTCATGCTCAAGCATTTTTTTTCTGAGTGCTTTTTGTTATCATGTGCTTCACATACAGGTTGATGAAGCGTGTGTAGTGTTGGGCCATGCGAATACTTACCAAGGGCACCCTGATCGCTATCACCAGTATAACCGAAGAAGCGTGCCAACTTGCGTGCCTTCTCCACTGGTTCGACCTGGAAGAATGAATCGGTAAAGGCCACACCGCTCTGACAGATTACACGATGGATGTACTTTCTGTGGTGACGAAACCGAAAGAAAATCTTGGTCACTGGGGATAGATATGCAAGGTGGAGTGGTGTAGTGTATTTACCGCGAGTTTGGCGAAAGCATGTGTAGGTAAGAGGAAAAACTGCCGGCGCTTTCTCCCATCAGTGTCACGTTCTCTGGATCTCCCCCGAACTGGGCAATGTTTTCATTGACCCAACGTAGCGCCATCAACTGCCAGGAAGCAAATGGAATAAGATGGATTGGATGGCACATTTTTGACGAGCGATCATACCTGATCCTTTAGTCCAGCATTGCCTTCGATGCCTGCTTCCGGTAGGCAAAGGAAGCCAAGCGGACCTAACCGGTAGTTAATCGTGACCATGACCACATCCTCTTGGACAAAGTACTCCGGATTGTAGAACAAACTGCTCCCCGTTCCGTTCATAAAACCACCCCCATGAATGAAGACAATAACTGGCCGCTTCGGCACCCCTTTCGTAACATCCGCTTCACCCGGCAATCGAGGACTGAACACGTTCAGGTACAGACAGGACTCGGAGCCACTGACACGATCGGAAAAGAAGTCTTTCTGGACGGCATTGGAACGCTCGGCGTAGCAGTCGACAATCGGTTTGCGGTATCGTTGCAGCGCTACCGGTGCCTTAAATCGTAACGCCCCAACCGGTGGTTCCGCGTACGGAATGCCCTTGAAGTAGTGATACTGCGTACCGTTGGGCAAGGTCGCCGTGATACCCCGAAGTTTGCCCTGCTTCACGGTCACTACCGGCCTCACAGCTGGTGGCCAAAGGCGGATCAATTTATGGGATATCAGAAAGAGCAGGCCTCCGCGAATGAAATGAAGTACAGCTAGCACAAAATCGTACAGTACACGTGCTCTTGTGAGTAAAATCATTTTTGGAGTAGCTAGCACGCACGACGAGAACAGACGGCAACAGAGATACTACTACGCTGCTTGTCAAACAAGTACTGAACGCAATACATCGATCGTTAGCTCACCGCGACAAGTACCGCCGCGAGTTAGTTATCTTATCGCGGCCGCGCACTCGTGGGGCTTCAGCATGACTGGAGTAGCTGCAAAGCCGGCGAGGGTTTGGCAGCCGGCGATTAGCTATCGCGCGTACAGGGTATTTGTTTGTTTGGCGAGTCTCACAACCGATGACGCTGGGAACGGGACAGCGACAGTGAGTCCATAGGTCGCCGTGCGGTTTGTAACAGATGAATCAAGCGAGCGAATGACGGGCTCAAAGCATGAGATCGACAAAAAACATTAGAACTTGTGATGAGAGTAAGCTAAAAATCTAGAATCTAACAGCATGGTACCGCCAATAAGAGCGTTTAATTGTAGAGACTTGATTTTTTATTTAACAATCGTGTGTAGGGTGTTATTACAATCATAGTAAGTACCACCGAGGTATCACGTGGAAAGCCGACGAGAACCGTAACCGTATCGATGGATAAGCGTTCTCCAAAATTGGCTTCTGTTCTCGGTAGGATTTGAGATCATTTTAATTGTTCGATCAATCTGCAAGCATCTAAATTGAAAGTCTTCACCATCACATGGCTTCACAGGTTCCCAGGTAACATGATTCTTATCGGACTCAGCAGGCGTTGGATTTCCGTGTCGTGCGAAATTGGTCCACATGGTAACTACTGCATCACGCACCTGATGCTCATCGGCATCCTTCTCCAGCGTAGCATTGAGGGCCGAGTGGAACATGTAGAACACATCGTCCCCGTGGCTGACCCCGGGCAGGTCCGATAGGTTCAGCAGTTGCTTTAAATTTCCGAAACGTCCATCGAAGGTAAAGTAGTACGCATAGTGCGGTACCAGCGGTTGATGTCGAGCCATTAGTTCGGCTGCAGTAAGTGTCGCTGTCACGTACTCGTTATCGGATAGCAGATCAAGCAATGGCATCAAAGTGCGTCGCGAAACTGGTTCTTCGCCAAAGTAGAATCCTTTCACTTGTAGTGCCACCTCCGTTCGAATGGTCGCCGGTACATCAAGCCACGGCGGTAGCAAACGGTCTGGCTGGTCATTGTACGCATTAAGATGGTTCTTGGCGTTGGCATAGGCCATTATACCCTCGCCACTATTGCAACCGGTTATGATTGGAATAGGACGAGTGAACGTCGATCGAAGTGCATCTTGTGGATGCCGCGTAAGTACGGCACCGGGTTTATCAGCCTCCACCACAGGACGGAAAGGAAACTGTAGCTCCTGGAAACGTTCGGACTCGTGCAGGGTATGCAGCTGATGTTTAATCAACTGTTCAGCCGGTGCATTCATAAGCGACTCTGCAAAGGACCAACATTACATTAACAGGTTTTTGTCGAGTTGCACCTCGGTTCAATACTTACCCAGTGCTTCCGTAGCGGATGAGCCCGTATAGCCAACGCATTCGGCTAATTTGCGTGCTTTTAGTGTTGGCTCCACTTGCAGTGCAAAGTCGGAACACGCCACACCGCTCTGACAGATCACACGATGAAAATATTGCCTGGAAGAAGAATACCCGCATTAGAAAAGCCTCAACAATGATATCCGATAATGGAAATTGTGGAAAACCCGTGCGAGTACCTGGACACCGGCGACAAATAATGCAAAAAAGCGGCCTTGGCACCAGCACTTTCTCCGAAGAGCGTTACACACTGCGGATCACCCCCGAAATGGGCAATGTTTTCATTGACCCAACGTATCGCCATCAACTGCCAGGGAGCAAGTGGAATAAGATGGATTGGATGGCACATCTTTGACGAGCAATCATACCTGATCCTTTAGTCCAGCATTGCCTTCGATTCCTGCTTCCGGTAGGCAAAGGAAGCCAAGCGGCCCCAGGCGATAATTGAAGGTTACGATCACCACGCGACGCTGCACAAAAAAGACGGGATCGTACAGGAATGCATTCCCACTGCCGCATTTAAATCCTCCTAAAGGGGCGAAAGAACGTACGGTTTAAAATTATAATATGACAAATAATGAATAATAATAAATGAAATACAATATAATATATTATAAAAAAATAATGAATGAAAAAAAATGAATTTACCCCCGTGAATGTACACCATTACCGGAAGGTTCGGCTGCTGCTTATCGTCAGGTAGTGCCGGTGTGTAGACGTTGAGGAACAGTCCATCTTCGGAACCGATCAACACTTTCAAGATTTGATCGTACTGTATACATCGGTTTCCCTCCACAAAACAGTCCACCACGGGTTGCGAGAACGTCTTCAGCGGAACGGGAGGCTGTAAAACCGAGGGAGGAGGGAGAAGGATTCAAAGGAGTTTTCGAGCCGGGCTGTTGTGTGTCTTGGCGTGCTACCTTGAAACGCAGATCACCGATCGGAGGCTCGGCATAGCGGATGCCCTTGAAGTAGTGATAACCCTTTGCCGTTACCGTCACCCCGCGTAACTTACCGGGCCCGATCGTGACCGTACAGATGGTAGACGGTGACCGAAATCGAAGACAAAACCGGGTCCACCAACCACTCACCAGGCCAATGACCAGACGAAATACGGCCGCTACAAAACGATGCATCGCGGGAACTGACCAGCGACTGGCGACGAAGCCACGAAACGCGCTGCGTTGGCAAACCCCCACTGTGGCCGTCATGGGCCCCCGGCCTAATGGAACGGAGTTTTGTGGACAAAGAGAAACCACTCGACGGCTGTGTAAGTGTTTATTGACTAGCGCTTGTTGCGTTGTTTGTGTGTGCTACCGTAAAGACTTTCACTGCTTCTTCGTACGCACCCGAAACGCCACCTCTGGACAGCGTGTCTCACGTGGGACGCCGTTTTTGGTGGCATGCATCTCTGCAAGAAGGAGAAAAAGCGAGGAAGAAGAAATGATAATAAAACGGATCGTTGATGTCGTCTATATGTACAGCAAGTGATCAGATTGGAGCATTAAGATAGCAGTGTAACAACGTGTATGTAGAGCAAACGCAATGAATCATAAGAATTGGAGCCTCTTTCCAACCGCGGGTTGGTACATAAATTGAACAAAGAAATAGATTCCCATAAATCGACTGCGTAATGTATCATCAACCAGCGGGCTTCATACCATAAACCATCTCCGTGGTCGCGAAACTTGAGAAAACACACACCCACAATACGGAACCACACGTACGCATCGTGGGTCGAGAAAAGCGGTACCGGAGAAGTACCATAACTCGCGATGCCATGTGCGCGAAGAAAGGGTGGCTATAGAGGGCTATAATATCAGGCCCAGGTTTATTGACACTTATCACGAAATCGGACACCGGCGTGCCTGCTGGTGGCTAGACCCTTGGACGACCTCATCTAAACACACACACACATCGGCGGCGGTGACACGGCAACCCCTTGCATGGTTTACGATCCTTGCTGGCTGGCTCTATCTGCAACAGATAATCGCTCGAGATTTTAACAAAACATTTAAACTGCCTATTAGCCTGACAGGGAGTGGCCGTACCACCAGGCCTGCCAGGGTGCGTTAGCGTACGAGGCGCCCCCTCGTTTTCGAAACGCGAGGTCCTTTTGCCCCCTTTTTTGCCGCCTTTTCGAGCGGGGATTGATTTAAGGGTTTTCACTTACAACTTGAGAGACTTGGGGGAACATAGGAAGTAACTCTATTTCAACGCTAGGCGGCCCGGTGATGAGCCAGGTGATGGTGGGTCTGCCATGGCACTTATTTCTTGGGTGTTACATGCTGCGTGTTTATCACTTACCACAATGTGGTTTGTGATGTTAGGAAGCATTCACTTTCAAGGGAACCGGTATCATCGCGGAATACCTTTTTTATGTTTTGTCAGGGCCTCTCACAAAGGGAACACCTGATAAAGGAGTGTGATCGAGCGGTCGGAATGGTGGCATAACTCACGCCAGCACAAGTCAGCTGCTTATTATTGAGGCCATAAACTGCTTTTGTGAAACTGTGCGGCTATACTTTGTATCGATTTTAATAGATCCCTCGTAACGGTAACATTCACACAGCATTGGCTTGTCTAGCATGTTTCGATCAAAAGACGGGAAGAGACCGACCCACGGCCATAATCCCTATACGACAGACGCACCGGAAGCCTTGTGACAAGCTCGATCAACGTGATTCATGCCGGAGCGGGAGTGACCGAAGAAAGGGAAACACCCGAATGTGACCATAATGTGAAGTGAGCGGCGGCGTCAAAAGCCACCATACAGCAGCAGAGGGCCGTGAAGGAGCGTCCCGTTTTGCTTCCCGTGGTCTTGCGAGTGCACAAAGCGACTACTTCACGTGCGCTTTGATAAGCGACGCATGAAATTCTTAATTGCTCACTCGCTAGGCTGCCGGGCGGGGAGGAAGAAGACCACCGAGGGGACGTTTTGGGCCGATGATTGTGAAAAACGAATCCCGGAAACCGTGTGTTCTCTTTTGCACCGGTTCGGTACCAGTTTTCTTTTCTACTCCGTTGTGTCACAACGAGTCACGGGCGATGCTGAAGATCTTGCTTTGCTTGACTGACTGACTGATGCTGGCTGGCGCATTGGTCGATGACGAACTGTTGTCTATCCGATGGTTGAATGCAAACGAATGGATGGCGAGCAATGCATGAAGTGATTAGACATCTGCAGAATAGCATAACTTGAGTGATGAATCACAATCGTGCAGAAGAAGAGTAAGTATTTCACTTTAGTACGCCAGAGTTGGAACCAACACTGACTGAGCTTATTGTTACTAGGCTGCTTTAGCGACAGTAGACCCTACAATAACAATAGTTGCACTATGTTTAGTGGAATCGAATCATGGTCATGAAGGTATTGAGCCAAGAACTGTCCTCAAAAGCTGTAAAAGATACGAAAGATAAATAGAAATCCTTGTACGCATCCTTGAGCACCATTATTGATTTGTCTATAAACTATTGAACTACTTTCGCGTCTTAGTGCGATACTATCTATAATGTTTTTTATTGCGCTGCTCTTTTTTGTGCTACTCGGCCAATCAATGCTCCACAGTTTTCATGGACAATCCTGCTGTAATCACATTGTCGTCGGTGCAGCATTCGCATCGCGCTCGAATATGTTACCGACGCCAAACGATACAAGACCGATTGTAGAACAATTTATGCTCGCAACCTGACTGACTGCAACCGATTGCCGTTCCAATCCATTGCGCTACATTGTCTGTGCTCCAGCACACTCGTATTGATCCTACGCGCCACGAACGCTCGATGGAAAAAGGATGCTTCAATTTAACGATCGTTTTCAGTGTCGAGGTACGAAAAGACAAAAAAGGAAAAACAACGCCACAAACAACACACACACACACACGCGAGCGAGTGTCTAGTGGAACAAAAGTGAAACGTAGCACGTTGGTGGAACTCACGTAAAAATGCTAAAAATGTTTCCCCCTTTTCATGGGCGAGAAAAGTGGGAAAAGCGGGTGGTCGGTTGCTTTGACAATTTTTCCAACGTAAACGAGCAACCTGTTCATCATGCTGCACGTCCCACACGGCAGCCATTTCCCCAAAAAGCCAGACCAGCCAGAAGCGGAGACAAGAGCACGGGAAAAGCGAGAGGAGCGGAAATGGAGGAAAATGTTGCGAAAATCCGTTCCTCACCTATCGCCTCTTCGCGGAAAAGCTGCTTTCACTGAAGAGCAGTAGCCAGGCGGTAACCAGAGCACCAGCAGCAGCAGTAGCAGCAGTAGGCCACGCCTTCAACGCTCATCATCGAGTCCTTGCGTATCCTTTCGGTAGAGCGCACGCCTGCTCATCTTCTGGTCGCCTCGCCAACGGTTTCGCTATCCCGTTCCGACACACTGTCCCAGGGGGCACGGGGTGCGCGCTTGTGGTCGGAAAACCACACTCTCGGTCGCCATGATTGTGTAGAAGCCGAAGAATCCTTCCTCCGCAGGTAAGAGGACCTGCCAGGATGGCGGGGACGCTTGGTAGTTGGCGCTGGAAGTCAGTAAGTAATCGCTTGTCGCTGGTGTCCTCTCTGTCTTCCACACAGTGTGCTACCGAGACAAACCGAGAGAGGAATAGTTAATGAAAGAGAGAGAAAGAGAGCAGGAGAGAGTGCGCCATCGAGGAATGTCATCCACCGTTGCAACCGTGGGTTGCGCGGATGATCTTCCCCGTTTGCCTCATCCTGCCTGACCGAGCAGCGGATATCCACTTTACAACGTGGGTCGTGTCCTGGCCAAGGTCCCACGCGACCAAGATCCGGTGGAATCCGCCATTGAGCCGTGTACCGTTCGAGTGTTCGAGTGCCTATTTCTCACATTCCTCATTCGCTTATTGTGTCCCAGCAACGTGGTGTCCTTCCGTCGGGAAATCTAGCAAGCCAACCGCACCAGAAACATCCTGACCATCGCGGAACCGTGGAATGCCTTGATCGATATCTAGTCGCAATCACACGTGGAATCGACAAGTTTGAAAACTAAAGTTTGGCCTTTTGTTGTGACAAAAATCTTCTGTGGTCAGTGGTGAGCGAGAAGTGATCCAAGACAGCCGTCGGTACGTTTGTGGCGCCATTTCTGGTGGTCCGGACGGACGGAACAGGATACAAAGCAAAGACACGCGCGTAGAAACAATCGAATTCGAAGTCCGTGAACCATCCGGCGGACAGAAGGAAGCCAAGACTATCGTCGTCATCGGTCGAGATCGGAATTCCGGAGGATGCTAATGGTCCTGGAGGACGTTATTTATTAATTGACCAGTGACCGAATTCCTTGAGCTTCCATCGTCCTTCGTCCTTTCTCTTGTGTGCATTTTTGTGCAAAGTGTAGTGGATGTTGCAATCGGAATCAAATGACAAATAGAGAAACAACGACACTTTGAGTTCTTCGCGGTTCCAGGACAACAGAGATTTGGCAAGTGAGATGCATTGTGCATTGCGCGATCGTTAGTTTCGAATTAAACGTGATTAAAAATATTTATACCAGAGATTTTAGTGCAAGATTAACAATAGTTTTTGACGGAAAATAAGGTTAGTGTAATTTGTGTTCATTTTTCACACAGAGTTCCAGAGAAACACATTCACACTCGTTGAGGTGAACCAGAAAAATCATCAATTGCATGTATCGAATTACAAACGAACGCATTGGTAACTACGTCTTATTGGTAACTACGGTAGTGTCTCTCATACGTAGATATCAGAGCTTACTAACAATTTGTACTTTGGTTTTTCGATTCGATCGAATCTTGCATCCACAACCTTGGAATACTAGATGAAGGTGTTTTAAATTAATTTCGCATTAAGTGATTTTTTTGTGAAGCAGATTGAGATAGCTTGTTTTTTTTAACTTTAACTGTTTATCAACAGATTTTAATTAATAAAAATGTGGGTAATGCAACCAGCTAGCAACCAATACCAAACTGTACAATACTATCATGAAGGACATTTAAACAGCCATGCATACATATGTGTGTTAATTTGCATTTGGACTATGTTTCTACTTCCGTACAACGCACTTCGAACGTAATGCAGACGCATTGCTCGAGAGTGTTTTTGTTTTGCTTTGTGAAACTTTAACATCAAACGTTGCCCATAACTTACTGCAAACTATTTGCATAATACCGCGTAGCTCAGGGCATAAGAAGCTGTCTAGGCATTTCATGTCTTTCTACAACAACATCGCAAAGAGAGGTGATGCCTGGGGACGCCTTGCGAAAGATTTATTTCTGGTGCCATAATTTACACTCCAGGCGAAACCGATGGAAATGGCGGAGAAGAGACTTTGCGCAGCGTTCGCTTTCTAGCCGGCTGCGAAAGACTGTGCGCCGGCTTATAAATCATTTTCCCCCTTTTTCGATGTAAAATGGCCACCCAATTCCCGGGGGGGGTTGTAGTTTTATTCAAAACGTTTATTGTTTAATATTTGCATTGCATTTGTAACTTTAATTTTCAATTGGTGCTTACTGCTGCTTATGTAGCAAGGACGTTAAAGTATCTTTCATATTCCTTCGATCTTTTAAGGCGATCATGAGGATTCGTGCGTGATCCTCCTCAGTGGAGAGTTCGCGAAGACGATGGAGGCGCAGAAACAAACGTTAATGGGGCGGTTTGTGCCGCTGAAATTCGATTTATGTCCGGTACCGGAAGCCCTCAATTTGTGCAAAACCTCTAGCACGAAGAGAGCGAGTCAGTGGGGTTTGTGGTCTGCGGTCCGAGTCGCGCGCCAAAAGTCAATCGACTAGTGTGTGCGTGCGAGAATGACCGTACTTGTTGACAAACTGCTGATGGGCTTAATTCTATTCAGGCGTGTTCTCATTCCATCGCTTCTGGGTTGACGATCAACTGTTGTGGTGCAGTCACAAAACGAGTGCTGGCCTGAAGATCGCTTGTGTCGGTTGTGGTTTTGGTGGCAAATTGCTGCATAATATCATTTCTCTCGGAGCAATGATCGATGGAGCGAGTTTTGATCGAGTTAAAACGTACAGAAAGCAACAGTAGGAGGGCTTTTAGTTAGTGGTTCGTTTGTTATGTAACTCGTTTAGTGGAAAATGCGGTGAGTGTTGCTAAAATGGGAAACCATTTCGATTCGATTGGTCACAAAAGGACAATTCCAAATGTCCGATAGCGGCAAAACGGAAGACTCGTTTTAGGCGTCACATAATCCGTGCAGCATTTATCTGACGATGAAACAACGGACAGAACCCGCCGCCATGCTGATGATGATGCTGTCATCATCGTTAGTAGCGGTATGCCGGAACGCTAATCTCTATCGTCGTCACCACCACCTCCACCCCCTGCACGAGGTGGTCCTTTCCAATTCATTTCTCCCGCTCAGTGCACCGTAAATGAAATCGTTGGACGGTAAATTGCGTGCGGTCCGGTCCACGCCATGCCCCGGAGTACGGAGGCTTTTGTCGGGACTGACGGAAGTCGGCGCATACATTTTCCTTTCATGATCATTAAATGGTCAGATCGGCATCGGCACAGCGTTCAACCGAGTCACCGGTTTGGAGTTCGAGGAACCACCACCAACAACGGCCGATGATCGACTTCCTCGTCACTTGCCCCCGGGGGTGGTGGTTGTGTTGAGCGAAGCGGTCAAAAGGATCGAAGCCGGCAGTTTGTCGTTTCCGGTCGGTTCGACCCGTTCGCTTCAACATTATTACGCCAACCAAACGCCCCACCACCAGAGTGAACAGCAGCAGCAGTAGCAGCATCAGCAAGTCGCAAAGGAGCGGCAGTGGCATTATGGGACCCCCTGCCTACCTAAGGCCGTTTCGGAGGCGAGCCGAGCGTGGCACGAGGAGATTTATGCACGTAAATCAAACTTTCCGTTTCCGGTGGTATTTTGAATATTCATGATAGTGACGTGAACGATGCAAGTAGCAGCCCCAACCGCAGCAGCATAGTCAGCAGTATGGTATTGTGGATGGCCAGTGCCGGACACACGCGACAAGACGCGACGCTGGTACGCTGGGCCTACTGAGCATGTCCTTACAGGCTCTGAATGCTGCCGGTTAGCTACTTGTTCTGGTGCGAGGGGATTATCTTGGCTATTCATCGTGCCTTTGTGAGTCTGTAACACATGATTAGCAGTAACGTTTGTTTGACCACGCGTGTCTTGGGAAGACATATTTCATGGACGATGGGACGAACCGTAGACAATGCGAGTTGGTGAATGCGATGATGCAGCGTTGCTGCACCCGATGTCTGATACCTGAGTACCGTTTTCCATTGCTTCTTCCTAGGGTCAAACGGAAGCTCGGCAGCAAGATGTACGAAAGCTCTTGCTCCTACCAGACGGCGCTCGATCTGAAGCGTGGTGCATCGCCCTTGGTCAGCCATCAGGTGAAATCGGAGGATTGTCTCGGACTGACACAGTGCACCGATTGGGGTTCCTACCGTTTCCATCAGTCCACGTTCGAGCAGCTGAAGCAGAGCGTCGAGAAGGCCAAAGCGGCGCTACAGGATAGGACCTCGTTTCTCGGTAGCTCGAGCGCCTTCAGGTGAGTTTCTAGTCGGTGCAATTTCGATGCCGTTCCTGAACCGATCTCTTCTCTCCCATCGCAGCGACATCTACTCATCACCTCGGTTGACGGAATCGCTGGAGAACGTAATAACACACGGTGCAGCGAATAATGGTACGAGTAGTGGCAACAGTAACAACAACGGACCGACATCCGGTGGGAATGGGCCCACAGAAGCTACCAACCCGGGCAACAGCAACGCCAGTAACGCACCGAGCAATCCACACAGTGTAAACACCACTAACGGAGGGAGCAGCACCGGAGCTGGCAGTGGTGGAAGTGTAGGAACAGGGGGAGCAGGTGGAGGTGGTGGAGGAACCAGTAGCAGCAGCAGTATCAGTGTTATCAATGCGACCTCCCTGGTGGCGCCAACGAATCTGCTCGGAAATGGACTGTCCAGTCAGCGGCATCGGAGCGATCTGCTAGGGTCGAGCAACTTGAACCTGGTGTCCTCGACACAATCCCCCACCACTACATCCACCCCTTCGTCCATTTTGTCCCAGAACTTGGAGTCACCGGTCGATGCGAAATCACGGCAAGGTAAGTGGCCAGCGATTACCCGTAACAGGTGTGTCCGGGTGTGGAAGGGAATAGACTTGAACTCAAATCCGATTCATAACATACTCTAACTACCATAAATAGTATAGACTCTGCTTCATATGTTAGTACTACGACTTTGAGGATCCTTTTGCTTAGTTAATACTATCCAAAAGAAATGAATAAGAATCTTCAATACCTCATATTGACTCAAGCGAAACTTGGCTGATTCAAAATGTGGTCACTTCCTTCGCCAAACATCGCTTGATCAAACATCACAAAGTGATCGTGATAAGACCACGTACACGGTATGAAACATGATAATCCCTTTTTGTGTGGTCTTTTGATTGACCGTATCAAACGACGTCGCCCCATCTGACACACCGATAATCCCGTGTCGTTTTCCGACACGCACACTCCCCCAGCGCAAACAGATCATTGCGCGACGACGACGATGACGACGACTGAAAACACATGTACCTTCACGCCAATTAAACAATTTGATAGGCTACACCCTATCAATTACCAACAAACGGAGTCCCTAGGAGCAACCGAGCCACAGCCACTTCTATTGGCTTTGGTTTTTCTTTTAACCAAAACACTATTGATAAACGCGTCGATAAGGAACTACCCCTGGTTCACACTGGTGGCCTCGCCCTCCAAGCCTGTCCTGCATAGTGTCTCACCATTACCCTCGGCCCCTTACAGTCATGACTCAATTCTACCAGAAGAACCAGGGGTGGAACAAATACACTATGTACAGACCCCCGGTGAATGACTTCCAGGCTGGAGGATTGGAGGGTGGTCTGGTCCGTTCGACAGGAACCGTTTTCCCAACCTTTTTTTTCCTGCTCGATCTGCGATTCATTCGCCAGAGGGGTGTCTCGAAGCACATTTTAGGCAGCACAACAAGCTGCTGCCACCGGTTTACGGTGGCCTCCCTCCACTCCCTGGCTACTGGTGGATTTTCCCGGATTTTCCCGAATGAAAGGCGAAGCACAACTTCCGCCGATGATGGCCTTTTGTCCGGCCTAGGTCGTCCTTTTTCGCGCTCTCCTTCTCGTGTGCCTGGCACGAGGCAGTTTTATTGTTCCAGTACGGTGTATCACTTTCCGGGAGCCCCGGCGGCCAGACTGTCGGAGGCACGGAGGGCACTGGTGTTCCGTTGGAAGCATAACAAACAAACAAGAGGAAGTCGCGTCGGTGCGTGTGGAATCGTCTCGTCCGATTTTGCGTCGTAATTGTCTCGCAGTAAAAAGTAGCGAATCTTCCGACAAACTAACGAAGTGATCAATGATAGCACCATGCACCGCGGTCTTACTCCGAGCGTCACGTGCGACTGCTGTGCTTTCAAAATGCCAGTTCCAGGGTCACGTGCTCAGCGATATGTTGCGGTGATAATTTACGATACTCAACGTGCTGCCTCGCTGAAGTTCGCAAAGGTGCTTCACGAATCGTAGCTACTCTATTAGCAACTGCCATAAAGATTAAACAAACATTACAGCATGTTTCTCAAGCACTTAATCCTCGAGAGCTTATGATACTTCCTGCGCGAGGGAGCATAATCCTTTTCCTCTTCCCATCTAATCGATTCAATACGATTCAATAATTTTCCCACCAGAAACCTCTTCAGAGAATTTCTCTGAAGAGAAAATTTCAATGCGTAAATCATCGCATTGTATGCGTTACAAATTCGCACCATTCGGGTTCAGAGCGGGGTGGCCCTGAAGTACCTTGCGAGAACCAACGCTCGTGTTGAGTGGTTGGGTGTTTACGCTACTTACGGATAATTAAGTTGAGCTGCATAACGAATTTCCATGTCCTGTCGGGAACCGGGCCATTGGGAATGGTGGACCGACGCGCCGTTGCTAATTGAGAAACGTGCGGTCTGAAGATTTCCGCCGCCGATCGCTCGCTCGCTCGCTCGCTTGCTGGTTGAGACATAAATTTCCTTCCTTTCCAACCCGAACAAACAATAGATGGAAGGACACAGTTCAGTTGGTACATTTTCCAAATTTGCATCCAAAAAGAACGATGCGAATGTCCCAGAATGTCCCGGTTGCTGGTAGTTGGCTAGCGGTTGTCGTCAAATTGGGAAACTAAGAATTCGGCAAGGAAGCTCCAATTTACAACCATGGTAGGTAGGTAGTGGGCAAGAAACCGGTGGTCGTCGGATGTTGGTAATGAATTTTTATGTCTTCTTCAGGTCGTCTCGAACGGCCCTAGGACCTGGGACCGGGCGAACAAGCGGTCGAGCGCCATGATGGTGGCCATAAAACCTGAAATTATTCAAATGCACACAACATTGCCAAAATGGCCGAGTTTTTGGGTGCCTCCCCCCTGGGATGGAGCTCAGCGTGGGGACAAATGATAATAATAGCTGCAAGGGAAGGCAAATTCATTACCCCGATGTAGCGGTCCTGGTTAAAGGTTGATGAGGAAAAACTGCCCGAACGAATAAGACAAAAACGGACCGCTGCTCGCGTCATGGAGTCCCTCCCTTTCGGTCCGGGGGCATGTCGAACGGGGTACCGAAAGCCAAAATTTGCATCGAACATTTTGCCAAAAAGCGACACGAGAAAGACCCCCAACCCGCTCGGAATGCTCATTATCCGATCGGTCGTAATTTGAATAAAAATTTCCATTTCCATGTCCATGTCCATGGGTTCGGTTTGGTTGTGGTTCGTTTGTATTTCAACTTTGAAATACTACGCCGGGAGTGAGGGCCGTCGTCCGACGTTTTTCTTGTTTTTGGGATAGTTTTTTTCTGCTGGTTTTTGGGGAGTTATAAAGGTCCCTGGATATTTTTTTCTTTTATTGATCTTTCTGATAATCCCATGTTGTTTATTGTTTCTTTCTTTGGGTGTCTATTATGGATTTAAAAGGAACCCTTCTTTAAAAATATCCCTCAATTTTCTTTTCAGTTTTTGGCGTGTTTCTGTCCTTTTACCAAATTTATCTATGTTTTTCTTTTTCTACCATAAATGCGTTTGCTGCACAATGATCCTGCAATTGAAAGCATTTAAAACTGTTCCAACAGCCGATTGTGACTGAAATTGATGACTTCCTCGTCTCCGTGGCTGACTCCTAGCTCGATAATTTAGCTGGAGATTATTCTTTTCATCATTTTGTGCTCACGAAAGCGCTTTTTCGGTTCGGTTTGCTTTAGGAGGGGTTGTTGTTTGCACTGCCGAACGCCACACACAGTGTTCGATTCGATTCGTTCTGCCTTATTACGCCACGAATCGACGGGAAGAAGCCATTTAATGGAGCGTGCCAAAGCATGAAAAGCCATTTTCTTCACTATCTCTCTCTTTCTCTCTCCCAATGTGGCACACGCAACAATGCACCGTCACCGCGATGGCACGCTGGATTGACAAATGATGAAGCGACCGCGTGGCCAGTCGCGACCGCTAGCCGCGTCTGGGAAAATATTTTGACATCCAAACGACGCGCTATCCATTTATCATCGTCGCTAATTATGGCGTCGATTCGCTTTCATTTCTACAATCGATTGATGGAGCGGTCGGCGATGGCGACGGCGGTGGCAGACGAAAGAGTGTGAAGCATAGGAAGGAGGATCTGTTTTGCAAAAACCGACGGACAACGCAACTCACGACATCCTGCACGATTAGCAGGGGGCTAGCAAAATGGCAGACAACGGCGACGGAGACGACGACGACGACGACGACGACGACGACGGTAAAGGAAAGAATCCATTTTTCATCCCTCTCTTCCAAGAAGATGCTCGTCGGATCATGGCGCAGGGCGGAATAGTATGCTCGATTACTAAACTCGTTCTATCCCTAATCGATGGCGCCTGCTACTGCGGCGCGCGGCCAATCAGCGAACCGGCACGACCGGAAACGAAGACGTTCGGCTTGCGATTCTGATACCGCGGGCCAAGATAAGCACAGATCCGCCACTGTATCTGCACTCTATCGCGGCAGGCATTCCAGTCAAATCCGAATCTCGAATCCCAATCCTTCTTACTAATGGGATTTCGCTTCGATGTTTCGCTTTCTTTGGCATCGCATGAGGGGGGCACGGGGAGGCGCGTCTTGTAACTTTCGATCGTTCGAATCGTACACTCCTTCTCAGAAGGCGCACTCCTGCTTATTGGCACAACATTGGGGAGCAGAGGGTGAGCCTATTATTTAGTGCGCGAGCTCGTGCCATAAATCATCACCACTAACGATGATAAATGGGCCGATGGGTATGCTCGCGCCCTTTGGCGTTCTATTTGGACCCCTTTTGGGGAGGGAAGGGGGCGGGGGAGTGCAAGACGCTGGCTCTGGCGTTACAACTTTCGGACACTTTTGACGGTGACTTGAACGAAACGGGACCAGGAATGGCTCGGTATTATCGGGTGCTTCCTCGGAAGAACTCGGTGTCGTAAGTCGTAAGAGTGTCTTCCCGTCTTGGGCGTTCGACAATTGAAAGTGCCAGCTCATGGTTTTCGATGGTGGGTCGGCCAGTACAATCGGTCAATGCGCCAATCGATGTTAATGGGCTTCCCGGTTTTTCTATTTTTCCTTCGTGTTTTTCACGATGGACGCGGAATGAAGTCAATCAACTAAAGGGATTGAAGTGATAGAAATCGATACCAATATGTTGGTTGGGCGAAGAGGCGTTCTACTAAATTGTTATTTTGATAAAAAGCACTGATAACCGCGGGTGCCTATGTAACTTTAATGTAAAATACATAATTGCATTGAGCCACTCCCTTTTCATAGGTTCGTCAAATATCCATCCACTGAATCTAGTTCACCAAGACAAAAACGATTTTGCTGCCAAAATAATGACCCGAAACAGACAATGATGAGAGTGTTTTAACGCGCGTTAAGCAATGCGATTAACACCTCCCCGAAAAGGACATTAACACCATTTCTTTGAAACGCGTAGAAATGCCTTCCCCGTTGCCGTATAACACAACGTTTTGTCAGCAAACGGTCAAGGACAACCAAAGGCTCCGGATAGCCGGAAAATGTCGTTTGCAGCCGAGCACGAGAGCGATCGTGGTGGTCGCTCGCGAATTGCCGCGGCTACGGTCGTAGTAAAAAACAAAAATGAATAATTAGCCGTAGGCCGTGCCAGTAATGTCAGTAATAATATTTACGATTTTCCGCGAAGTGCGAAGTGTTAACGTTAATATTAATCAAAACCGGCGTCCCTGGTTGCCCCCTGTAGTGGGCCCTTGGCTCCACTCCGTCGACATCCCTGACGACTGATGTTTCGCCCCAGGACCTCGTAGCGCAACCGCTGCAGGTGTCCTTTTCGGTGGCGAGCGTGAAATGAGCGGAAAAAACAACCAACTGACCTCTGGTCTTTTTGGTCCTCTTAGGGGGGGAAGCACGATTTGTAACACAAAGCAAAGATGCCGTTCCGATGGCCGTACGGTGGTCAGTTTTTGCTTCCTTCTCTGTTTGGCCGAGCAAGGGGGGAGCGAGATTTATTTTTATGTTTTTTTTCCCGCTGAATTTGTGAACGATTTCGGTCTGCGTGTGGCTGGAAATTACCATTCCCCGCACCCCATGTGCGCCTTTCCCCTCCTTCGGGATTTGAATTAATTAGTCTGCGAATGCCGTGAACCGGTAAACGATCTTGATGTAACGTCTACACGGCACGGCGCGTCTTGAACGCCGGCTCGCGATCCTAAAATGGCACACCGTGTTTTACATGCCGTGGGTTCTGGCTGGCAATTCGCCAAGCAGGAAATCGTTTTTGATATGCTAAACCCACTATCCGTGCTGGCAGTATGTGTTTGGCGAGTTGCACGTGGAGGGTAATTTTTTCAATTAAATACAGAAACCGTTTTCCCGGTAGTGATGCCACCATCACCGCACGTGTGTGTGTGTATGTGTGTGTGTCGTTCATAAATCAAACTCACAACCCTTTCGGACTTGTGTGAACGGGTTACGCCTACGGCACGCGAAGGTATTTAAAATGCATACCATTAAATGTAATTCAATTTTTATCTATGACCAGCCCTTTTTCCAAGGGTGGATGCTCATTGCCAGCCTTTGTGTGGTGAAGGTGGTGTGAAGGGAAAGTAATGTTTCTCATCATCATCGAGGTGTCAGCAGCGTGCACGGTTCTGCTGAATGAGAAAAGGCAGATTTTTCTAATCAGATCGTTTGATTAATGAACGCGGCTTTATGACGGTCGATTGTTTTGGGCGGGAAAGTTTCCAGCGATTATGAATATTAAGTTCCACAAATTTGAATTCGCGTAATAAGTGTTTATCGCAGTATTCGTTGTCCTCATTTAAAAGACCTATTTTTATGCGCATATAATTAAGGAAATGTGAGTTTAAGGCAGGAAATACATCAGGCATCTATCCTTGCATTCCTTTTTAACTTGTTTTATCAATTCTCAAATAAATGGAAAAATGATCTCTTAGCTACTTCAAGAGAAAGAATTCCTTTCTTCTTGCTAATTTCATGTTAAGAAAAAAGGGGGAAAAGGTCTGTAAAAGCTATTAAAACGGTCGTTTTAAACTCAATCAGTTAGTTCCTCGTTTTTGCCGCTAGAGCCAGCATCCTCTAGCGGCAAACATAACGAACTAATTCGATGGTGCAACTTCGCTTCAAAAAGCGTCTGCACCCCAGGTCAGGGGTAGCTACCTCCCCCTCTCCCTCCCCAATGGACTAACAGGAAATGAGCAGTCAAAAGAGCTCCATAATTTTTATTGAAAAAAATATAAGAGTTTAGCCGTGAAAGTCTCCTTACCAAGCGCCTCCATCGTGGTAGCCATCGTTCCTAATCAGCGAAGGGACCCAGATAATTCTAGCAACGACCAGTATTTACAAATTATTAACGTTCCCAAAAAAATATTAATGTATGAAATGGTTATTTAACAAAAACACTGCGCATATTATGTTTGTGTCATTGTGATCCGGCCTACTTATCGTTACCGTCACTCCCTCTCGATTCCGGATTTGTAGTAAGCAAATATTGAAATAAAATCGGTTGGTATCGGGAATCGGTAGGCGATGGCTGATTGAAAAAAGAGAACCTGGGGCCAAGGTCGTTACTGAACTATAACACGTGGATTGACATTGGTTCGAGCACAGTCCGTGCATCGCAGATGAATCAACAAAGCCCAAGGTCCGTCCCAAACAAAAAACTGTTTGTGCAGCAACTCGAAAGCCACACCACGATCTGACGTCCCTCGAAGTTCTTACGGGAATGATTGGGTTGTATTGGTTATGAATTCTATGCAAAATGCCGTAATCGCTTTGCTGTAGATAAATATTTTATAAAAAGTTATTCAAAGCCTTTTCGTTAAACTGTTTTGTTAACAATGTATGGAAAAACAGTTTCTCTTCTCTATACTTACTTACTTATCATGTACTACAACCGACGAGCGGTCTTGGCCTGCCACAGAAGATTCCACCACCGCTCGCGATCGAGCGCCGTCGTCCTCCAAGTCGAGATTCCTGCTATTCTGGCGTCAATGTCTCCTCTATAAACGAACGTAAATGAACAGTTTGGCGAAGCATACACCTCGGAGAAAAGGAAAAACCTTTTAGACCCAAGCGGAAGCGGAAGATGCTTACTTTCCCACAAACTTCCTCCCAGCGTGCGAGGTGCGTGTCGAGATTCCGATTGGACACCGGCTCCCGCAGCGCACTCTTTGGAGGTGATAAATCTCGCCCAAAAGCATCCACACCATGCAGCTTCAAACCTTCTCTCGATAATCGACACAAACTATTCCGAGCAACTCGCCCAAGGGCAACAGTGAATGACGGTAAACAATAATTAAAAGTCAATTGTTCGTGTCCGTGGTCGCAGGGGGAAAAACATAAACGCTGCCGATACCTTTGCAGTAGTACCGACGCAAACTACCGACCGGTCACAGGACAACACAATCATCTCCTGTGAGAGGGGAAAAAGAACCGATCGAACAGTGGCATACAGCGGCCAGTTCTTTCTGTGCCTTCTAAATTACTGGCACACTTCTGGCACACACCCTCCTGCCCGGCAAAAAGTCATATGCGCACGCGAGAGATAGTGGTTCCCACGCGTTCCCACAAAATAGCGCAACACTTCACAAAGGATCTCATAATCGATCGCATGGTGCGCGAGCGCGCGCGCGCGACTGCATTATCTATTGCGTGCGCGTGGTAGGGGAGGCGAGTCGATTCAATCTGCGAACTCCTTGTTGTTGGCCTTAATTGACGGATCTCGGGTACAGTAACTTTCCATTTTTCCGTAACACCAAAACCTTCCGCAGTCGTTAAATTGCGACAGTCGAGAGGTTGTGCCTAAATAGGGAACCACACTGTATTCCGCGCACTTCCGTTTGCAAGGACATGCGAGTGAAGTGTAGTTTCACTTACAAATGCACACGCAATGCCGTCGAGGGGTGTGCCGGCCACCAGTGAATGTCCTATCTCCGCTCCCTAGCGCATCGAGAAGGGTTCCGATCTTAATCGGCACCCCTCTCTCTACCGTGCACCAATGACAACATTCACTCACTTGCTAATCGACAGACAACGGCTTACGTTTGGAAAGAATTTTCCGAATTTCCCACCCGTCAGACGTCACAGCCGGGTAAGTCAATTATATTTGAAGTCGTGCCAAGCGCTACAATTGCATTGTGTATGCGACCGCGGCTGTAGTATTCCCCTTTTTCCTCCACTTTTAAATGGATAATCAAGTCCTGGGGGCAACGGAAGGGTTTGTTTTCATTTTCTAAAATTTAATACCCAACAAAAGGCCTTTGTTTATTTGGTTAAACTCAAAAATTACTAGTTCAGCGCAAACAACATTATGCTAACTCGACACTTATGTAGCATATGTTTTTTTTTATGCTGGTGATGATGGTGGTTATGCTCAATTAGGTGCGGTCGATTCTTGCTTATTGGTTTATTGACACGGAGCAATATAAAGATGTAACGGCATTGATTGAACCGTAGCGAGCATATAAATATGTAACACACATGCACGAGTTCCAAGAACTGCTTCTTGTGCTCCTGGCAAGGAGAGGAAAAGCGAAATCTGTCAACCGTTCCACTGGTGCGGTGACCTTATGCGACCGGAACGGCACCATATCACCCCACGCCCCTGGAGGAAGTAAACCCAAAAGCGAAGAGCCAACATCGAAGAAATCTTCCCCAGTGGTCGGGCCGGAGTGGCATGTATCTCACCGGAAGTGAGAGCATAAAAAGGCCAGCTCAAAAGCATATCTCAAGGTCCACAGAGGTCCACCCCCTCTGAAGGTGATAAATATTTATATATTTGTTATAAAAATGTAACCGCTCAAACGGGCACGTCACGCACGTCGTTGGTGACGCTGGAAGGCTCGTTGGGTGAAATATAAAAATTTATTGTTTTGCTTTCAAGATATCCTTCCCATGGGTGCGCGTGTGAGAGGGTGTGTGCGAGGGTTTTACAGCAAAGTTTTGGAGTCACTCCTTGCGTCGCCTCCTACCCCGTTGGTGCTGCTGGTGCTGGTGGTCCGCTAATAATAATCATCATTCATCTTCTGCGCAACCTGCGGCGTGAGGCGCACGGCAACGGCGACGAGGCACGCGGCATTTTACGATGATGCTGCATTCGGATCGAGATGGACGATTTATCTTTCGTTGGCTCGCTGGTGGTACCGCGGCGTTACAGTGGTGTCACCGTCGGGCACTCATAAGTGGTGATGTGGAAAATATGTTACTTAATATTTATGATCACCAACCCCGACTCCGAGACACCGACCGAGTGTGCGACCAAGGCCAGGGGAAAACTGGCCACCACTTCCCCCTTTCTTTTGCGAAATCGATTTGTGATGACACACACACACACACACACACATACACCGAGGGGAGAGGAGGATCGTGTATCTCGTGGGATTATTATCACTCACTCTCTACGGTGGTGCGGACAACTTCCACACGTCGTAGTCCCAAAGATGACTTTTCTCCTTCGATGAATTATGATCGCAGAACGGGCGAACGAGAGGAGGAAAAGGACATTTATTTTGCACTGGTTTTGGGCACGAGATACGAGCTGCATCCTGTGCCGGTCGGTGTATGAAGTGTGAGAAAGGGAGCTCGTCCCAGGGAATGGGAAATTCGATCCCTTCCCGTCGGACACCGACATGAACCGATAAACAGGGATGAAATGGAATCCACTCGAAATGGCCAATTGAACGAGATCCGCTCTCAATTGGTTGCGCTTTGCGATGTTTCGGAGCTTTACCTCCTGGTGCTGGTGAATCACTCCTCTCAGATTGCCGCGAGAAACGAATAGTGGAATGAGGAAGGCGGACCGTTTGTGACCAACTAAATGCGTTTATGAATTATGGTTTCACGGCATTTGATGATAGTAAGGTTTTCTCATCAACCTAAACAGTGTACAAATCTGTTAAATTCATCCAGCCATGATTCGTCAGACGAATCGCCAAAAGCGCAGGCCTACGAACTGTTGTTTCGACAACGGTTCGGGTCCTCTCCTTTCTACGGTGTAATTTCCTTACAGCTTTCTTTAATTAAAAACTTCAATCTTGGCCAGCGCTTTGTGCTGTGCGCTCCGATTCAATTACGCTGATTACACTGGCCACCATCACCAACCATCGTTTCGCCAACGAAACTTTTCTTCTTTCAGTCAAATTTGAATTTTCACGCCAGAGTTCCGGAAAGGGCACCCACCAGCGCGAAGGTGTTAATGTGGATGTTTTGATGACTTATGAAATGAAATTATCTCTTTCCACAATGCCCAATTCCCACAGGGTGCATTGCCTTCTAGGAGCGCATGCCTCCGGAACAGTTTGTCCACCGTTCACCCGCTGGACCAGCAAATGATTAATACACGCGCGGGGATCAGGCACCT